>NC_034602.1:20261991-20282427 GCF_900095145.1 Mus pahari
CCTTGTGCACCTCCAATTCACTGTACCCATTCCTGGTTAGTTTCATCCCAGGTAGAAAGACTTCAAGCAAAAGCTAACACCAAACCCCTAACCTAATTCAAGTTTGTGTTTGCATTAGAGGAAAATGATCTGTAATTTGTAAGCCAATTATTTATATGTAAATAAATGTTCTAAGGTTCTTGAAAGCAATTTGCTCTCAGAATTAAGTTAAACAAGCCCTTGAAATCTCATCTGTGCTAATAATTGACTTAGAAGATTTTTACTTCATAGACAAAGTGTGAGCCATCTCAGCTTCTTCATTGGTGGGACATAGGTCAACAGCACTTTTCATGAAGTTTTTAGGGCAAAGTCAGGCCCTACTTCCATGTTGTTAGCTCCAGAGCTGTTAAAAAGTATCCTTGTAGCTGGGTGGTGGTGGCACACGCCTTTAATCCCAGCACTTGGGAGGCAGAGGCAGGCGGATTTCTGAGTTCGAGGCCAGCCTGGTCTACAGAGTGAGTTCCAGGACAGTCAGGGCTAGACAGAGAAACCCTGTCTGGGAAAAAAAAGAAAAAGAAAAGAAAAAAAGTGTCCTTGTCCATATACACGGTGGTCCTATAAAATTATTGATATTGGAAGAAAAACAAAAGGAAAAGAGAACAAACAGAAAAGAGAAAAGGCTAAAACATTTCCCCATTGTGCAGCGATCAAACACACCTGTTGGAAGTCTGGCATGTCCAGCAAGGCAGTGATTTTAAATGTGTGAAGAAACTCAGGGAGGTATTCAAGGGCGTGCTGGGCTCTGGCAAGAATGGAGCCAAGGCTAGAAATGACATCCAACAGAGACTTCAGCAAGCCATTTGCTTCAGAGGGCATCAGAGTCTTTACCGGATAGGAAAAAAGAGAAAAAGAGAAAACAGAATAATCAATACTATTTCTATTCTCACAAGCATCTCAGAGCAGTGAAAAATCTGATCTCTTGATTTTATTCTCTCTTGAACCTCAAGGGCATATTTGTTACACTCTATAAAAATCCTGTGCTGGGGGTAGATGTAACTGTTATGTAGAGCGCCATTAAAATTAGAGCAGTATTGTAAAATTTTAAACCAGTCACAAATTGTTAGAACTTGAATCACTTTCCAAATATTTCTTCATATTTTTTTTAGATGACTAAGGTAGATTTTTGAGAAGAGGTTCAAAAGAGAAGTGGTTTATGTGACTTGCACACACACACACACAAGCCCCACAGCACAGTGCTCCCAGAACCCCAGGAGCAAATGGAGGCCCAAGGAATTAAAAGGTTTCCTAGAGTCTACCATGAGAAAAGTTCAGGGCTGCAAACTAGACCAGTAAAAGCGTCCTCCGAAAACCCTTTGTGCTTAGGTCCTCCGACACACAACACATCTTGCTCCTTGTCTGTATGTCCCCAAATACAGGATGTAAATTGCACGAATTAGGATTCTTTTCTACCTTGATCGTTTATGCGCAAAATGCAGACAGAACAGCATCTTTAATACTGGGCATACTTCTGAGAGCTTTTTGGCTGACTGAGATAAATTACCAGGCAGCCCCCTGCCCACAGGTGGGAAACATCAGAGGGATTGCCCTCCCTTTGCAGGTCATCTGCATCCTGGATTTTCAGTTCTGCAGACTGGGCCAAGGAGTTCAAAAATCATCACTTTTCAATTTTGTTCTATGGGGCTCTGCCAGCTCTACAGTTCATATTTCCTACTGTGTTCTGCTAATAATGAGCATGCTAAGAGAGTGGAGACTTCAGGAACAGGAGAGAGGGTGTGGCTCTTGTTCGTGCCCCACTCCCCTTTCTTCTTGTACCTGTGATCTACAAGTGACCCTTCGAGGACAGTGAGTTGTGGTAGGAAGTGACTGGGATTCCAGCACAGGTGATGTTAACCCAGCAGAGCTTACCTCGTCTAAGGCATCTGGGGGCTGCCAGCAAGTGAGACAGAAGTCTCCTGTAAACTACAGCCGCACTTGAATCTCAGCAGTGATACGTGTGCCTGTACACACAGAACACCTCCCCATCTCCAAGTGACATCACATAGGAGTGACCTCTCACACACTTGTGCATAAGGAAACTGTCTGATAAACAGACCTATTATTATTAATGGTAGAGTCACCATTGCTGTGTCAATGGAGACAGGATCCAATCTAGTGTCTCATTTTCCAAAGAAATCTTAGTAGTGATGATAGCCCTTGTCTAAGCACTTATTTGGCCCTTAAAAACCTGGAAAGGATTGTGTGGGCATGCTGGAGCAGACACTAATGTGGGCTAAAAGATAGACTGGTATATATGTCTTCCAAGGTACAAAGTAAAGTTGGAAGAATGGGCTATGATGCTCAAGACTAAACTTCTTGGCATGTCAGCTGGGAGTGTCAACTCGACCGAGACAGAGAACCTATAAAATATGAAGGAAATATCAAAATGTTTATCTTCCTCGAGACTTTAAAGTACACTTACTCTGAAAATTAGTATTTGTACTTAGAGACTGTGTATATATGGATCTGAGGGTGTAGGGATGTAGATGTGGGCAGGTAGATAAACATTTGTTGGAGGTTTCCTGGCCTGGCAGAGGGGAAGGAGAGCATGAAAGCTGGAAGAGCAAATTTACTCTTTTCTAGCCCAAGACCATTCTCCTGAACATGGAATACCAGCAGCTGCTTGTCCTGTTGCAGATCTGGGCCTTTCTGATGGTATATGTGCCGTATCTCCTCAAGAGGAAATGGTAGAACTCTGAGCAAGGCATGGGCAAGAGCATGGAGAGTGGATCACGGGAGTTTATGTAAAGGTTCATGTGTGGAGGTGGGGAAGACCTTTTAGAAAGGGTGGCTGAGAATGGGAAGCAAGGCTGAGAACTGGTGCTGGGCGTGAGGCCTGAGACAGCTCTGTCCGTTTCCCATCTGTACTTCTCTGAGGAGTTTATCCTCGTGTTCTTTCAGACCTTCCTACTTTATGGAGGGGTGTTGTAGGGCAGGTTAAGAACTGGTACACATAGGAACACAGAGCTGCTGTATTGCCCGCCCCTCCTCACCTTCCCACAGCCGTGCTGGTAGAACTGGATGCACCTAACACAGAGGATGAATATCTCAAATCCAGGGGATGGAGAAAGTGAGAGCTATAACATGGGAGGCACAACACTTGCCTTGGTAGCAGATGAGTGAACTAGGCTCAATCCTGCTTTCTTAGACACTCAGGATGCTGGGTCTTAGTAAGTAGAGAAATCCGACTGTAGGAACTAAGAACATTTCTTTCTTGTGACTCTTCCTTACTGCCAGGTTGTGCTCAATGTCTCAATAGCCCTGACCCTACAGACACTGTAAGGTCTTCTAGCCTTCCCTTTATTGGACAAGATTTAATTGAGAAGCCCAATTAAATCAAGTCAGTCAACATGTGACCCATCTCCAAGTGACTGAGGCTCAAACAGAGTCCTTCATTGCTGGTCGATGTTGCAGCTAGTACGGAAGGCCATGGGCCATCTCTAGATCTAAACAACCTGGAGACCAAAAATATTTTTATGTATCTATAGTTTTTAGGTATAGTTTTTTTTTTCTTGTCAGTATTCCAAAGGGAATGCAGTATAACAAATGTTTATGTAGCGTTTATTAGCTTGCAGGTATTATATATGATAAAGAGAAGTTAACAGTGTGCTGGTTGGTTTATGTCAACTTGGTACAAGCCTACACACATCTGGGAAGAGGACCCAACACTGACAAACAATGCTCTATCAGACTGGCATGGAGGCAAGTCTTGGGAGCATTTTCTAAAGTAGTGATTGATATGGGAGGACCCGGCTCACTGCGGGCAGGGCTACTCTGGGCTGGTGGTCCTGGTTTCTCTAAGCAAAGCAGGCTGAGCAAGCCACGGGGAGCAAGCCAATAAACAATACTCCTCCAGGGTTCTGTTTCAGTCCCTGCCTTGACTTCCTTCAATGAGGGATTATGGTATGAAAGCGTAAGGTGCAATAAACCCTGTGCTCCCTAAGTTGCTTCTGTTGCTGTGGTCACAGCACTGACAACAGCAACAGAAGCAACAGTACTGACAACAGCAACACTCTTTCATACAAGGCACCAAGGTGCCTTGGGTTTGGAGTCTGAGGATGTAGGCAGCTGCACACCCAGTACCAGTGTGTAGTTAGCACAGGCACAGGAGCAGCTGCCCTGTGCTAACTGGGTCCCCAGAATGTTCTTACTTTGTAAATGAGGTTCCTCAGGTTCAGGTTCTGGCCCATCATCACCAGCAGAGAGAAGACTTGAGACCCAGGCAGGCTGCAGAGTTCCCTTATGGCAAACCAGGATTTTTCACTCTTGGGAAATGTCAGCAGGAGATGGAGAATGTCTTCGTCACATTTTCCAGACAAAGCGATGGTGAGGACACTGGAGAGAACCTGTTGTGAAGCATGTGGATGAGACAGAAGCAGGCACTGTGAAGTGTTGCTTCAGCTCCCTAGACCCTGCTTTCTCAAGAAAAACAAACACCTGGATACTCAGAAGACTCACTCAGAGACACAGTGCCTCTATCACTCTCCATCACTGTGACAAAATGCCTCAGGCAAACACCCATGGTGAGGAAAGATTTATTGTGCCTCATGGTTACAGCAGTCTTGTTCCATAGTCTACCAGCCAGCTGCGGAGCACATCTTGATGGATACACATGGTGGAACCAAGCTGATCACCTCATGGTACTCAGGAAACAAGGAGAAAGAAAGCAAGGCTGCTGGTCCCAGTTTCCCCCTTTAAAGATACCAAAAGGCACAGTCCCTATGACCTAACTTCCTCCAACCAGGAGTCACTTCCTGAAGAGACCAAATATTTACAACATGGGCCTGGGGGGGGGGGGTTAACCTGGATCCAGACCACAGCTCGCCTCAAGCATTTTGAACGGAAATGTTTTTGAGATTGCAAGTCATTCTCTGTCTGCGCAGCTTCCCAGTATTTGAGCACTCTGGTAACAGGTGATATAGCTCCTTTCCTCCCCCTCTCTGCAGCATCTGTGGTGCACTCACTCACCTCGCCCGGGCTCTGCCCATGCCCCTAAGGCTGCCCGTTCCACAGCGCTTGGGACCTGTCTACAGAGGTTGTTTCACTCCCCTTTGCCTTCAGTTTGCTAGAGTCTTCACTTTTCACTGTTAACATGTAGGAAACTAGTAATTTTAAAGCAATTTTGCCTCCCTTACTTCTGGATTTTAAAAGGTCATTTCCAAGCTTTTCATAGTTTCCTTAAAAAAAAAAAAAGCATATAAACTCAGAAGAGGAACAGAAGGCAGACTCTATCTGTTTACACAGCATTGGTGTTCCATGGTACATTCAAGGACTTGGGTGCCTCTTCACTGGGGCTCATCTTTCAGTTACTGACCTTGTAAAAAAAATTGCAAAGAATGTAAAACATATGGGATCAGATATCATATTGCATGTTTACAGCTGCCATGGGTATGATCACTGTGAAATGTCCTAGCCAACAATTCACCCTTTATTGGAATCCAATGACAAGAGATACAGTGTCAAGTTAGAAGGCTTACAGTCAAAGAGGGCTCACTGGGTGCTTCTGTGTGCTATGAAATCAATAAGAGACAATATAGTAGTTTATCAGTCATGGATCTCCAGAGATACTAAAATTAAGAAACAAACAGACAGACAGACAGACAGACCTTCATCAGAACTAAGGAAAACATGGATATAGGAGTTAAAGAGATAGCTAACCAGATAAAGCACTGGCTGTCAAAAGAAGAATAGAATTTGGATCCCCAGCATCTCGGCAAAACATAACCATGGCAGCCTATCCTTAATCCCAGCACTGTGGATCTGGGTATAAGAGATTCCCTGGAGCAAGCTGGTTGGCCAGACTAAGTGAATCAACAAGTTATGGGTTCAAGTGAGAGATGCTACCTCAATATAGAAGGTAGAGAATGATACCAATGTTACTTTCTGGCCTCCATGATCACATGAACACACACACACACACACACACACACACACACACACACACAGAGAGAGAGAGAGAGAGAGAGAGAGAGAGAGAGAGAGAGAGAGATCTGCAAATACACAAGAAGAAAAACAAAAAGAAAGCCAAGACTTATGTCTCTGGTATTGTGGGGACTTGCTAGAACAATCTGTACAGTGGCCCAGAGGCTGAGACACCAAGGATGAAGTGCTGCTGCAGCTGGAGTTTAGAGGCCACAGAAAGCTATACTCCCTCTTGTTCATGGGGCCTCAGTAGTTTTTCTCTTAAGGTCTGGAATGGCATAGATGAAGCCTGACATCGCAAGGAGAGACTCCCACCTTAAATAAAATCTAATTATCTAATACTATTCTCATCTTGAAAAAATAAACAAAAACAAAAAACAAAAAAAAAAAACTATGCTACTCTGACAACAGCATTTAGAAAAATGCCACCTTCACATGTAACTAGCCAGAAGTCTTTTATGTATGGTAGTGGAACCAACATATTTCCTTATATCTGTTTGCAGATGTGTTCTGGTGGTTTCTAGGAATGCCTAAGGGTGTATTGTGGGCACTAACCTGCCTCTCATTGCTATGCTTGCTCAGTTATGTAAAGATGGCTTCAGGATAGAACTTGGCTGGTAAGGGAGGCTCACTCAAATATAAGGCATCAACTCCAAAGGGGTTGCTCCCATCTCTAGGTGGGAAGGAGCCAGGCTGGTCCCATAAAAGACCTCAACACTTGTTGAGAGCCTCTGTCCCCACCTCTCTCCAATGTGTCCTCAAGGTTGACAGCTCTTTGACCACCAGGTTATTTCATAGAATTTGTTTGAGGGTAAAGCTTTTTGTCTTGAAACTTTTGGCACCTCCCCTACCAAATAAAGAAGATCCCACAGAGAACCTCTTACCACCACTCAAGATAACTGTCTGCTTAGGTTTGTTAACCTCTTTCTCTCTCTCTCTCTCTCTCTCTCTCTCTCTCTCTCTCTCTCTCTCTCTCTCTGTATGTGTGTGTGTTTCTTTTTTTCTTTTGTTTTTTGTTTTGTTTTGTTTTGTTTTGTTTTGCTATTTATCTTTTTTAATAAATTGCTATGCCTGTCTTGGTCATTGGAAAGATGCCTGAATCAAGTAGCACAAGTAAGGAATATAAAGGTAAGGAAACACTGTTGCTCAATTAGAAGTATACATGTTTCCATTCAGAGCACTGAAGACAACTCAGACTTTGCTCTGGTCCACACCAAAGATGCTGTGTTTCCCCACACATCCATGTTTGACTTGGAAATCTGCAAGGAGACCAAGGACCTGGGGAGGCATTTTCCCACTCTTGGCATATAGATGCCGTCACATGGACAGTTATTTGATTTAAAACTAGTGATGATCCCTTGAGAGGTCCTCACCACTTTCAGCAAGAGCTTAAGTGAGGCGGGGATTGGGGGCAGGGGGATGTCTAAAGAGTTTGCACATGGATTGCATGAGTCTAAGACCGAGGGGGGAGGGTCAGGGAGGAGCATGGGCTGAACAGCTTGAACATGTGGCCATGAGTCAAGGGCAAGGTTGAGGGTGTAGCCCCACCATTACCCAGCTAATAATTTTATACATTGAGGTAGAGATAAAATGTAAGCAAGGTGGGATGTGCTCTGCTTGCTCTTTGTGTGAGCAGCAAGGACATGATGATAGCAATGCAGTCAGCGTAGATCTATGGGAAAAGTGACTGCTGATTTTTGGTTTGAGTGATAAGAAAGCAAAATCAGAACAAACTGGGAAAACTGGTCCTGCATACTTTAGTGAGCATTGCTCTACTCTGGAGCTGGGGCTGAGCTCAGACCTACCGACATGATAAAGACCCAGATAGAAAAGACGAGCAGGAGAGAAGAGCAGAGAGCCATAGGCTCTATCTAGGACTGAGCCCCAGGCTGAAGTCAGTGATTAAGCCAATGTCAGAGGGATCTGATCCAAGCTCACACTGAATGACTTGGGAGATACTGAATTTCCTTCTACAAGCCCCTAAAAGTTTCTGTGTCTTCACAGGAGTAATAAGACAATCCAGTGCCCCCAGGAACTGCAAATGGGAGGCTCTGAAAAGCAGGGCACAGTTATGCAAGTGCTTACTAGTGCCCCTCAAGGGTTTGCAATGATCAGCCAAAATGCACCTTTCACTGGGGTACTTCAAGAAAAATGAGAATAGAAATTGGATAGAATCATTAATTGAAAAAGACATTTATGTTTAAGATAGCCAGGGGGAGGAGGGGAATGAAGATGGAGAGGAAGGAGAGGGGAGAAAGAGACAGAAGCTAATCAATTAGTTCTGTGTTTTAATATTCCTGAACAGAACCATCTCACCATGGAAAGGCATTGCTGGGCTCTGTCCACTGGGACAGGCTCCTGCAGCATGAAATAAGGAGATACTCCACAGGAGAAGGCAGAGGGGGATGAAGCCCAAAGCAAGAGGTTAGACTTGAAGAGCTTCAGAGTCCAGCGCATCTCTGGAGTCTAAGATATTTGGTTTGAATGAGATGATGTTATGTTCAAGAAAGGAGTACAGGAGGAGAGGAACTGCCCATGTCAGCCCTGGCAAGGAAGGGAAAACAGCCAGGCCCTTGCCTGCTTCAGCATTTCAATATCTCAAGAGCTAATACTCAGAATTTCAGCTCCATTTCCAATGTCCCCTGCTCAAGCATGCTTCCTGTGACTGTCTGTCCCCATCACTGAGCTACATGTGTGTCACAGGACCTCCTATTTCTCTACATGGTCAGCATTGCATATTTAATGAGCTCTCTTCACAGAAGTTTGGCTGTGTAGAACAATGCCTTTGGTGAACAGCATCTAAGAACCATGCTTGATGCATGGAAAGATATGAAGTGGACCACAAAGAGAGCAAGCGAAGGTTTCTGCAGCTTCCCAAGGAACCCAACACTGCAGAATGTATCTTGAAGATCACCTGGGATGAGTTCAATGTGATGAATTTGTAAACTGACTAATTAGACTGTGGAAAAGAAAACCAGGGTCAAACAAAAGGACACGGGACTACAAACAAGAAGTAAACATCAACTTGATACTCTAGAAGAAACCATAGCCCAAAGTGTCACCTGCTAAGAGGCTATGGATATGTGTGATGTCAGTGTACATATGTATTCATTAATGTGAATAGCCTCATGTGTTTGAATAATGAGAATGCATTTGTTAGACCCTGTCCAATTTCCTCTGGATCCATCTACTTAGGTGACCACAGAGGTTATAGAGATGCATAGAAATGTACACTGATTGGGGAAGGGAGTCACAAAATCATCTGTGCTATAATTTTTACTTCATAACCCACTAGCTCACTGTGCAGCCCATCTCACCATAGAACATCAGCGACACCTGGTGGCTGCTCACTACTAAGCAGGCAGCGAGGCGGGCAGCAAAGTAGAAATCTCAGCACAAACTGGAGTCAATCTTAAAACATGGACCTTGAAGTAAATGAGTTTATCATTAAAGTTTCTTTATGGGCAGCTTTGGGCTGCCGCTCAATTAGTCTGGCCACTGCTCCAGACTCCTGTTAGAAATATTCTGCAGTGCAGCATTCAAACCACAGCAGTCACTATTTCCACTGAAGGTTGCCTAGTTGAAGAAATGTTTCCAAAGCTCCACTCTCTGCTGAGCTCCCCTCCTCCTTTACCCCCACAAAAGGCATTTGTGGTATGTAATGAGATACAATTGATTTTTTTTTATTGAAAGTAGATACTGCCTTTCTTGTGATAAGTAACTTTGTGATACTATAGCTTGCATTTCCGATCCCTGGCTTTTCATCTATTTCATTCTGAATTTAGATTAACTGTTAATGAATCTACTTACTAAGCTTGCACTGAGCCTCAATTAGTCAGAATTAACATGAAATTCAATTTATATAGGAGCCTGGGTGATTGCCAGTTGAAGCGCTTGTGTATAAGCTGGTTTCTCGATTCTCTGCAGAGGACAGTAACCACACCCCCCAGAAGTATAGAAAGCCACAAGCTAAGGATTCACATGGCATTTGCTGAGGCTAACATGATAGCCATCTTCTTCCCCTCTCTGCTGATAAGCGATACCTCTAATGCCATTTCAAAAAGATAAGAGATAAGCAACACACGGAGTAAGGGTTTTACCCAAAACTTCTCAGCCATACCAGGAAAACCCAAGCCTGTCACTTTGCTCATCTGTTATGAGTCACAGTCATACCACATGACCAGAGTATATGACTATTTTCCATCGTGACAGGTTACATATTTTTAACTAGCTTTTTGGGGGGATTTAAGATTTATGACACATGTGGAACCTAATGACCTTCATGCATCAGAATTAGAAATCACTAAAAAAAAATGTTGCCAGAAATCTTATCCAAATGAAGGTGACGTTACCAACTTATATCACCAGATGTTCACATCCTTCAGCTCCCTGATTGTTTGCATGGGCTCTTCTGATTTCAGCTGCATCATTTGTGTAGACATCCATTCCCCCACCCCAGCTATGGAAGGAGGAGGAGGCAGGGAAACGTGGTCAGAGCAGCTGCAGCTGTGAGGGGTCCCTCGTGATGAAAGCAGCCCTGTACCTTTGAGTGGGATATGTTGGCTTCTAAGATGCTGTGGATGGTTTCCTCAGAGATGTGGAAGAAGGAGCGAAGGTCCTCAGTTAATTTGGTGATGTTCTTCATCAAATCCTTTATTTTTACATCTGAAGAAAATACAAAAAAAAACAGAGTTTATAATAAATTTTCAAAAGTTTTATTGATTTAAAACAAAATTCGATATTGCCACCTACATAAGAAGTTTCTCTCATGCTGTCCACCTTATAGTAGACACTACCTAGAGTTTCATCTTACTCTTCTAGTGGAGTATTCCTGTTTAAGTAAGAAAAAACCTCCAGCGATGTGGTATTACCTAGTCAATGGCTGACTCTGAGTCCAGGATGCTTTAGTCCAGACTCACTTTAGAAAGGATTCTTTCTGAATGAGCAGACCATGTGCTGTAGAGACCTCATCTTTCCTAACAAGAAAATCATCACCTAAGGATGTATGAGCATCCTTCACACTTTTCATATCAATGCTGTGTGAGGTTTAGGAGCTGTGTGGATGGGACAGAGACCCATAAGATCCAGTAGTTTGTGGGAGGACAGAATGAGACATCCAGACAACACAAGATGGCCTCCTTTCCTTTGCCTGGCTTTTGAGACTGCAGGAATTTCCCCATGAAGCCTGAACTGCTCTGACTAATTACATTCTAAGTTGTTAGGCTGGGTTTTGCTTTCTGTTTTTATAGAATATAGAACACAACTCTTGCTTTTTGTTTTATTTCAACTGTTTGGGAATAAATCATTAATTTTTGACTTAGCTTTTCTTCCATTAATTATTTTATTTATTCACTTTATATCCCAATCACAGATCCCCCCATCTCCTCTGAGACTCCCCTCATATAGCCCCTCTTAAATTGAAATGTAACCACACCATTTCCCCTTTCTCTCCTCCCTCCTCACACTGTTACATCCCCGACTCCCTCTCAAGTTCAAGGTCACTTCTTCCCTAACAGTATGGCATAATTTTCCTTTCTTATGCTTCATTTTAATAATATGTCGGACTGAAACACTAAATGTAATTTTTAATCAAGAAGCTGAGAAACCACATACCCTCTGTGACTGTGAAATTGCTAAGAAATGTCATGACAGGAATCTTTGACATCCAAACCTCCTCGAGACTCTTGGTCAACCTAAAGTGACAAAAAAAAAATTAAAATGAGACAAGATAAAAGATCAGAAGCAATTGTTGGAGTGAATAACCTTGCCTCTGTTCTAGGAGCTAGGCTGGATAACACAGGTTCCCTCTGATTAATGGACATACTCAGTCCTCTGATACTATCTCAGTGTGAATTTCCCCAACACCAGATTTCCAACACGTCCTTGCTCAGCCCAGTGCAGCAAATGAATCGGGGCGATGGCAACAAGATGCATGATAAATGGCTTCTCGCATATGTGGGAAATAGACAAAATAGACAATGGTGCATCTGACAAATTATTGCAAGCCCAGGTAGATGGCCACTTCTCTGTACCTACGTCATCTGCAGAGTGTCAAGCCCCTGACTTCTTGGAGCTCACAATTCTAAACACATGAAAAGTGTTAATCAAACATGAAACCATTTGAAAATATGTGTCTGTTCATTTACTTATATTTAATGTCACACTGTCCTCCTGGATCGCAGTATCTGACCCAGTGTCTTGCTTGTCTATGCAGCTCATCTGACGGCAAAAGCTGCTGCTAAGATTTAAAATGTAAATCACATGGATGGAAAGCCCTGGTGTTTGACTAGTATTTGGTGTTGATGCTATCTGAAATCAATAACTTTAGAAAGAATTCATTCTGAGTGAACACCTAAGCACACCTCTTTCAGAAAATTGAGAATACTGGGGAGGGCACAAGCGCAAGTTACACACCTGTGCATGTGCTGCTGAACTGCTCCCACCAAGGGCTGGCATGTGCAGCTATGGCTGGAAGCATTTTCCAAGATGCTCTTAAAGCCTTCCAAGGCACTGGAAAGATTCCTGCTAAGACGTTCACAGTCCAGCTGATCAGGTGAGGACCATATCTTTCCAATTTCCTAGAAAACACAGCAGCATTTATCTGCACAAGCTTGAGGCTGGTTCACGGGTAAACGCAGACCTTAGTTAGTTCCTCAAGTGTCAAGCAATGCTCCCATGTCCTCTGCACACAGGCAGCCATAGAACAGGCAAAGGCTGCACAGTGATACAGGACAGAAAACAAGTCACACCATGTTACCTGGTACTTAGTTTCCCAGAGCCCAGTTCCTAGTTCCTCTCAATTCCCTGAGTGTTTAATAGGAAAAGAAAATTTTAAAAAGAAAGAAAGAAAGTAAAAGAAAAAAAAGCCAACATAAAAAAAAAAATGGCACACACCTGGAAACATGGTGAAAGAGACAGAGTGGAGAACAGATGTGTGAGCTCTGCTTTGTCAATCAAGGAAACGCAAATAAAACCTGCTATGAGATGAGCTCCTCAAACCTTCCAAGCTGTCTACATAAAATACAGGGATGATTATGGTGAAGACATGGAGAAAAGGGACCCATTATATGTTGTTGGTGGAAATGTACAGTAGTACTGACATTAAAGAAGATCATGTATGAGTTCCTCACAATGGCTATATGATCCCAAATACCACTCCTGGGTCTATACCTAATGGAAAGGGAAGCAGGTGTGAGGGACAGGTCTCATGCTCACTGTAGCAAGCAACACATGGAATTGACCTGAAGGTCCACTGAGAGAGATGAACTGATGAAGACAAAAAGCCTTAAACAGGCTTAAATTCCAGCTGAAATGAGTCCATAAGAGATGGTGTTTGGTATTTCAATTGTATATAACTCTTTAAGAGCAGTTGAGAAAAAAAATATTTCCACAGAGACTTCAGATGTAGTAGAGGGCTTTAATGACGTTCTTGAGACATATGGTGGCAGTGAATGAAATTTACAAGGTGTGAGGGTCTCTGGGAGTTCTGAATGATTTAGACTGGTATATAAATCTGGTTTATGAAATCCTAAATTGATCAAGAAAGAATAAAAAATAAATAAAACCCCATCTATGTCACTTAAAAAAATACAGTAAAATGTGTGATGAGCTTAAATAATTGAGGAGCAACTGCTAAGGAAACAAAGTCTTGTCAGCTTCTGTAAGGCTTTCAANTTTGGACAGCAGTTCAGTGATGATCTAAATAATGGGGCAGTGCAGGTGAGAGTAATTATTCTTGTCCCTAGTTGGATGACTATCTGCCTGTGGCACACACCTNCATTTCTGTCTTTACAAGAAAGTGTGCTGGAGGAGATGATCATTCTTACAACCCAGACCCTTTCAGTAGCAGGCGTGTTCAGTGGAGCATTTACATTTTTGTCTCCTTTCCAACTAGAAATAAAATACTATTCAGCCATGTGAAAGAAAGAAATCATGCCACTTGCATGGCATAAATAATCCTGGAAGAAATGCTAAGTCAAATCGATCAATCAAAAAAAAAAAAAATAGATCAGATGAAACCTGGGAGTCCAGCAGTGTGTGGGTGAGAGATGGTTTTGTGCAGTGTGTATTTAAATGCTGATTTCTATGCCCAGACATCTCGTTGTAGCCCAGACAGCATGGTCAACCATCTCTCGTCTCTATGCCAAAGAAAATGTATTTTCCATCACCCATGATTGATTAATAGAAGAGTTGATCAGCCAACTCACTGTACAGAAAAGAAAAGGGTAGGACTTCCCATTGGAGTTAGTTCTCTGGGACGAGGCAGTTCCAGAGAAACTGGAGAGGAAGGAGAGAGATGAGAAGAGGACAACATGTTTCTTTCCCATGCTAAGCTTTCTCTTGCTCTCTCCAAGACATTTCACAGAGTCCAGCAGTGAAGGAGAGCAGTGCTCTCCTTCCTCCATTGACACCTGTCCTCACAACATGCTATGCTGAGACAAGAATTATAGGTACAATGAGCACTAGCTTACCTGACAACTTGCTTCTGAGGACACAAGTAGAATTCACTTTGTCTATTGGAGCCTCTGCCTGTGGCTTGCTTCCTCCCAGAAATCCCAAGTCATCATTAACCTGATGCATGTATAGCATCCCCCCACTGCTAATGTTATTCTTATATTTAACAAAACAATAACTTTGACTTAGAAATAATTACAAAGAAATAAAGCACACTGCCCTCTCTAGTAGCAGGTATTGATAAAAGAGGGAAAAATCCAACATTCTTGAGTATAAGTGCACCAGGTTGCAGCTAAGTAACGTATTGAACATAAAGACTGATAATTGACCCTGTTAGTCTACAGCCTTGAGATCATGAAGAACCACCGCATGTGCAAGGTAGCATACAGGCCCTCCTTCTCTCAGTGAAGCAGACTGTCATCACTCAGGCCTGAGGCAGATAGGTAGACACTGCTGGTTTCCAAAAGACAAGACCTGGTAGTATAGTCAGAAGCCCGCAAGCCAATCTGACATTCCAGAAACATTCTCTGATTCTAGTCAACCCAAAGTGTCACTCTGTGGGCATTGATATCTTTTGAAACCTAATTTCAAGTTCCTACTGATCTCAAGACAGTTAACTTTCTGCCGCTGGGAACCCAGTCTGAGAGGATAAAGACTTGACACTCTGAGCTCTTCTCATGTGGATTGGTGAATGGAGCCCTATGCTAATACTAAACAAACTTCACAGAGAATACTTAAGACATTAAACAGCTAAACACAACACAGGTAGCCCTTTGCCTGACACAGAAAAACCCTATGATATCATGTGGATAAGATTTTCATTTCTGAAAGACTCACATACTAAACCCCCTAGGACCAAGGTTGTCATTTTGATATTCCTTTCATGAGGGAACTCAGCTGAGAAGTCATTTCCATGAGACTGGCCTGTGGGCATGTCTCTGAAGCAGGTTCTTCATTGCTAATTGAAATAGGAGAGCCCAGCCCACTGTGGGTGGGACCATCCTTAGGCCAATGTTTTATAACAAAACTAGCGAAATCCAACCTAGAGCAGGGCAGCAAGCAGCTCACCACGTGGTCTCTCCTTATGGTAAACTATAACTTGTAAGCCAAATAAACTGTTTCTCCCCCTAAGTTGTTTCTGGTCATGGTGTTTATCGCAGCAACAAAAACCAAACTAAGACATGTTTTTCATCCTGATATGAACAATTGTTTGCTGTCATCAACAAATCAGGGTGTTCTGCTTTTTATAGAAATTAACATGTCCCAGTCAGAATTACTCATATGTACACACTGATATTAACTGTGGATGTTGTCTTGGGGCCAGTTTCAAAGTCTGCACAGTGTTGCCAGTTTTATTATCATAAATTTCTCTCAGAGCTCCAAAAGTCAAGGATTTTTTTTTCAATATAATGCAAGTGAATTTGGATTATCTAAATAAAATGTTTGAGGCCCAAAGTTTTTTCAATTTTAGGTCTTTCTGGATATTGAGATATCTGAATATACATCATGAAGGCTAGGAACCCAGTCTACCTATACTCTATGCACATAGTCTAAAGGCATCCTACACTGTACTTTTGTGTGTCTGTATTTTGAGTATGAGTGCTGTCATGTTGGTACCAAGTGTTTCAGATTTGGGAACATTTTAGGCCCTCATCACATCATTGGGGATTGGTCCAGCAGTGGGAGGCCTTCATCAGTACCATCTCTAATTCCCAGTGGAATCCAATACCTGCTGAACTTCAGATCGGAAAGGGTCAATTTATCACAAAAACAGAAAACACTGAGAACGGTCCCTAGATAAAAATACAAATACCAGGAAGGAAATGCTGGTCTATGGGAATCCTTCATTCATTGATTCAACAAGATGTCACACACTCCAAGAAAATAGTATCTCTGAACCACAAGGGAACTGAGGCACATATGACCTCACAGAGACTGTGAAAGGATGCATCAGACCTGCACAAGTTCAATCTAGATAAAATCCTACCACTGAGCAGGAGAAGTGAACATAAAGCCCTACCCATAACCAAGAAACTGTTTCAAACTGATAAACGCTGGAAAAGGGAAAATCAGTCACCTCCAATAGAGGGACTCAATGCATTTGTTTTTGTGTCTTTTATTTTGTATTTTTTGGTTTGTCATGTTTGTGTTCTTGAGTTTTTTTGTTTATTTATATTTTCATTTTCAGATGGGTGATGGGGGCATAAGGGAGAAAAAAATCATGAAATTGGTTGGATATGGACGTAGGAAGGATCTGGGAGGAACTGGAAGATGGAAAGGAATATTATCAAAATAAACTGTATAAAAATTGTTTGTAGTGAGGATAGTGTGGTGAATATTATAAGGTATAATACATACAAGTATGAAATATCATAATGAAACCCACTAATAAATAATTAATATGTGCTAATAAGAAATAGAGAAACAAAAATATCCTACATTTCCAAAGCATAGATATCACAGGGTTTTACTGCTGTGAACAGACACCATGACCAAAGCAAGTCTTATAAAGGACAACATCTAATTGGGGCTAGCTTACAAGTTCAGAGGTTCAGTCCATTATCAACAAGGTGAGAGCATGGCATTGTCCAGGCAGGCATGGTGCAGGTAGATCTTAGAGTTCCACATCTTTACCTGACGGCTGCTAGCAGAATACTGGCTTATAGGCAGACTAGGGTGAAGGTCTTAAAGTCTACATGCACAGTGACACACCTGTTCCAACAAGACCATACCTCCCAATAGTG
Source organism: Mus pahari (assembly GCF_900095145.1). Taxonomy (NCBI): domain Eukaryota; kingdom Metazoa; phylum Chordata; class Mammalia; order Rodentia; family Muridae; genus Mus; species Mus pahari. Next base: position 20,279,148 of record NC_034602.1, read on the forward strand.
CCACTCCATGGTCCAAGCATATACAAACCATCACAATAGATAATAGATAGGTGATAGAAAATAAATTGATGAATGGATCAATAGATGGGTAGGTGGGTATGATGAATGAACAGATAAACAGATGGACAGATGGGTGGATGGGCAGACAGATAATAGATGAGATGGGTGGATAGATGATAGACATACAGATAGACACAGACAGGTAGATGGGTGAACAGACAGACACACAATCTGTATGAGAGCACTTGCCCATTCCTGTGGTATAAACACCCCACTTCCTGCAAGCATGATGTCTCTGAACACAGAGCTAGGAAGCCCTACTCAGTCACAAGCATACAGCAGTAAAGTACCACCATCATGTAGATGACACGAACGTAAATGGTCTCTAGACTGAGGAAGGAACATGTACCAGAACCAGAAAGTTATGTGTCTCAACTATTTGTTACTTTCTATTTTAACATCATTTATATAATCACACATGTCTATAATTTGAGTTTTTTGTTTTTGTTTATTTGGGTGGTTTTTTATTTTTTATTTTTATTTTTATTTTATTTTATTTTATTTTAATTTTTTTTTGTTTTTTTGAGACAGGGTTTCTCTGTGTAGCCTTGGCTGTCCTGGGACTCACTCTGNAGATCAGGCTGGCCTCGAACTCAGAAATCCTCCTGCCTCTGCCTCCCAAATGCTGGAATTAAAGGCATGTGCCACCACGCCCAGCCTATAATTTGAGTTTTAATGATGCAAATGATTAATCACCACTTGTAAGACCCCTAAGACTTTAACAAGCAATTCTCATAGCTGAGTACAAGCTAAGCCTTGCATACCATGAGATCTGCTGGGTGCACTTCCATCATGACCACACTGCAGAGTCTCTGGTTCTCAAGAATAACCTGTAACTATGGAGGAACCACATTACCTTGCCTGAGCCAACACCACTACCTCACCTGTGCCAACTGTGATGAATACAAAAAATTCTGAAACATAAAAGAAGACAAACCTGGTAGTGGTGATGAACCAAAGTGACTCCTTGCAAAGCAGATAAGATAAGGTGCCTCATCCCACCTTGTTTGCAACTCAGCGTAGCACACAGAATGTCCTTAGTCAGGGAAGGATTTTCTATCAAAAGAAACAGGAAAAAAATAGTAAACAGTTCTCACTTGATCCGCTCAAGCTCATGTTCTTCAAAGATCCAAAATGATCCAAATTCCTTAAAATGTCTTAAAACTCCAAGATGGATAAGCAGATAGGAGTGAAACTGCACCTTTTAAAGTCTTTTGGTTTCAGTTGGGCATTGGGGAGGCAGAGGCAGGCAGGCAGATCACTGAGTTTGAGGCCTGCCTGGAGTTTCAGGACAGCCAGGGCTACACAGCGAAACCCTGTCTCAAAAAACTATTTTTTTGAGACACACACACACACACACACACACACACACACACGGCAACTTCACATCTTAATAGAGTACATTCATGTCTAAAATTAATAAATTAAGGTAATTAACCATGGTAATTTGAATAAAAATGGACCCATAGATTCAAATGTTGGAATGTTTACTCAGGAGGTGAAACCATTTGGGAAGGGTTAGGGGATGTGGCCCTAGTGGAGGAGGTGTGTCACTAGGGGTGGGCTTTCAGACTTCAAAAGTCTATACCATTTAGCTTTCTCTGCTTTGTAGTTGTATCTCAAGATGAGAGTGCTCAGCTCACATTCCAGTGCTGTTCCTGCCTGGTGGCATGTCTCCTGCTAGGATAGTCATGGACTTTAACCCTCTGAAACTGTAAGCCTCAAATAATCTCTTCTAGAAATTACCTTGGTAAAGTTGCCTTATCATAGCAACAGAAAAATGACTCAAACATTACTATCCATTACCTCCAATATTATCGTTTTTTTGGCACTGAGAACATTCAGTGCAATAGCTATTCTGAAACACCCATTTGGTTGTGGCAGACTCTGAACTAAATCAGTAGTAGAAACACAATTGCCCCACTGGGCTTTAGAATAATGTAAATTACTCCTCATATCCAACTGCCTGTTGGATCTCTGTCTCTTATAGACATCCTGGTTCTGTAGCCTCTGGTACCCTCCATTCTACTGCCACTTCACCAAGCCAACATATCAGCTTCAACATATAAATAAGTATTCAGTGTTTCAGTTTCAATGTCTGGTTTCCCCACTTAGCATAATGCCCAGCATTTCTATCCATGTTGGTGCAAATGACAAAAACTCATTCTTTTTAAAGGTTTAATTCCATATCACTGTGTATACATATTACATTCTCTTTATGCATTAAGGCCTTTTAGGTGTAAAGTGTAAATAAAGACTCACTTGGGCTAAATCTGTTGAATAGAAATCAATTTATAGTCTCTGCTTTTCCAATCCATCCTTTCTCTTTGTGCCACCACCCCCATGGATGGAATTCCCACACACTGACCCTTCTTCTCATATCTTCTCTGGGACAAATACAGATTCACTCATAGACTTCTTGTTTATTATTCTAACATGGGTATAATCATTTCACTCATTCTTTCTCAGAGTGCTCTTGTGGAAGAATTAATTATATTTGTTGGCTTCCTCCTCCTCCATATGCCTCTAGATTCTGGGTCTCTGTCCAATGCCCCACCTTGTCATAGCCAGGGGACTACCAGACTCCTAGCAGGTCCTGTTCACATCTCCCAGCCATCACTAGTTATCTTCTGCCTTGAGATCAGTTGCAGTAACCTCACAGGTTTCATACTGTGCCTCAAGTTCTTCCCCAGTCACTACCCACCTCCTCCTGCTCCTCCTCCTGAGCACTAAAAATATGTGTTCCTCATGTTCCTGGAACTTCTGCCTCAATTGTAACTGGTTACCTCTCAGAACTCAGCCTCATCCAGCCCACACATAAGTTTGCCCTTTCCTTCCCTGTCTATCTAGGGCCCTGGGAGCTCATCTCCTTGCACACTTCCATTGTCTGGGACTGATCGCTGCTTTCAAGTATACTTGGCATTCAACACATGGCTTAGTACCTTCTAGATATTAGGTCATTATAGAAAACAACATATACTTTATAAATCACTAAACAATAATTTTTCAAAGAGCAAAAAAAATAATTGTTACAAATATTAACAAGAAAAAAACAGTTTTAGTCTGAGCAGTATACCACAAGAAGAAATACAAACTGAATAGGCTCTAGTTTATCCTAGGATTGTACACATCTACAATCCTGGCATCTAGGAGGCTGAGGCAGGGGGATCATGAATTTAGGGCCAGCCTAAAGGAAGGGAGGAAGGGAGGGAGGGAGGGA
>NC_034602.1:20283696-20297659 GCF_900095145.1 Mus pahari
TTCTTCTTCTTCTTCTTCTTCTTCTTCTTCTTCTTCTTCTTCTTCTTCTTCTTCTTCTTCTTCTCTTTCTCCTCCTTCTCCTCCTCCTCCTCCTCCTCCTCCATCCCTTACTTTTTAACATTTCAAAACAAAACATTTGTCAGTTACTGGATTCAAAGAAACATCCTTATTACAAGAAGGGCAATGAGCAGACCAGAGCTGGTCTTCCCCATCTCTCTCCAGAGACCCAGATCTGAGTAGCCTGAGGGCTGCCATTCCCAGGAGAGAACAGGAAACCCCATCCTCAAGCTGCCCTGAAGCAGGGAAGGAGAGTCAGATTGTATGCACCACACACATGTCCCCTACAGGCCCCAGGGAGATCATGTATGTCATAGCCTCCTCTTATTTAGTCTTCTCAAACCACTCTTTGGAATAGATGTCAGCTCACCCTCTATGAGTCTCAAAGAAATTCTGCTGCCTGTCCTGTGTCTGTCAGCTATCCTGAAGCCCTGAACTCAGACTATTTTATATCAAGCTCTCTATCCTTCCAGTACACCAGCTGCCATGATGTCCCTGAACAAAGTCAAGTTTAATTCTGTGCTTCTAAATACTCTGGCAAATAAAGCCTTGTGCTACAAAGAGCTATATTACCTTTACTTACCAATGAAGCAGACTGGCCTCAATGTGCCCATCCCATAGCCAGCACCCACTCAATGACACACACAGTCTTTTTACAGACACCTGTTGAATGTCTACCATGTCTATGCCAAGGTTCATCTAGATATGGGGCAGCACATCTGTTAATACAGATATCAGTCTCCAGCCTTCAGGTTTCAGCTGGCATGGCTCCATGTGGGTTTTATTCCCCAACATCTTCTATCTTCTACCTTTCCCTCTCACCTACAGTATCCTCCTTCATCAAATACCACTGATCAGTAGAAGAATTTGCATTATTTTTTTGAGATTGCATTTTTTTAAAAAAATTAGAAGAATGGTTCCTGCTTGAGTCTCATTTCTCCTTCCTTCTGCCACAGATAGATGTTCTTCTACATACCTGGATTCTAGCCACGGCCACCCACAGGCCAGTGAGACTGCTCTGAGGCTAGTGACCTTTCCTCACTGATGGTGAACTCTTGTGTATATTCATAGTCCCCTTCCTGGATTAGCTAGACTCCTCCTTGGGATATCTTCTCCAATCACACATTCTGTTCATTTTTACCAAATCAGAGCCCAGTATATGCATATGGCCCTTCCAATCTCTCTTAAGTACTACCACACAGACTGAGTGCGTAGGAGCACTCATGGACAGCAACACCCCCCACACACAGGTTACTCACTTAGAAATCTCATGCCTGGCAGCAACATGAGTGTCTGAGGGATCCTGGCATCCACTCATCCAATAAGAGAGCGCCTAAGCAACATCTTGGGTTCTATTCACACAGCCCTTATGAGCAGGGAGAACACATTCATAATAGCGCACAGGCTGAACATGCACATGGAATTATTTAATCAACAATGTGAAGTCAGAAGTGTTTACAAATATATGCTTACCTGTTGGAGAAAGCTCTAAAGTAGCTAAATCAGTCTACGGGGCAGTTAAGGGTACTATTTTTCAATGACAACATCTGCAGTAAATGTGTCACCGTGAATCTGGCACGTGTGTGATTCATTAGCTCAAAGTTATCTTAATAACCGTGAACTAATTCATTCATAATCTTGAACGTTATGATGAATATTGTGAAGATGTAAAACATAATATGAGATTGATGCTGTCCTCACCGTGTTTATAACTACTGAGAAAAGGAAGTACCAAACATGAAAAGGCAGTAAGTGCCCAGGCTGTGGTATTCGAGTCCCTACACAGACTACTCAGCACTGAGAAACTACAACTCCCATGCAAGTATTGTACACAGTGAATGATTGCATCAGTTTTTGCCTGAAAGAAGCAGTGACTCTAACAGGAGAGAAAGATAAAAGAAATAAAAGCAAAAAGAGTTTGTTTGGTTGGCAGTATCTCTTAGCTCTTGAATGCAAGGGGAGCCGACCGTCCTATCTGAGACACTCCCAGCTCTCAGCCACAGAATATGGCTGGAGTGAAGTTTGAGAAGGACAGAAGAAACAGATTCCATGGGCAAAGATACCAGGACCAGAGAGGAACAATGTTTGGAAGGGCTATTCAGCTTGACAAGAGCAGGGGTTGCTGAGGTTGGGAAGGGTGGGCCAGACCTCTCTGGGCCTAGTAGCTAGGCTGAGAAACATATGCTTTGTTTTGAATGAAACTCAACATCGATCTATGCATCTCTCTGCCAGCCAAGCTGTGAATTCTGGGACAGGGCAATCATCAGTGCTTCTTACATAAGCAACCCACCTGCAAAGATAACGAGCACCCGCAGAGCCATCATTTCCACTCTGTGCAGCATCTCCACAGTCTCCCCGGGCTTCTGCAGCTGCCGGAAAACTTGACACATCTCAAAAACACTTAGGAAAAACAGATCACAGTGTTAAGGGATAAGTGTGTAACCTCTAAGCGTGGCTGTGGAGTAGAAGGCTAAGTTATCACGTGTGTAAGAACTGTCTCCCAACACGATACGACCACGTTTACTTTGTACAAGCAAAGGAAAATTGCAGGTAAGTAGGCTGGACTGCCAGACCACTTTCTGCTCCTACTGTAGTTTGATTGTTGCTGCTAATACATTTGGTGTCTGCTTTCTCTTCCTTTTTCATTCTCTTGAGATACACGAGCTGGTCACTGACATGGTTAAAGGATGATGACAACCATTGAGAGGATAAAGCCAGCACCCGATAACAGTGTAGGCAGATTAATGCAATGATGTTAAATGAAATAAGTCAGGGACAAACATGGCAAATGTCATACGGCATCACTCAGGAGGATTCTACAAGTTGATCTCATAGAAGTTGAGAATGGAAGGATGATTTCTAAAGACTAGAGTGATGATTAGGGAGTGGACTGAGTCCCAGCTAGGAGCAAAAGGTATTGTTCTATGACAGTGAGATGGGTACAGTTAATGGTAACACATGGTAAATTTCAAATGAGCTAAAAGAAATGTGTTTCAATGTTTGAAGGCACGATCGTTATCATTCAATCATACATATGTATGAAAGCACTATTTTATTCTCCATAAATAAATCTCAATTAAAATTAAAATAGTATGTTTTGAACCATGTTGGGTCATATGTTGAAGTACACACCTACAATCTAGCACTTGGCAGACTGACTCTTGAGATCATGGCTAGCTTGGACTAGGTAGAAAGAGCCTATCTCAACAAAGAAAAAAAAAGAAGAAATAAGGAGAGAGAGAGAAGGAAGAGAGACAGGGAGAGGAAGAAATGAAGAAGGAAGGGAGAGACAGAGAGACAGAGAGAAAGGAAGAAAGAGAAAGAAAGAAAGAAAGAAAGAAAGAAAGAAAGAAAGAAAGAAAGAAAGAAAGAAAGAAAGAAAGAAAGAAAGAAAGCGAAAGAAAGAAAGAAAAGGAAGGAAGGGGAAGGAGAAAAGAAAGGCAGGAAGGAACAGGAAGGCAGGAAGAAATGCAGAGAGGGAGGGAGGAAGGGAGGGAGGAAGGAAGGAAGGAAGGAAGGAAGGAAGGAAGGAAGGAAGGAAGGAAGGAAGGAAGGAAGGGAGTATTGATGTAAAGTGAAAGTTTTATTTGTGAAGAACTGAATATCTCAGTTGAAAGCTGAGTTCAGAGAAAGGAAGTGGCCAGGATTACCTCCAGTTTGAAAGAAAACCCCAAGTAGAACAGGATATTCAAGCACTGTAGTTGAGGATCAAAGACAGTAAGGAGATAAAGCAGGAGTCCCTGGAAGCCAGCCTTTAAAATATGAAATAATGAGACATCTGTTTCACCAAGTAAGGACATCATTCTGAGCCATAAAAAAAAAATTACCATATTCAAAGAATAATTCTGTAGCAACAGAACTAACAGGAAGTAGGTCAGCCTGTCTGGTGGCAAATGAGATAGTATTTACATAACATCTCTAAATTGCCATGTGGGGTTGAGAGGAAAGTAAACAGACAAGGACCACAGAATTGCTAGCCTTGCCACATCCAGGAATCACAGTCTGGGAAAGCATCCTAGGGTTCTGTACATCAAAGGACACAAATCCTCCAGACCAAGGCAGCAGGCTAATGTCAGAGCTGGGTTTCGTGCATTGGAGCTTTTAAGAACATGTTTCCAGCAAGGTATGGTGGCACATACCTTTAACAATAGTAGACTGGAGGTTGAGGATTGTGAGTTTAATGCCAGTCTTTTAATCTAACATCTAGGGATGGGAGGGCTTAAAGGTAAGTCATTGATGAGGGCTGAGTTTAAGGAAGGCAGGAGTCATTAGATGCCTGTTTGTTTCTTGTGGTTGTTACAACTACAAGCATAATCTTGTGACTGAATTGGATAGTTTCCATTCATGACTACATACCCAATACTGGTACCTGTAGCTGCTGTGATTATGTGTGACTGACACACCTGACTTGTCTATATTTTACAATTCATTGTGTTATTATTTTATTGACATATAATAACAATACATATTACTGAGATACAAAGTAGTGCTAGTGCTGTAATACAGGCATAGGTGTAGTGGTCAATCTATCCTTTCAAACGTGATGTGTCTAGCCAGTCTCAAAACAAGTGACTAGAATGAAAGACTTTTACTTTTGGATTTAAAAACATTTTTAATCCAAATCATACTTGGATGCCAAATAATGAGGCAAACATGTAAAAGAAATCATTGACTTGGATCATTTGCGTGTGAATACTGGTTTCAAAGGGTGACAAAGTAAAATTGAGAGAACTGCTTAATCTGGCTTGATATGAGTACTTCTTGTGATGCAAGTGCTACTGTACTACAGTGAAGAATAAATTAAGAGGTAGGGATTAAAATACCTTTGCTCAACTTGTGGGACTCCCTGCCAGTGCTCAATCGATACAAATAATGCCTTCAGGAATCTCTGGAGGTATGACATTGGTTCTGAGCCATGAGGAATTACCATCATTTCGTCATTGGTCCTCCCATCCTCTGCTGATGTGACATTCTGATGAGGGGCTGAATTAGGAAAACTGTTGTAATCTGGGTAAAACAAAGTACGGGTGAAATGTGTCCACTGAGTGTTGTTCAGGGGCAGCCCTTCCCTTAAGAAGCCTGCTTTGCTGAGACCAATCAGGACGGCCTTTGCAAGCTGATAACGAGGAGTGTTCTGAATCAGTGACAAATCAGAAAATGAATCTTGGTTGAAACCATCTGGGTAGTCACTGTGGATTCCACTAGAGACCTCTACAACTGATTCTATGGCTTTTAAAAGATCATTTGGATGCTGAGCAAATGTCAACAGGAGATTAAAAACATCCCAGTTATCTTCCTTTAAGCCATTCCAAAGACCTTGTAAGGTGAGGTCAATCACCATTTTCAAGAAAGTCTCTCTTTCTGTGCTGTTATCTGTTAACATTCCATCCATAAACCGGATTACATCATGACTTCTCTCCTGTTTTGGGACCTGAGGATGGCTGGTAGAAGAGATCTCATGAAGCTTCAAGAAGTCCATTTGGGTGGTGATGTTACTTATGGGGACTAAACAACCTAAAATTTCTTCCCATAGGTTAGCAGCATCAACAGAGAAATTTTGAGTCCTACTTTTAATCATTGCCACAAGATGCTCCCAATCTCTCAAGCTGATTTTTATAGAAATTAAGTTTTCAGCCATTCTTTCCAAAGCCTCAGTAAAGTCTCTGGATTGGTTGATATATGAAAGTATGGTAAATGACGTGCTGAAAACATCTGAGTCCTGTGATACATTAGGTGTGATGCCAATCATTCCAAAGGCCAAGTCAAGAAATGGTATCAAAAAATCCTTTGTCTTTTCAACTGTGAGAGGATCTACTTTATTCAAAGTAGTTATGTGCTTCACATGATGTTGAACACTTTGTAGCATGATGGAATATAAAGTGTCAAGGAATTTCCCAGAGTCCTCTGTACTAGAGATGGAGAGGTTTCCCAACATTGTAGCCATCTTTATTGAAACAGTTTTGGCTAAGTTGAGAAGTCTAACCATGGAGTCTACTGTTGAGGCAAGACGGCCTAGTTCAGCAGTGCTATTCACCAGCATAGTCAGAGATCTAAATATTTCTAAGGCTGACTCCAGGAAATGACTTTCTTCACCAACCTGGGAAATGGTGCCAAATAACCTCACAGTTGATTCTAGTATTTCTCTGTTTCTTAGAGGGAATGAACTGTTGACAGCAGAAAACAAGTCACTCAGCTTAGCAACCATGCTATGTTGAAGCATAGGATAGGGTGAAGAGCAGGCCCCAGTAGTTGAATGTAAGACAGTGTCAATAATAGTAGCCATTTCTGTAGAACTTTCCTGTACAAGGTGGAGAACAGACCTGAGATTTTGGTTGAATTTGGAGAGGTCCTCAGAAGTATTAACCTCAGAGAGAAACTGAGTTACTACTGTAAAGAAATCCAAATGGCCTTCAGCAACAGTTTTCACCATGGTCTCCCTTGGATGGGTGTGAGATAAATCCTTCAGGACTCCAGAGAGTTCTCTGTTGTCTAATGAAAATGTGCTCTTAATCAGATAATGTAGTATCTTGAGACCTGAGAAAATGTTCATCAGTGGGTTCTTGTTCATCCAGGTAAGGAATGGATCCAATTTCAGAATTTCAAGGATTTTATCTCTAGGGACAAAACTGAAAGTTTGCATATTTTTAATGTCATATTTTATAAATTAGTAGTGAAAAAATTAAAATATAGTGATATTACAATTTATTTGTTTTACAATAATATCATAGTAAGATGATACTGAGTGAAGTGGTGAGGTCCTAACAAAGCTCAGATGAAGCCCATTTTGTTTTCAAATAATGAAAGCAGTGAAGAAACTTCATAGGCAATATTGTGACGATTCTTTGAATGTAACAATCTGAAATGCCTCATATTTGCTTTTAGAAAAGAGATCTAGAAAGACTATATAGTGATTCTATTTTTTTTACTTCTATAAGAAGACTACTAAGATTTACAAATAAGAAAAAGATGGATAAATTGGCTATATTAAACTTTATAGTCCCATTCAACAATAGAAACCATGAAGAAAGGGAAGAACCACTTATATAATTGAAGGATATACATATATATGGATGTGTGTGTGTGTGTCCTGATAAGCTATTATCAAGAGTATAAAAATAGTATGTCAACAACTATCATTGGACAAACGTATATTCTGAGGTTCTCGACTTTAAGAAAATGACATTTAAAATTATAATGAGATTCTGCCATAGTCTCACCAGGTTTGCAGATCTGACTTCGTATAAACAGTCCCAGGCAGCACAAGGCTGGAGAGACACAGAGAGCCTCAGATCTGATCAGAATGAAAATTAAGCCAAGATCCTATGAAATTATTGTCATTGAGGTTGTGTATATACTATTTTCTAAACCAGAACCCTTCTTGGGTGTTTAGGTTAGAGAAAGACCTGCATTTGTCAATAATTCCCATCCATTCTCAGGTAGCCAATCCGTCTCAAGTGCAGCAGGTCCCAAACACACTAAAGGTGTAAGGTTTGGTAAGAGGAGAAGGGGAGAATTAAAGGTAACAGGAAAATGAGAAGTGGCATTCTCCTTACACAATGACTCTTGATATAATCAGTTAACAGCTGGAAATGTGGAAAGCCTATTTATATATTGTTCTGAATTTTAAAAGTGCTAGCAGATGACTCAGTCAATCTGTAATGGTCTGTGATATATCTGCTTGGTGAGGTAGACCAATAGCCTCAATGTGCCCTTTCCTCCAAGTGTCTGAGCTGGGTGGACTATAGAGGAGAATCCTTTGAAAGAAAAAGATGGGAGGTGATGGCCATTTTGTAACCCAATATGCCTCCTCCCAGTTACAGAAACCAAAACTAACCTAAGATCCTGCCGAGAAGGGTCTTGCACAAGTGCTTAAAGTCTCTAATGAGTTAACTTTAGGACATTCAGAAGGCAACTGTATTAAATGGGCCTGCTGGAGTCAGTCAGAAGACTGTATGAGTCTCTCAGACCCTCTATCCCAGAAACCCCAGAAGCAGCTAGGAAGGCAGCTTTTACCTTGTGGATCCCCCTTGTTGACCATCTCTTCTGACTGCACCCAGAGTTCCTGCTGCTCTGGCTGTCTCTTCCTGCATGCTGTTCCTCTGAGGTTCAACATGCTTACCTCGTCTTCAGAGTCACAGGAATCAACTTCCTGTGCTACATGGTTGCTGTACCACTTGCCCCTGCATCTCTCCCAAGTAATACAACACAGGAAATGGGGATTTCACTTGAGAACTTTCATTACTAGCATTCAGAGAGATTTTAGAAGATTGTGAATAGAGATAATATGACTATTTTAATGGTTCCAGGCATGAATATCAGGTTAATTTGAAATGAATATCTAATCTTGTATTTGTGACGAGACAGGAAATACAATTGAAATAGTGACCACCCCATATGTGTAAAAAAAAAAATCCATACAAAATAAATTTTTCACTTGTATGTAGGAAAGAATGTCTTGCCTTTATAATCTGAATTGAAAAATAATATATGATTGATAAACAGAGGCTAGATTTGACTGTTTACTGGTTAAGTAGAAATTGAAATTGTTACCTTAATGCAATCATAAAATGCTCATTGTGAGAAAAACCACCTCAAAGGCCATTCCAAACACTGGTACAGGAGCCATGATAGGCACGTCTCTACTCCAGAAACTGAGCTGGCTGGGCTGCACCACCAGCATGACTATGTGATACTATGCACTATGTACACTGTGCCTTTGTACACTCACCTCATCTCTGCAGTGACATCGCTATGCCATCCATTTATCAAGGAGGAGAAGAGTGTCTCCAGAAGCTGCTTCAGGATATCCTCTGTGCTTCCTGCAGCTTCTGTATCATTTTTGGACTGTGTGTGGTTCAAGATGAGATTCATGAAATCTGCTATTTGAAGGCTGGTGCCACTGAAACTGGGAGCTGTTTCCTGAGATAGTTCAGCAAAGTTACTAACTGAATTGATCACAATGCTTTCAAGAATCCGCTGAACAACTGAGAGATCAGTGAGCTGTTCTTGATTTAGCATATGGCTGAGAAAGCCAACATCAGAATTGCCTTCTCTAGATTGGTTTCTGAGATAGCCCAAATACATAGTAAAATCCCTGGCCAACATACTTACATCAGTTGAATTGCCACTGGCCATGGCATTGAGTAGATTTTGAATAAACCTAAAGAAATCTTCATTTTCATACTCACGAAGCCAGGATTTTATGAGAAATAGAAAACCTTCAATAATTTCTGACGTCTTCAATGGTGATAAATCCAGGAGTTGAGGAAGTTGCACAGTTTTGTTTTGAAGACCTACACCTTGGATCTTTTTGTTAATATCAGAAAGCAATTGTCCTAGGCTCAAGTTACTAGTTAGATCTTTGGGAATCTGTTTAAAGTCCAACCACAGTTCTTCAAAGTTGTAACTTGTTTTATTGTTTTTAAATAAACTCCTATCTGTATGATTTCCATTCAGAAAGTTTGTGATTGGAGAGAGTAGATAATGAGTACTATTTCTTAAAGTCCAATTAGCAGAAATCAATTTGAATATCCTTTCCAAATTTAAGTAAATATTATTTTGGACAGATTTCTCTGTACCTTTAATGAGGGTAAGAATCTTGTTTAAGTTACCTAGCTTGTCCAGAATGTTTTCACCCAGCGAGAATTTTGTTAAATTGACATATTTTAGCTTTTCTATGATTTGCAAAGCACCTTGCTTTATGGCACTACTAGGACAGAGTTCTGGGATGCTGCCATTACCTTGAATTCCAGAAGAAGACATGAAGAGCAATACCCTATGCCAAAATCCCTGCAGAATTTTCACAAGTAAATTTTTAACATGGAAAATCTCCAATAGCTCTGAGAGAATGGAATTCCAGTCTGCTAGGTCACGGACTGCACAGGTCACTTTGCTGGTTATTTCCACTGCAGACTTCTCACCCGTGCACTGTGAGTCTCTTGGGGGAGGCAGGTGAAGAAGATCCAGTAGACGGGTCACCATGTGAAAGAAGGAAGAAGGCATGCGCCTCTGGATATTACAGTCTTCTACCTTAGGGTTTTTCTCGGGCCTGAAAGTTGTGTAGTTTGAGCACCAAACCCTGGTAAGGCACATCAAAGCTTCTGGAACAACAGTTGGCTCATCTGATACCAACTCAACTGTATCCAGAAGAGTTTTAACCACATCAGCAAAGTCTTCCTTGGTGATTTTGAACATGGTTATGCCATGAAGAAGGGTGAAGTTATAGACATCCCTGAGGCTTTCTGTGATGTTTTTATCTACGATTCTCTGAAGGAGTTCCACAACATGGGGAAGAGCATAATATACATCCAACACAGTATCCACCACATCCTTGGGAAGCAGACGGGAGAGACGCAACAGGTGGCTAACACTCCATGAATGTGAACTGTCCACAAATTTTTCCACTAAGCCCACAAGCATATTGACCCCCAAGTGGTCAAAACCTGATCTGCTGAGATTCTTAAAGAAACTCATTAGGATTTCCCTGATTTCTCCCAACTGGCCTACTAAAAGCTCTATGTCTGCCTTCTTGAGAGAATGCATGAGAGATATCACTTTCTTTAAAGTTTGAGCATGATCTGAATTTTGTGGAATATTGAAATAGACGGCAGGCATTAAAAAATTGAACACATCCCGTGTCAATTGTATACCAAGATCCACAGCTTTCAATATTTCACGTGGGACTACTTCTGATGAATTCTGAAGATTATGAGTTAGGTTAAGAGCAAAGTAGTTAGCTAAGTTGTACATTGATTTGCCTAAATGGCTTATATCTCGTTCCTTTGGACTGGTAGAGAATACACTAAACATTGTTTCAGTGTTAGAAGAAGAATTATTTCTGAGGACACTATGGAAAATACCTTTTAAAAACTTCTGCATTTCCTTCCCCAATGCTATGATGTGCTGCCAAATATTCTGAAACTGGTCAGGAAATTCATCTGACATTTCTGTGGGTCTTAGAAGTAAATCCTTGAAGTGGTTCCAGTTGGACTGGGAAGCAACATTGAGATCTTCTGTTAAATTGGTGATGATCATGCCTACCTGCTTTGTGGAATCATTGAAAAGAGATAATAAAGTCTCAACATTGGGCACATTCTCTTTTTCCAAGCCTGTAGTAACTACAATATTTAGAAAGTCAGTTATGTCTTTCAGGTAAATATTTACACAATTTATATTTGACGCATTCCATGGACAAATGGGTCTCTTCTTATTTAGCATCCAAGTTAAAATGTTCAATGCAGAGCTCATTTTGTCCCCCATATCCTTAAAGCTTCCCAATATGTTAGGACTATGACTAGGTAAGGAACTTGAGTTATACATTATACACAGATGGTTTATGATATCTATCCATGTGATGCACCCTTCCAGGCTGCTACTTGTGTTCTTTGATGAAAACACAGAACTTAACATGGCCAGAATATGTGCTGGCTTATTAGAAGTGTTCACAAGTAATAAGCTATCTTCAAAAAACTCAGTGAGTCTCTGGAAAATATCAGCACATGCTGATAAAGTTCTACTCTGTGACACATTCCTAAGAAATAATATCATTTCTTTCAGCTCCATGATGACACTTGCAAATTTGGCTTGATGATCAGGAAGATCATTTGAAAGAAAGTTATTGATCAACTCCACATTTTTATCCACATAGTCTGAGGCTTTGCTTAACTCAATGAAAACATCAAACAGGGAATATAAAAACTCCCTGCTTGCATTTATTTTCATTGGCAATGTCTTCAGCTGGTGTAGGGAGGTTTCCATGGTGGTAAAAGTTTTCTCTATTTGGTCCAGGTTAAGTGATTGTACTGCAGTTAATTCATTACCAAATGCTACCCAAAGATCCCTGAGGTTTTGAAGGCCACCCCAGTCATGAAAGTTATTCTCCTGAGTTATATTTCTAAACAAAGTTAATATGAGCCTAGCAGTACGATATGTGGGAACTATTCCTTGGCAGTCTTTAGAAATGTTCCCATAATTTCCCATGTCATCCAACAGCCGAGTGATACCAACATGAAGAGGAGTAAGAATACTCAGCTCAAGTTTAAATATGTGAGAAATGCCTCTCCAGATCTCAGCCCACGTCCGAATCCATGAAAGGGTGCAGTGAATGGCCGTGAATTCGCTGATCATACTACCATTTACTGAGAGGTTGGAAAAAAATTGTGTCCATGGAAAAGGAAGAGAAGACCCCTCGTTTCCTGAATAATTCACAGAAGAAAAGGTAGCATTTTCCTGAATGAAGCATTCACTTGCCACCAGGGTTTCCGCTGAACCATTAAAACACTGAGTGACATACTGAAGTAAAGAAACACGAAAGCCTTCGTCTGCTGCAAACAGCTGCTTGAGGCCTGTCAAACTAGCATGAATCACTGCTTCGGCTGGTCCCCCTCTCGTCATCAGGGACCAGGCTTGAAGTTCTAAAAAGTTGAAAATTGAAAGCAACTGCTGACAGTAGGATACATTAGATATCATCCCAAGAGCCTCTGTTGTCTCCGATAAAAACGAAAGTGCTTCTCTGATGTTTTGGATATTAAACTGCTTCATGAGGTCCAAAATGTGTCTGGAGATTTGAGTAAGATAAGCTATCAGAGGCTCTCTATTCTGAATGTTGAAGAATTTATGAATATATCGATAGAATGAGGAATAGGCTTGCAGAAATAGAGCTATGTCTTTGTCCTTGAAGACATTTATGTATACATGAGTCAAAAACTTATCCAGTTCTTGTTTTTGTGGCTCAGAAAGGGCAGAGAAAAGCTCAGATGTATTCTGCAGAGCATAGACAGTGTTCAGAGCTATTGAAACTTTTTCCTGTGTCAGAAAGCTAAGTTCACAGAGACTGTGTATTATAGTCTCACTTAAATGTATGAAGTCTGCATTAATGGCTGGTGATTTGGGCCAATAAGAATGGAACAATTGGGAGAGATTAAAGCGTTTACAGAGAATTTTTTCATATTCTGCCACAGAAAAATTTACAAGTGTGGAAAAGATTTCAGCGTTAGCTCTTTCTTCTTGTGAAATGCCATTGGTCCAGAATTCTTGCAGTTCTGAATTCATTTCAAGAAGTATTAATTCTAAAAGATTCAAAATATTTTTAGATTCCTTTTTCATCCAATGATTTTTAAGTCTTTGAATTTTTTCAATGACCAGATTATCAAATCCCAGAAGCGTCTGAGCAGCAGCATCAGATGAGTCTGCCTTTAAGTTTTTTAAATGATTTATCCATGAAACACTCCTATTGAAAACAAGCTCAGTGAGAGAAGAAAGATTATGAAGTTCAGGAGCAGTGAATGAGCCAGAAGGATTAGATAATAATTTCTCCACAAACTCCACGAACAACAAAAGAATGTTCATCTGTCCATTTTCAAGGGTGTGCAACTTCTTGTCCACCACTAAAAGGTGTTTTGTGAAATTGAAGGCCCTACGATACAGATAGAATTGTTTTATTATCAGAAAGAAAAATTAACTCAATGCCTCAAATTTCTAAGATATTTACAGACATGCAATGATTTATAGTGGTCAAAACAGAAGATTTTCTAGAAAATGCAGTTTTTACTTCATGTCAAACTAATATAAGCATCTATTACTACGTTAGAAATCCCAACATGACTGCAAATATTTAACTTAAAATTTGTTTCCTTCTGATAGAGGACTAATATCCAATATATACAGAGAGCTCAAGAAACTGGACTCCAGAAATTCAAATAAGCCCATTAAAAAGGGGGTACAGGAGCTGTAGGGGGCTGCAACCCTGTAGGTGCAACAACAATATGAACTAACCAGTACCCCCTGAGCTCATGTCTCTAGCTGCATATGTAGCAAAAGATGGCCCAATCAGCCATCATTGGGAAGAGAGGCCCCTTGGTCTTGTAAACTTTATATGACCCAGAACAGGGGAAGGCCAGGGCCAAGT
>NC_034602.1:20297831-20305796 GCF_900095145.1 Mus pahari
GTGTGTGTGTGTGTGTGTGTGTGTGTGTGTGTGTGTGTGTGTGTGCGTGCACTGAAATCAACTTATTTGGCATAAGTTATATTTAATCTCTAATATTTTCATCCCTTAAATCAATGCTGAATTAACTATGGCTTCTTGCCTTAAAAATTCCATACTAACTTTATTGAGTTCACAGATATAAAATATAGCATGCCTTTAGAACACATTCAGAGTGGTTTTGCTGCATTCACTAAAGCTGTTAAATAATTGAAGTTTTTCGGTACAGGTGTTCTGTGACTGTGCAGAACCTCCCTTCCTCCTGCGCCCACAGGGAAGGCTTCACCAGGTAATGAAATACATGTCTAAGAACAAAATGCTTGCAAATGCTGGCATTTGAAATAACCCCTTGGGAAATCTGTAAACACAGAGAAACCTGGGCCCTTGATACAGAATTTATCATATTGAAGTGAAGTTCAACACTCAGGGCTTAAACAAACTTCACAGGGAAGTTTGGTATCATCCTGAGTCTTAGTTCTACTATAATATGCAAAGTTCCTGTCCCATCCAACCCCAGCACAGCCCCCAAACTTAAGTGATTCATTCAGGGCACAAACTCCATAAATGTAAACTACAGTTTAGGAAAATCCTATTCCTGTCGTCACACACCTAATAGATAAATACTGGTTGCTTGATATGAAACACCACCACTACTTAAATGGAGCTCATTTCTATTAAATAATGTAGCCTATGACTGACATTTGCTTATGATAGTTAATACCTGGGAGTCTAATTATAAAACTTACGTGGTTATGGAAGTTATTGGAGACTTCTTAAAGTTATTGAAAAATACAAAATAATTATCAATGATGACTTTCCAATTCATGTCTTGTGTATAACAAGGAGAGTCCTCAGAGAAAGCTAAAAAGAAACATCAACAATCTGAGTATAACAGTCAAGAAAATATATAGCCGATCACCCTAGTATGTTTGAAAAACTATGAAGTAGGTTTGGTAATTTGTGATTTGACATCTGCTTCCAGTCATGATGACACAATGGGCCACTGAGCAGTGCAAAACATTGATTCATGTAAGATAGAGGGCAAGCAAGAGGAGACCTATGATTATTCCTACTTTCTGCCTTAGAGAGACTATAGAACAGTAGATGTCAACCTTCACAATGCTCCAACACTTCAATACAGTTCCTCACAACATGGTGACCCTAAACCATAAAATTACTTTATTGCTACTTCATAACTATAAGTCCTTCTACTGTTATGAATCTCAATGTAAACATTCAGTATTTAGGAGACCTGATATGTAACCCTGAAGGGGTCATGACCCATAGGCTAAGAATCACTGCTTTAGGACAATATACAAGGATGAGGTAGGTGGCCTGAAGCTCAGTAGACATACTGTGTTCGGATGAAGCTTAGATTCTGAAAGAAACAATGCCTGGGAGGGGTCTGCAGAGTGTATGTGTCCCTCTATTATGCAGATTAGAACTAATTAATAATGTGAGGACACTGTTTGAGACAAGAAAGATTCACTCCCCACACCCCACAACATTAAAGATATTTGTTTAATGATCACACAGTAGAAAGAATATACTGTATTTTGCTCATGGTTATATTGGAACATTTTATAATTTCATCAATTTACCAAGTACCTCAAACAAACAAACAAAAAAAAAGATTTTCACTAGTTATAGGTAATCTCTAAAATGACTGAGATGAGGAGCATATCTTTACAGCAGGAGCATCTAGCCTCTTGACATGGCAATATAATGTTATCATCTACAAACATATTAGGTCATAGTTGTGGCAATCTTGAGATGCACATTGCATGAGTCACAGATTGAACACATCGTGCTTTGAAGCACTCTTAGAGCTAGGAGTGTGGTAGAGCACTTGCTTAACATGTACAAAACCTGGTGTTTGAATGTCCCCACTGACAGGGGAAGCTAGAAAGCCAGGAACTTAAAGGACTAAGCTAACTATAAGAATGAAAAATGACCAGCACAGAATAAGGATCAAATGTGTATTTGATATCCAACAAAAAAATTCCACAAATACAAAGAAGGAGATATGATGAGAAAAAGAATTGGTCAAAAGAGATAGACATGATGGAATGAGGAACAACATGGACCACACACATTGTTTGTGTTACAGTACACAAATAATAGTGTTACACTCTATTATTTACACGTTTACAAGACAAAGCTCATCAGATTAGATAAGAACTAACCATACACTATATGTAAGAAATACACTTAAAATATGAAGACAAAAATTTTTAAAAAGACATATGACCCTCAATATTAATAAAAAGGTCATCCAGTGATATAGAATCCAGATAGTAATGTCATCATGAAATGATGACTTGATGATAAAAGCATCAAGTCATCAAAAAGGCACAATGATTCCAAACATGTGCACACTTGATAGCACAATTCCACAACACAGAAGATAAAAACAAAGCACAAAGATAAACAGGCTAATTCATGTTGTACTCTGAGATATAATTAGACATGGGGACAAAGTATCAGCAAAACTACAGGATTTGCATAACTCTGCTAACAAAATACACTACATGATGTTCAAGAACTATTCCACCCTGCATGAACACAGGACTGACTGACTCCCTCCCTGGACACATGGAACAATGACCAAAACCTCATTTTCTAAACCCTAAAACAAATCACAAAAAGTTAGCAAGACTTGGGGTATAAAGAATGTTCACAGACCAAGAAAGAATTAAGTAGAGATCAATAACAGAAATATAACTGAAAATCCTACATATTTGAAAATGAAATTACACATCAGCAAATTACTTGTGGATCAGAAAAAAACTAAAAAGATATATACACATTTATATATTTTAAACGTGTCTTATTTTGTTATGGGTTTTTCTAAACAAAAATATTTCTAACTTCAAGCAAGCAATTTAACCTCTTTAGCATCTACTTCTCAAGCAAAACTGTATAAGAGTTACATTCATTATGCCTCATCAAGTTCCCACTAAAATAAGGAAGTGCCTATAGGGGAAAATGGAAACACTCCAGAAAATTAAGTCAGAGGTATGTGATATTGCATAAGAAACAAGTTGATGCCATCAGAAAACCAAGCAGTGAAACAGAAAGAAATTAAGCAAAAGATGAAAATAAAATCTTCCAGTCAACTCCTCTGCTGTTCTTTGTGAAAAAAAAAAAAAAAAAAAAGTTTAATCCAGATGTTCATCCCACTGGCAAAGGATAGGAAAGTGGTATCTATTACATGGACCTTCAGTTCTTGCTAGATACCTCTATCGTGGGTCATCATAATAAAACATAGTAAAGTAAGCTTTTTTTAAAAAGTTTTATCAAGGAATAAAAATAATATCCTTGATATTGCTGACTAGCTCAATTAAATCTGTCAGATGCAAGATTTGCTCTCAAGTCCATCTGCTTCTAAAGTCCAGACTATACCATAGTCCACCCCTTCTTGGTCTATGAAGTAAAACTGTACTCTATAATATACAACAGTCAAATCTGTTCACCGGGCTATGTCATGTCTCTCTTGTGCCACATTCGTACTGTTTGCACTCCTCTTATTTTTGGTGCCTGCTTAAAAGAGGAAGGAAGGGATAAGTAATGTGTAATTTAAAGATGCACACACAGCTGCAGGGTGTTTTGATATGGTTTGCTATTTGGTGATTTCCAAATGTTTGCATGCTTACATGCTCCTTGGTCATCTCAAAATGCATATTTTAATTATTCTGCAGGTCTAAGTTAGGGCTGTGATCTGCATTGCTAATGGCATACCAGATGCTGCAGCTGCTGTTCCAGGGACCACACTGTTAGTAACAAGGATGTAGGCAATTAGCTGTGTAAAGTACACATACCATAAGCAAAAAAACAAACAAACAAAAAAAAAACACAGTCTACTGAATACCTCAGTTATTATTTATAAGCCTCCTTGTTAGCTATATAGCTCTCCATCTAACAGTTAAAGTCGCTGAATGGACAAAGGCTTTATAATTTGAAAGTTTGGAGTGGAAAGATTTTCTAATCTGATTAAAAATGAATGAGGAACTACAAGGAGAACGCATAGGGGTACTTTTTTCTGTTTCTGCCTGTTAGTTATATTCATTCTTCAAACCCTGGTTCATGTGATGAGTTGTTAGCTACCCTGTGAACACAAGCATTACCTGGAACTCATCTCTAGTTGTTTCTATTTCTCCCACTAACGTGAACTCCATTTAGGCTTCTCCAATGAACCATAGGGTCTCTGTGATGCCCTTGATTTAAAAGATGATTTGCCTTCCCGATAGTCAAGTAAACATGGGCTGTAGCAGTGGTTCTCAACCTTCCTAATGTGTGACTCTTTAATAGAGTTGCTCACATTGTGGTAACCCTCAAGCATAAGATTATTTCATCGCTATTTCATAACTGCAATTTTGCTACTGAATCATAATGAAAATATCTGATAAGCAGAATATATGATGTGTGACCCTGTGAAATGATCATTTGACCTCCAAAGGGATTGTAATCCACAGGTTGAGAACCACTGGTCTAGAGAGACAGGTATCCATTCCACCCTTGATCATCCCAATGAAAAGAAACTGGGATGGTAGCCCCTTCCAATTCTTAACTATCCCTTAACTATCAAGACATTTTCCCTGGAGGACTTCCAATTGAAGATCAAACACATGCCTTTTTCTGAAGTCATCCCCCAAAGAGCTGTAAAATGACAAAAGAAAACAGAAAGCTCTGTAGGCCACAGATGAAATGGAGGGAAAAGAGTAGCAGATGGCAGCTGCTAATATCTCCAAATAGGAAAATAAGCAGACAAGGGGGATCAATCAAGCAGAGCAGAATACAAAAGTCAGACCTTGTGCTTGAAGAGGAGAATGTCTAAGCGGGTTTTCCTTTTAACTCCCCACAAGACTCATGAATTAATTAAAGCATAAATGTCTGTGCCACAGCACCTGGAGCTGATCCTGTGCTACAGTGCCTGGAGCTGATGCTGCCCTACAGCTCTCCATAGTCAAATACTGCCAGGAGAGAGCTGGTCTCCCAGGAGTGCTGACATACCTGTGAGCACAGGAAAGTCAAGCCATAGTCAGAGACTGCAAGACAAGCTAATACTGGAGATAACCAGATGGCAAGAGGCAAGGGCAAGAACATAAACAACAGAAACCAAGATTATTTGACATCATCAGAAGCCAGTTCTCCTGCCACAGTGAGCCCTGGATGCCCTGACATACCAGAAAAGCAAGACTCTGATTTAAAAATCACATCTCATGATGATGATAGAGGACTTTAAGAAGGACATAAATAATTCCTTTAAATAAATACAGGAGAACACAGGTAAACAACTAGAAGACCTTAAAGAGAAAACATAAAAATCCCTTAAAGAATTATAGGAAGACACAACCAAACAAGTGAAGGAATTGAATAAAACCATCCAGGATCTGAAAATAGAACTAGAAACAGTAAAGAAATCCCAAAGAGAGACAGCTCTGTGTGTGTGTGTGTGTGTGTGTGTGTGTGTGTTTATCTTCTTAGCATTTCATGGTACCTTCTCAAAACCTGACCATCTAATCACTCACAAAATAGGCCTCAATAGATACAAGAAGATTGAAATAATTCCACGTATGCTATCAGATTACCGCAGACTAAGGATGGTCTTCAATAGCAACAAAATAACAGAAAGCCCACATATACATAGAGCTGAACAAGGCCCTACTCAATGATAACTTGGTCAAGGAAGAAATAAAGAAAGAAATTAAAGACTTTTTAGAATATAATGAAAATGAAAGCACAACATACCCAAACTTACAGTACATAATGAAAGGAGTCCTAAGAGTTAAACTCATAGCTCTGAGTGCCTCCAAAAAAAAACTGGAAAGAGCATATACTAGCAGCTTAACAGCACACCTGAAAGCTTTAGAACAAAAAGAAGCAAATAAACACAAGAGTAGTTGATGGCAGGAAATAATCAAACTCAGGGCTGAAATCAACCAAGTAGAAACAAAAAGAACTATATAAAGAATTAACCGAACCAGGAGCTGGTTCTTTGAAAAAATCAATAACATAGAAAAACCCTTAGCCAAACTAACCAGGGGGCACAGAGACAGTATCAAAATTAACAAAATTAGAAATGAAAAGGGAAATATAACAACAGAAATTGAAGAAATTCAAACAAATCATCAGATCCTACTACAAAAGCCTATACTCAAAAAAACTGGAAAATCTGGATAAAATGGACAAGTTTCTATACAGATACCAAATACCAAAGTTAAATCAGAATCAGATAAACCATCTAAACAGTCCCATAACCTCTAAAGAAATAGAAGTCATTAAAGTTCTCCCAACCAAAAAAGGTCCAGGACCAGATAGGTTTAGTGAAGAATTCTATCAGACCTTCAAAGAAGACCTAATACCAATACTGCTCAAACTATTCCACAAAATGAAAACAGAAGGAACACCACCCAATTCATTCTATGAAGCCACAATTACTCTGATACCCAAACCACAAAAAGACCCAACAAAGAAACAGAACTTCAGACTAATTTCCCTTATGAATGTCGATGTAAAAAATACTCAATAAAAATCTCAAAAACCGAATACAAAAATACATCAAAATGATCATTCACCACAATGAAGTAGGTTTCATCCCAGGAATGCAGGGATAGTTCAATATACAGAAATCCATCAATGTAATCCACTACATAAACAAACTCAAAGAAAAAAACTGCATGATCATTTCATTAGATGCTAAAAATCATTTGACAAAATTCAACATCCCTTCATGTTAATAGTCTTGGAAAGATCAGGAATTCAAGGCCCATAGCTAAACATAATAAAAGCAATATATGGCAAACCAGTAGCCAACATCAAACTAAATGGAGAGAAACTTGGAGTCCCACTAAAATCAGGAACTAGACAAGGCTGCCCACCCTTTCCCTATTTATTCAATATAGTGCTTGAAGTTCTAGCTAGAGCAATTAGAAAACAAAAGGTGGTCAAAAGAATAAAAATTCGAAAGAATGAAGTCAAAATATCACTATTTACAAATGACATAATAGTATGCTTAACGGCCCCAAAAATTCAACCAGAGAATTCCAACAGCTAATAAATGACTTCAGCAAAGTGGCTGGATATAAAATTAACTCAAACGAATCAGTAGCCTTCTTATACTCAAAAGATAAACAGGCTAAGAAAGAAATTAGGGAAATGACACCCTTCACAATAGTCACAAACAATATAAAATAACTTGGTGTGACTCTAACCAATACAGTGAAAGATCTATACAACAAGAACTTCAAGTCTCTGAAGAAAGAAATTGAAGAAGAACTCAGAAGGTGAAAAGATCTCCCATGCTCATGGATTGGCAGGATTGATATAGTAAAAATGGCCATATGGCCAAAAGCAATCTACATATACAATGCAATCTCCATCAAAATTCCAACTCAATTCTTCACTGAGTTAGAAATGGCAATTCTCAAATTCATTTGTACTAACCAAAAAGCCAGGATAGCAAAAACTATTCTCAACAATAAAAGAACATCTGGTGGAATCACCATGCCTAACCTAAAGCTGTACTACAGAGCAATTGTGATTTAAAACTTCATGGAATTGGTACAGTGACAGGCAGATAGGTCAATGGAATAGAATTGAAGAACCAAAAATGAACCCACACAACTATAGTCACTTGATCTCTGACAAAGGAGCTAAAACCATCCAGTGGATGAAAGACAGCATTTTCAACAAATGGTGCTGGGACAACTGGTGGTTACCATGTAGAAGACTGCGAATTGATTCATTCTATTTTTTAGTTTTTTTTTCCAATTTGTATTAGGTTTTTACTTCATTTAATTTTAAATGCTATCCCCAAAGTCCCCTATACCCTCCCCCCACTCCCCTTCCCACCCACTCCCCCTTCTTGGCCCTGGTGTTCCCCTGTACTGAGGCATATAAAGTTTGCAAGACCAAGGGACCTCTCTT
>NC_034602.1:20305807-20316854 GCF_900095145.1 Mus pahari
TATCCTTTTTCCTGCTGTCACAGGCCCGTCACTATTGGATTGGAGCAGCTGATGTATTCCACTCAACAGTCATCCTAAGATTGCTTGGGCAGTCTGCTAGGGACCCTGGGGGTATCCGCCAAATCCACGCCCTAGGTGACCCGGTGCTGGTGCAGACCAGAAGGGGCTTGTGCCCCTGGTCAGACCAGTTCTCTGCTGCCCTAGTGCTGTCTCAGGTCCAGTGCACAATTGGATTGGAGCAGATGTTGTGCTCCACTCACCAGTGATCCTAAGATCTCACGGGCAGTCCTCTAGGGACAGTGGGGGTGTCCGCCCACTCCGCGCCCTAGGTGACCCGGTGCTGGTGCTGAATTGATCCATTCTTATCTCCGTGTACAAATCGCAAGTCTTAAGTGGATCAAGGGCCTCCACATAAAACCAGAGACACTGAAACTTATAGAGGAGAAAGTGGGGAAAAGCCTCAAAGATATGGGCTCAGCGGAAAAATTCCTGAACAGAACACCAATGGCTTGTGCTGTAAGATCAAGAATTGACAAATGGGACCTCATAAAATTGCAAAGTTTCTGTAAGGCAAAAGACACTGTCAATAAGACAAAAATGCCACCAACAGATTGGGAAAGGATCTTTACCAATCCTAAATCAGATAGGGGACTAATATACAATATATATGAAGAACTCAAGAAGATGGACTCCAGAAAATCAAATAACCCTATTAAAAAATGGGGTACAGAGCTAAACAAAGAATTCTCAACTGAGGAATACCGAAGGGCTGAGAAGCATCTGAAAAAATGCTCAACATCCTTAATCATCAGGGAAATGCAAATCAAAACTGCCGTGCACCCCGCACCTCCATCCCGCAGAGGTGGGGCAAAGATGACACATACTCCAAGGCAGGGTTTGAGCAGCTTTCACAACTTCCTGCTGCAGCTTCCTTTACTTTCTCTACAGCTCACCCCAGCTCAGCTTCTCTCACTTTATTCTGGGATTGCCCAATTTATCCCCTTCCACCCTCTGCACTCGTCTCTTATCGCTCATCATCCAGTCAGCATTCAGCACACTCTATACACAAGCCATGCATGCAGAGAGGGTGGGTGTTGATAGGCCAGTGACTCAATAATATGCTGAATGATGCTATAAGTCAGGGCCAGCGTGTAATCACTCAGGTGCGCATAATCAGGTTTTTGGTAATCAAGCAGGGAATCTCGGGGCTTGGCAGTGAACCAGGGAGCCGTCTTGGTTCACAAGGCCACAGCCATGGCCACACCTGCTTCCCACACAAAACAACCTTGAGATTCCACCTCACACTAGTCAGAATGGCTAAGATCAAAAATTCAGGTGACAGAAGATGCTGGCAAGGAGGTGGAGAAAGAGGAACACTCTTCTGTTGTTGATGGGATTGCAAACTGATATATCCACTCTGGAAATCAGACTGGCGGTTCCTCAGAAAATTGGACATAGTACTACCAGAAGATCCAGCAATTCCTCTCCTNAGCATATACCCAGAAGATGTTTCAACTTGTAATAAGGACACATGCTCCCTATGTTCATAGCAGCCTTATCTATAATAGCAGAAGCTGGAAAAAACCCAGATGTCCCTCAATAGAGGAATGGATACAGACAATGTGGTACATTTACACAATGGAGTACTACTCAATAATTAAAAACAATGAATTCATGAAATTCTTAGACAAATGGATGGATCTAGAGGATGTCATCCTGGGTGAGGTACCCCAATCACAAAAGAACACACATGATATGTACTCACTGATAAGCAGATATTAGCCCAGAAACTTAGAATATCTAAGATACAATTCACAAACCACATGAAACTCAAGAAGAGGGAAAACCAAAGTGTGACTACTTCATTCTTCTTAGGATGGGGAACAAAATACCCATGGAAGGAGTTACAGAGACAAAGTTCGGAGCTGAGTCAGAAGGAAGGACCATCCAGAGACTGCCCTACCTGGGGATCCATCCCATATACAATCACCAAACCCAGACACTAGTGCGTATGCCAGGAAGATTTTGCTGACAGGACCCTGACATAGCTCTCTCTTGTGAGTCTATGCCAATGCCTGGCAAATAAAGAAATAGATGTTCACAGTCATCTATTGGATGGAACAAAGGGCCCCTAATGAAGGAGCTAGAGAAAGTACCCAAGGAGCTGAAGGAGTCTGCAACCCTATAGGAGGAATAACAATATGAACTAACCAGTAGTCTCCCCACCCCCAAGAGCTGTGTCTCTAGTTGTATATGTAGCAGAGGATGACCTAGTTGGCCATCAATGGGAGGAGAGGCCCTTGGTCTTGGGAAGATCATATGCCCCAGTACAGCAGAATGCCAGGGCCAGGAAGCAGGAGTAGGTAGGTTGGGGAGCAGGGCAGGAGGGAGGATATCGGGGTCTTTGGGGATAGCATTTGAAACGTAAATGAAGAAAATATCTAGTAAAAAAATTTGATTTGAAAAAAATTACAAAAGGACATAAAGTTGGGTGGGGATAGAAGGGGGAAGCATTGGGAAAGATGAATATTATCAAAACATGTACAAAACTTTCAGTGAGCAAATAAATTGTAAAAATCAAATAAATGTTTTTATGTAAACAAGGACAATTTTTTAGAGTGAATAAAATCTCTGTAAATCGTGCTGGGAAAGCCGAGGCAGACAAAGCAGGACTATCACAGCTATAAAGCAACCCTGAACACAGTAACTTGAATAGCTAGCCTCGTTTGCAGGGACTCCCACTTTAGACTTCCCTCCATGATGCATAACAACACTTCATACCGCAAGTCTATCTTACTAAGTGGGGAAAATAGCACACGTTCCTATCATTAAGACCTCCTGACTTACATATCAATTCACTGTTCTGAAAAGTTCCATGCATGTTCACATATCGAGCCAATTCACATGTCTTCCTGATGACCCCTGAGAGGATTTTCCAGTAGGACATTTTTTGCATGGACATTTGTACTTCTTCAAGTATGTGAGACACCCTGCAGCCGATAGAATCCAAAAAAGTAGAACTTAACTGTTTTCACACTGACAGATACGTATAGACCCACCCAAAGGCAATGCATGCAAACATATGACAGTCCACATTAAAAAGCAATTAGAATTTTAAATAATTCACTTAATTTTTATTCATTTATGAATTCTTATACCTTGATTTGGAAAATGAGGAAAAGCCATATGGCAATATATAAAACAAACAAAAAAGAGTAAATTAAGCAAAAAGCAATAAGAAAATAAACACAACAATATAAAATAAACTTTGAGGCTAAGAAAAAAATATATCCCCATTTGGTTTACTTGACTATGGGCTTATTAGCAGCCACAAAAAGTGGTTAATGGTGTAAATGGTCATGAAATAGGAAAATGGTATGGATCACTTGAGCAGTCTCCTCTATGAAAACATCAGCCTTGGTTATACACAGGCCTGAGGCTTGTCATGAAAGCTTATAAGTCAGTGAACAGGGAAAACAGCAAACAGGAAAACTGTATCATAGTTTTTATTAATATTTTATTAATGTGTTGGTTTTAGAAACTTTCTTATATTAGCAGCGGGTTAATCTCTTTAAGGTATCTTTCCATTCTACTTTATAGTAACAGAATTATGATGGTGAGCCATTACCAAGTAGCACCTGAAATCTTGCCAGTGTCTAAGCCCTGAAAAGTTCTCCATCCAACACATACTTACACTGTGGAGACAAGCTGGCTCTCACAGCCACCAGGAGGGACACTCTTCTCAGGTGAAGCATCGGCTCTTGGAAGCTGGAAGACCCGAGAACAGGTAAGGCTTACTTCTGACAGCTGTGTCCCAAGGTCCTGCCAGCCAAAATGCCCACCATGCTCTGAAACTGATCCATGTGTGTGTCCTGCAATGACAGCTTGCAAACTATGACCCTAAAAAGAAAGAGGAAACATCACCTGTCAAAAGTTAAGTAAGCCATTCCATGTGTGCATTTGATACGGAGCCTACCTCGCTCATTCATCAAGATCTCCATTTGGACTCCTGGACAATGATCTCAACGTGGTTGTAGACACGAACTTTTATTCAATTGTTCAAAGTTGCAGCCCCCAAATAAACTTTACCCAACAATAAAGTAAGATTACTTTATCCCTGTGTCATTAAGCATCCAATAAATATCCTAGTGTTGTTGCCATGTGTGTTATATGATCTCCCCAGATATAGTGGGGGATGCTTAACAAAGTCCTCAGAGAATCAGACCTGATGAGCACCCTCATGGTAACCCCTCCCACAGTCCCTTGAGGTTTAGCTCTGACGCCTTAGACCATAAATGCTGCAGAATGACTTGAACAAATTTCAAATTTCCTGAGTAATTGTCACAAACTTTGAAAACTTCTCTCCTTTCCCAGTTGCTTTAATGAATCCTTGAATGTCAAGGAAGCCCACATGGAGTTATTATACAGAAAAGTGAGCTCCACAACCTCACTGCCCAAACTCCAGCCCCTATAATCACAAGATCAGAGCTGTACAAGGAACAACCATAAGACTAAAACAACTCTACCTGGCTGAGCCTCCCTCGGGCCCAGAGTCATGAAAACATACAGAATGTTTTGTTTCCAACCACTGAGCTTTCGAATGGTTGGTTAGAACAAAATACCTGACTTCTGTCTGAGAAGCTGTCTCATACAGCTGAAGAACCATGCTTGCCACCTACAGATCCCACTGAGTCAGGCCCAGCTCCCCATGGGTTTTCTCTGGGCCTTCATAGCTTTGGGTACACCTTTCTGTCTAACAAGAACCCTCTATGACTCTTCTTAGCTTACAAGTTTCCCTCCACATTCAAAACACAAAAAATGTCTTTGGGGAAACTTCGAGATTCTGAACTGTTATGTACTCATGTTACCTGCCTACACAAGCCAGAGAAGACCTTCATGTTTGTATGCCCCTTGGCATGCATTATAAACACTGAGAAGACAGTGAAGGCTTGACTATGTACACAGTCTTACATTCACTTTAATTTTGCTCAGAATCATTTCCATTTTGCTGGTTTTATTATTTCACTAATTTTATATTCTAATGCACATAAGGAAGAAATTTTTAAGAGATAGGTAATTGTGAGAGGAGCAAAACGATAAACATTAAGAATATTATAAATTTTAATTATCTGTAAGAAAAATAAGTGCTGAAGTAGACATAATCATTTTTCAAAATATTCCATAGTCTGTGAATGTTCAGCATGATTGCCTGGATGCTAGGCAGTGACAGGGGAAGAAAATGACTTCCAAATCCTCTCATCACTAAAAGCCATGGCTACAACTATCAGCCAAAGTTTACTCTGTGCTTTCCTTCCCATATGCAACTAGGAAAATGGAGTAGGGAAGAGACCAGGAAACCAGAGAGGCAGATGTATGTTTTTGCAAGTTCGCAGTACTCTCAGGGGTTGCCAGGAAGGTTGTGGCAGGGAGTATGTACCACCACACCCAAGTAGTCAGGAGGAATAGAGCTGAAGAATAGCCACCACTCAGGCAGCAGCATCCTTTCAGGGCTGCCAACACTTACATGGTCCAAATTCCAGGTTCAGTATTAGCATGTTGGGTGACTTACCCTTTAACAGGAGCCCAGCTGGTGCTGTTGGAGAGATCTAATGGTGGATACTTACAGCATCCTTCACTGCTCGAAGCTGCTCATTTAAAACACTGGTCTCATTGAAGAATGGGGTATGGCATAGCACTCCCCAGACGCTCCTCCATATGCTGGAGCTCCCAGTGGGGAGGGGAGCCTCCTGAGACAAATGTCCATTCAGGCAAATGGCAGAAGTATTCATTGTCAACAGCTGAAAAATTAATTAGGATGGAAAGAGGGGACATTTATGAATGCTCAATGGTGCTCCCCAATGTAATCAATAACTACAAATAGAAGCCGCAATGTTAAAGTAAAGCCCAGCATTTCCAAAAAAAAAAAAAAAATCTGATTCTCCTTATGTCATCCGCAAAACTCACAACTGGCAAGGCTGAATACTGCTTCTAGGGTTTTTTTAATGTTTTGTAGGGAATGGTTTGTGTATAATCTTTACCTGATTTAGCCCCTGAAATAACACATCCTTTTCTAGTCTCCATCCTTCAGACCCAGCAGGTAAAAAATCCTTTGCTGACCTCTCCAGGTAGCTGAGGACTTCTGCAAGACAAAAATATGCTTCACCCTCCATTTGGATTAGGTTTCCCCCATCTTAGATTTTCTCCATAACCATGAAACAGTAAAGTGAATTCCCAAAACATGAATTTCAGCAAGCCATCCTGTTATCAAATGTGTCATTATCTTATGAGAAAGGAAAACAGGAACATGATGGAGTGAATGGTCTACTATCCTTTCTGAGAACTCAATAGTGTGGATGCTTCTAAAGCAATGCCCCCCTCACAGGGTCTTCTTCTCTTCTCCCTAGAACGGTGATAAGGATTTGGTCCATGATAGCAAAGTGTAACCTTGACTTCCTCAAACTAGGGCAGAAGAAACACCTGCCAGGCAATGAAAGTTCACAAAAGTGCATTCTGCACTCTTGGAAAGATTTCAATCCCATGCAGGCTCTGAACAGTGCAGAGGACAAGCAAGTACAGGTTCCAACACCCTTATGCACCATGTCCTGGGGGCATCACCAGTCTGATAGTCATGGGACTGGTGTTGGTGAGAAAGTTAAACTGTCCCATGAAATGGCTTGACCCAGACCACACTGCAGGCTCTGCTAAGCAGCAGAATGTGACATAACTTCACCAGCAACAACACTTAGTGGGTGACAAAGAAAAACAGAACTGGTTCACCTCGAACAAACCGCAAATCCTGGCCAATCATGTTCCTGAGAACAGTATCCAGCAGGGGCAATCGCTTCAGAGCTGGCCATGGGGACAGGTCTGACAGTGCATGCTGCAACTTGCTTAGATGCTGGAATCTGGGGGCAAAAAAATAAGCAAATGCACCAACTCAAGAGACGAAGCAAAGGAAAATGTCCCACCACTTAGGGAATTGTGCTCACAGACTGAAGGCCAACTTCAGCACCTAGCTGAGTTCTTGGCAAACTGCATTGTCAGTTGTTGAAATCTTGTGCTGGGAAGATTCTTTTAGAAGACAGGTTCAAATTAAATATTCTCTTTACCTCCAGAAATGCATGAAGGAGATGAAAACTAGGTTGAAGGATCAGCTTATTTTTACAAGTATTTGCGTTGCTGGGAATGACAGTGTATACCTATCATCCCAGACCTTGGCGGGCCAATGCAGAAGGATTGTGAGTTCAAGGCCAGCTTGGGATACACACAGAACCTACTTCCTTTTTAATGCATTAAAGCTTACAGTTACGGAGCACAGAAAATTAATTTGAGTTTCAAAATATTGACCCATCAAAGGAAGAAAAGGCATAAAAGGCCCATCAAATGAATCCTGCATAGAATAAGCTGAGAGTCTCCAAGATCAAAGGAAAACAATATAACTTTAGGCTGCTTGCCCCTTCCAGTGTCTGAGGGGTGAGGCTACCTATTCAACCTTGGGTCCGCTCTAAGGATCTTTTGTAAAGATGTTCACCTTGAATGCCAGGCAGAAAACCACTGAGGGCAGAATATCCAGTAATACATATCTGCCTCTGCATCGCTGCTTGGGGGTCTGGGGCTGCAGGAAGAGGCAGCGGCCCAACACATGGTCCACTGGGGCTCTAGTCCTCTAAGAAGGATGATGTGTGCATGGCTCAAAGGGATGCAGACGACAATGAAGACAAGACAGTACAAAGGAAGTGAGTATGAGAACTGAGAAGGAGAGAAGGCTGAAATGGAAACAAATGTGGAAGCCTGAAGAACCATCTGCAGGACACATTACAGAGCAGGCCTGCCAAGAGCAGCCAAATCCAGACTTCCTGCATCTTCATGTGCACACAGTGCATCTTCAACCAGGAAAAGAATGGCCAGATGAAGGGCAAAAGATGAGAGATCTGCCTAGTAGAAGCTTAAACAAACCACCTCACTCCACCGCTGCTGAAACCTGGATGGGGCTACACTGCCTGTCTACATCTGGACTGGTCTCCTCAGAGCATCTTACCAGTGTCAGGTAAAGTACATGTTTGACATGTGGCTCTGGTACTGTAGACACTATACTGCAGAGAGTATAGAAGAGTGAGGAAGAGTCCTAATGACGTTTCTCTTATAAGAAATCAGCAGGAAAGAGGATCCATCCCCAGCCCATCACCTGAATGCACCACCTCTCTCTACCCAGCCTGAAAGATAGCATCTTACACTGAGTCTTACAGAGGACAAAGCAATGTCAGATGGCTCACTCTCTAAAGTACTCTAGGTTATACTGAGGAGCAAGCAGATTAGCTCATAGGAAGAATGAGAAAGAAGAAGACAACTGTGTTTTATTTACTGGCCACGTGGAAAACTTGTTATAGAATCTGAATCCGGACTGCTGAGCCTCTACAAGCTCAAACAAGCCAGGAAATTTTAAGGCCACATCTGTAAGCAGAGTTATATGTGTGCTTGGTGAGTCCAGTCTTGATAGAATGCCGAGGGTTATCCTAAGAGTCCATGTTACCCAGAATCTTTGCTATGTATCAAAGTCTAGATGTAGACCCACAGCCCAGCCACCAAACCAGCGTGAACAAAGTCTCAAGACAATGAAAGAGTCTGCATCGACTTCAGGAGAAGATGTGAAAATTGGTTATGGAAACAAACAAGTGTGATTTCCTGGACCAACACTTGGCATATGAGACAATCAGTTCCCTGACAAGGGCTGAATAAGGATCTTGTAGAAGCCTGGCACAAGCAGCTGCTCAATTTAATACAAGTGTGGGTACTGAGAGACAGACAGGATTTAAACAGAGACAAGAGGTATAGCCGAAGCAGCAGGACAGTCCCTAAATTAGAGGAAACACTCAAGAATGCTACAGGCTTCAGACAGAGTGGCCAGTCACAAGTATGGCAGGTAAGAATGAACACTATCAGAGAGAAAGTGGTCAGAGTTTCAACCTCATACAACCCCAATGAGATGGGACTCTATGAGGAGGGGAAGGGAGAGGATGGGAGGAGGAAGAAGGAGAAAGGGGAGAAGAGAGAAGAGGAAAAGAATGGGAAGGAAGGTGGGGAGGAAGAGGAGAGGAGGGGAAGGAGAGAAGGAAGAGGGAAAGAAGAAGACAAGGCAGAGGAGAAGGGGAAGAGGAAAAGGAGACTAGCATGAGGAGGAGAGAGGGAAGAAGGACACAGAGGAAGAGACAGCTCCAGAAACTATAGAATTAATGAGGATTGCAAAGTCTCGAAGGTTGTATAAGGGGACATTTGACAGCCACGTAAGAAAAAACCAGAGAATCTGTGAAGAGAAGAGAAGACATAGGAAAGTCTAGAAGGAGGCATAAGCAGATGTTAGCAGAAGTGAGACTATCCTCTACTGAGCATGGGCACTGTCTGTATAGGGGAGCAGGGGGACTCTGTCAATCAGAGTAGTGTAGTAATGTCGATAGACTAACCCGTTTTGTAAAGTGAAGAGATGAGGTCACTGGGCAGAGTAACATCTCCAGAAGACCAATGATTTAGTAACTAGAAAAAGCCTTCGAGATTATCTGGGGGCCATTACCAGGAAGGATGGCTGTGGCCCAGAGAGGCTGACAGGAGGCTCAGAGTTGTACAAGTGATGGATCTGTTGGTTGCCCAGACAGGATGGGAGGCAGTTTTATATTAGCTATGGGACTAGTGGTGTCTGAATGAAAAAAAGAGATACCTGGGGAAAATAGCCCTGTGCACTCAGCAGATAGACAGCTAAGGCAATATCAGGCCCTCCTCTTCCAGGACCTGATTATACACAGAGCGGTCAGCCTTGGTTTGGTAGACAGCATACACTGAAATCTTCAGCTTCCCTAATGTCTGAATGAGCTAAGGAACAAGAGGGTCATCCCTGGATTCCATTCTTCCTGTGTGTTAGAGAACAGTCAAGACCCTGAAGTGTTTGGAGGCCTTTAGTGTCTGTAAGATAACTGAGGTGACTTACAGTGGTGTGTTTATTGGACAATGTATTATATAACAATTTGTCCCTTATGTTGCCCAAGCAAACCTGTAGGAGAGTCTTCAAGATCACAAATACAGTGTTCTGTGCCTGAAATTATTGACACCCCAGCTCTTTGTCCCTCTCCTGTCTCAAGGCATCCTGCTGTGTCCCATATCCATCTTTCTACAGCATTTATGGCACTGCTACCTACAGTCCCAATACCCCATGGCCCAGGGTATCTCCTTGGTCCTACTGAAGAAAGCATTAATTTCAGAGGCTAATAGGATTCACATTAGCACAAATGCTACACACACACACACACACACACACACACACACACACACCACTATACACATACACATATGCATCTACCACACACAGAAATATGTGCACTAAACACAAACCACACACAAATGCATATGCAACATACAAATGTACATATTCACACACCATACATATATAATCACACATATCACACATATAAACAAACACATATATCACACATATATGCAAACAACCCACATATACATTAACACATATATGCATAAACACACACATGTACATGCACTTACACACACACACACACACATGCACACATGCACACACACAGTCAAAGTGGAATTCATTGGCCCTAGAATTGAAAACAGAGTTGTGGAACCATTGCTAAGCAGATCTCAGACACAAATACATCTGCTGTTGAACTACCAACCAGGCCTCACAACCTCCACATAAACTATCTTTAAAACAGTGCTAACTTCTGCTGACTTGTTGTACAATACACTCTTCGCCAAGATTATCCAGAAACAAGCTATTCTTAGAAAACTACTTCAGTTGCCTAGCACTGATCAGAATACCTACCTAACAAATATACTTCTCAACATACAGTCTTCAAGTATGAATAAATACAGCATGCACTTCATGAGAAAGTACCCTGATGTGTGGTGTGTGTGTGTGTGTGTGTGTGTGTGTGTGTGTGTGTGTGTGTGTGTGTGTGTGTGTGAGTGTGTGTGTGTGTGTGTGTGTGTGACAGATTTTCAACCTTGGGTGTCATTCTTCAGATCCTATCTTGTTTTG
>NC_034602.1:20316866-20339143 GCF_900095145.1 Mus pahari
TGTGTGTGTGTGTGTGTGTGTGTGTGTGTGTGGTATGTGTGGTGTGCGTTTTCATTTTAAGACAAAGACATCAACCTGAAACTCAGGAAGCTGATGCCTTCTCCAATGTGATTATGCTCCTGTACAATTACTTACTTCTGTTTGTTCATTTATTTGGCTTTGGTTGGTTGGTTATTTTTTGAGATATGGACTACTGTCACTGAAGCTGGAATGAACTCCTAAATTCAACAGATCTCAGCCTCCTGAGCACAGGGATGAGATATGTGTGCTACCACACCCAGACAGCCCATTAGACAGCTTTCCATATCCACACCCATGTCCGGATAACTGCATAGATCTATCCTGGCCACAGCCACAATTTTAAAAAAAAAAAAAAGCCTTGGATTTCCCATTTCCCATGTGCTAACTTGGCATCCATATTTAGCTATATACTTTTACAGAAATTGTATCTAACAGCATCATTGCACATTCCTAGCATGTCAGTGTGATCAAACCTACTCAATGGCAAAAGACATACATATGCCTTACATCTGTGGAAACAGATGGTTGTCTCTGGGGCCATCCTCTGCCAAGCTGTCATTCAAGATGAGCAGGGCAGTGTGCAGGGCTTCCACCACCTTCCATGACTCGCTCTGCTGTTTAAACTGGTCCCTAAGGGCTGCCAGACTGTGGCTGGCACCTGCAAGCAGGTTCTGCAGCAGACTACCCTGCTGCCACTGGTCAAACACCTGCAAATTTAGAAACGAAGGTAGATTATCAATCACATTAGAAACACTGTACTTAAGAAATAGTAAGGTCCATTCTAAATTATAACTGTTTTGATTTCTGGTCAATTAAAATGTCTATTATAATTGTACTATGATTTCATGTCTACTCAAAAATTAAAGATTATAAATGTCAACAAGGGACACACAGCTTAAATATTATTCCTCTATTCTTTTTATCATTCCTTGAAAAGAAATGAGAAAAGTAGAAATGAGAAAACTATGCATTTCGTTTCAAAAGATCTAACTTGAAAGTTGAATAATCACATTGAAGATAGTTTGATGGAATGATGAGCCTTAACGTACATCCTGTCATTAATAAGCAGTTGCTAAATACCACTTTGTGACAGGTCTGGGAATGACACACATAAGGCATCTGGCGCTAAGGTCATCATCCGTGCTGTCCAAGTGTTTCATGCCCATATGCATGATGCAAATGCAGGTAGACTGATGGAGGCTTGACTAGCAACCCATACCCATATTAACACTTTAGATGCTGGTTTC
The DNA here is from genome assembly GCF_900095145.1 of Mus pahari. Lineage (NCBI taxonomy): Eukaryota > Metazoa > Chordata > Mammalia > Rodentia > Muridae > Mus > Mus pahari. The sequence continues at coordinate 20,318,135 of NC_034602.1, forward strand.
CTTAGCACTGTCTTTTCCTCACTGCAGAGATGAATAAGATATACACTATCAAGTGATCAGCCTTGTATAATTTTCTGATCATTTATGTTATCTCATACTTGAGATTCTGAACTTTATCAGTCATGCATGTTTGGAAGGGATGAAGGTTTTATCGGAGTGAGTTCTCCAGAGCAAAAAGGATGCAAGTAGGTATGACATTTAACAAAAGAGTGGCTGGTACTGTGGTAGGAGAGTATTCTGTTAGTGTCCATGTATCTCAAGGAACAGAGCTATAAACTATCCAGGGATACTGTGAGTTTTGGAGCTATCAACTTTCTACTAATCAAGGAACTCTTCTACATGCCAGCCTCACTTCTCTGAAACACATATGCATACCCTTTTCCCTTACATCTGTGAAGACACTTGGTGTGACATTATATCAGTCATTAGTTTTGCACAATATTTCAAGGGGAAAAAAAGCATGAGCCAAAAGTAACATTTGCATAGCTATCGCTCAAAGTGGCCCAAGGGATCTTACATGCCAGCAACATGAATATGACATACAAAATTTGAATTTAGGAACTTCTTAGCTAACAGGAGTGCCTATATCAAATGTTTTTGGTATCTTGGAATGAGAGCTTGATGAGTTAAGGCTATTTGATATATATGAGAGGAGGTCACAAAGACCAGATATAGAGGACCTATGATCTTTCCCAGGAAAAATCATGAAATCACATGGGTGATATGAGGGGCAAAGATCTGCTGCACTCAGAGCATCCGGACATACAACAGCACCTGTACGTATAGCTTCAGCCAACTGACTGCATGGATGATGTAGTTCTTGACTGCTGACCACTTGGGATGACAGTCTGCCTGGTAGCCCTTGCTCTCGGCTTCATCCTCAGAAGTGTTGGACAAGATAGAACATACCATCTTCTCTAGGAAGCTGTGTGTAGGAATCTGGAAACAACATAAAAATTACTTAGAAGCGAAGTGTTTTTTTCCTTGAATGTTTGTCTTTCAAAATAATTCCCCAGTCTTGTTGAAGTCAAAGCTCACGTGTGCACATGATTAAACACTGGAAAGTATCACCAAAATGTCTGTTATTTGTCCTGAGGGGAGGCTTCTAGAATCAAGGACAAAAATAGGTCCTGTTATTTTAGGATCAGGGGCAGCAACAGGAGCTGCTAGTTCTCCAGGAAAAAGATATTTGGTTGAGTCAAACATTGCTCCCACTAAAGCCATCACAGGCTAAGCCAGTAGTTGATACTCTCAACTAACAGTGGTACTTGGCTGTCTTTTGTAGTTATCAAAAGCAGGCAAAATAAGAATGATTAACATTGCATCCTGGTTAGACACTGCTTTACCATTTTGAACCAGTTCTCTTTTGTGTATTAACTCTTTGAAACTACTCTACCAGTGTGTATGGCAAAATGAGCTACATCTACTCACTCTGGTTTCTTACAATAACTGTAGTGCCATCAGAACTGTTTTCACTGCTTTAAAATGCCTATATGGAAGCTATCACCCACCAGGTGACAATGTGACAGAGTAGAGCCTCTGAGGTACACTATAATTTAGACGAGGTAGTTTCCAGAGATCCATGGGATGACATTAGGAGGTGACCTTAGGAGATGAAGCTTAGAAGGGAAAAATCAGATCATCAGGGGTATGCTCTTCTACAGGATAATGGGGCCCTCTTCCCTTTTTTGTCTTTGCTTCTAGGCTACCATGAAATAAATAGCTTCCTTCACCAGGAGCTTCCCACGACGATGCATTATCTCACTTAATACCCCAAAAACAATGGTGCCAAGGAACCTATGATACTCCTGAAACCGAGCCATTAAGGTCATCGAAATCTCAGGCAGTTGCCACAATAATGGAGAGATGATTAGCACAGGCGACAATGAGATCATGTGGAAGTTGCTGTCATGATAGAACTAAGGCTTCTTATATGAAGGGGGTGTTTGGTGAGCTTGTCATTCATCCTTTGGACTGTGTAAGGGCACTGCAAGAAGACACTGTCTTAGAACTAGATGGTGGAGTTTAGCCAGACAGACAGTCCCCTGGTTCGCTGCCCTCATATCTTCAGCCTCCAGAGTTATGAGAAAGGAGTTCCTGGGGCATAGCTTCCAAGCTGTGTAATTTCAACATCAGACTGGACTAAGACAATGGCCATAATCAAGGAACAATGAAGTTTCTTTGTTCATCACACAATTTTCCTTAGGACTCAGATAAAATTTTTCACTTATAACTATCAAAACCACAAAGCCCATTGGGGTTTTGTTTTGAGGGTTTTTTTCCCAACTGAAAGTAATATAAAGGTTATTTATCACATGAGAAAGATGTGGCCTTGTGGATGCCTACATGATCAGTCTGTGTAGTGTGCAGGGTAGCATGTGCAGACAGTGAGTTCCCATTGACAGGCCCTGTCACAGAGTCTGGAGAAGTCATAGGAGCGCTGAGGCTGGAGTGAGGGGACTCACAGAGAACTTACAGCACAAGGTACTCAATGAATCACTTTATGCAGACAGAAAAAGATCAATATAAGGATAAAAGATAAATATACATCCCACTTTAGTCCAGGGGCAGTGTATGGTGACCCCGTTCCAACAGGCACAGAAAATGTAGGGACCTCAGTCAGACTAGACATGGAGGGGATTCGAACACACAAACAGAAAACAGACATTCATGGGCTTTACAAAAGTGGGCAGCAGACCCGCTGACCCTGAGGTTTTGACACCCTAGCCCCCAGGGCTTATGAACATGTTAGGTTGAATAACCAGTAAAATTTAACTTTGCAGATGGAATTAAAGTGTCAATCGATTGACCAAATAATAGATTATCCCAATTATCAATTGGGCTCAATGTAATCACAAAAGCCCTCATTACCAATAAAAGTACACAAAAGACTATCAGAAAAGTTGGATAAGATAAATTCTGGTAAATTGTTGACTTTACAGACAGAGGAAAAACTATAAGCAGGACCAGGGACAGCCTGTGGAAAATGAAAAATGCAATAAAAGGGGCAGGGCATGAAAACTCCCAGAATGCACCACCCCAAAACATACCCCTTTAGCATAGGAGTTATTTTTAGCTAATGGACACTGAAAGCCAGCAGGTGCAGGAAAAGCTTCCAACCTTTTACCTTATCTAAAATTCCAGAAGAAAATGTTCTATTTAAAGAGCAAGCTTCTGTTTACACAAATGATGTCATACTAGGAAGAGAACATCTATCCTGCCTCCTCTGCTCACCTAGAGGCTGCCCTGCACTGCCATTGCTTCCCTCACGTAGTGGAGGCTCATATCCTATTCTGTGTTTAGACTATGGTGCTGTCTAAGCCTCAGTCACCACGTTGCCTCCTTGGCCAGTGTCTTTGTCAACCGCCATGCATATTCCTACATAGTTAAAGTTGAGTTTTCTCTAGCCTTTTTCTTCCTTTTACTTTAATTTGTAAGAATAGCTACTGAACTAGAAGGCTAAAGGAACAACAGTATCTATGTCCTTCAGAAGAAATGCAATCCTGAAGATACATTGATTTTGGACCAAGAAGGCTCATGTTGGACTTCTAACAGCAGTGTCTAGGTATGGCTTTGAGTTGTTCTCATGCTAGAGCAGAAATAGGCACTGTAATCACATGGTATAAAATACCTATAATGTTCTATATCTAAAGACCTTATATCCACATCTATAATTACATTGTGGTCTTTCCTATTTTCCATTTAATCTTAAACTCAATGATTGTCTTTCCGATGTAAAAGTTCTTATCATTTTACTTGACTATTATTGTAACATAATGAAAAAATCGTGCCATAAAAACAGAGGGGATGGACTAAAAGACAGGTTGCTTGGGCTTCGTGTCTCAACTACATCAGCTAGGGAACAGGTAAGATAGAGATATTTCATGAAAGGCTCAGATCATACTGTCTGTCGGGTGGTAGACAAAATGGCTAAACCCAGTGGGCTTCTTGGGTTCACAGAGCTCAAGAGTCTAGAGGCTAGCAAGTCTAAGAATGTGGGTCTGGCTTCTTCTTGACATCCAATGAGGGCCTTATTCTTCATCAAAACATGGCATCAAATATTACATGGCCAGAAAAGGTAAGTGTAACACTTATGTCTCATCCTTCACTAATAAAGCCACTAATAATCATCATGAGTTAACCACCCCATGATTTTATCTAGTCTTAATTACTTCACAAAGAATTCATCTCCAAATTCTATTTAAAAAATTTATGAATTGACTTTTCAAAAAAAAAAAAAAAAAAAGCTTGGGGTTAAAAGACCATGGTCAAAGCATGGCTAATATATCAGGGGAAATTAGTTACTCACAGGTACATGGAAAAATCATAGGAAAGTAAGCTAAATCCTACCCCCAATTGACTCCAAGCCTCCAAAAGGAGGTATCAGGTCTTGATTAAGTATGCAAGAAAAGCCCTATAGACATAGGTGAGATCTGAGAGAAGGAGGTTCACAAACCAAGATCCAAGTGTGTGCTCTTATACCTACTGCAAAGTAGAAGGGCCTCCAAATTGTCTGAAGTTACAGAAAGTGGCTCTGCAAACAAAAGACCCCCACAGAGCCTCAGCAATATCCATGTGAACTATGTACTAAGGGTGGGCTAAGACAACATCTTTATTTCTTCTAGTTTAGTAACTGAGGCTTAGTTTCAGCTGGCCCATCACCTCTCATATCCATTTTCTCTTTTTCTGGAGAATCCTCCACATATCTATCTTCTCCCACTGGGTCTAATTTTCTTGCCTAAAGCTATACTCACTGGTCTAGTTGGTGAAAAATCACATCTCCACCTGGCCTGGCCTGGATTCTCATGCTGAGGGTTCCCAGAGTAATCAAGTTCATATCACTTTGAACCACCTAAGTGTTGAGATAAGATGATAAGGAAAGAAAGGGACATTTCCATGGGCTACTAAGTCTGAAGAGCTTGAAGTTTAGAAACAGATTTCACCTCTCAAGCCACCATCTCCCACTGTCACTACCCGTCTCACCCCAGTGATGTACAGTTCTCTCTCTACTTCCGTGGAGCATTGATTCCCAGACTCTTCAAAGGTTTCAAAGCCCACAGATATCAAATTCTCTCATTCAACATGGTATGGTATTTGTATAAAGCTGCAAACATATGCCTATATAGTTTAACTCATTTCCAGGTGACTTAAAATAGCTAACCTGATGTGTGTACTCTATAAATAGTCACTATACATTGCTGTTTGGGGTGTGGTGACAAGGCTGCATAAATTCAGATGTTGTCTAAAAGTTTGGGTTGCAGTGGGATGTGAGATTCAGATTGGGGGAGGGGGAGTATATTCTAGAGTCACTCGAAGGATGCTCAATGCCATGAGAAGAAGACAAGTGTGCATACCTCCTCCAGCTTGGCTGAATAATTCAGGATGTGTTGCATTTGAAGGTCGCTGAAACCAAATTGGGATTTAAGATCAGACTGGACTTTCTGGGGATCCCATACCATATTCTTCAGGGACAGGTGGTAAATGATCTCTATGAACACAGATGTCATATGCATTAGTTATTGTGATATTCAGATATGCCTATAATAATAAACAAAATAATATTTTACTTCTAAGTGAATAAAAAATTAAGCCTAATCATCATTGAATACCATTTGAGATAAATAAAAACATTGGCTGGAGAGGTGGTTGAAAAGTTAAGGCCATTTACTGTTCTTGCAGGGAATCCAGGCTTAGTTCCCAGCACCCACATGTTGGCTCACATCCACTTGTAATTCCAGTTTTATGGGTTCTCATGATTTCTTGTCTCTTTGGGCACCTAAATGCACAGGATATAGCAAATTTTTCCTACCTATATATAACCCATGGAAAACTTTAATTTACAAAGTAGGCATAGTAAGACATTTAAGTGATTTAATAATATAATAATAATGTGCCTCAATAAATTTCCAAAATGTAAATTCCTCTTTGTATTTTGAGGCTACCATTAAAAAAAGGTTACTTAAACAAAAGCATTTTTGTTCCATGACAGCTGATCTGATAACCAAAAGTCCTACTGGCTGCTAACTGATTAATATGCAGTCATTATATATGGTGTGGATACATGGGACTAAAGAGAGATTCTTGTTCACAGTAACATGGAACAAAAGAGAGTAAGATTTCATCTCATTATTTAAAATCACATTCCTAGAATAAAATTGTTCTTATGCCCAAAATATGTGATTCCCAAATCTGAGTTGTAAATACCCATCCATACTGATACCATACCTCATTAGAATTAAACAGAGTTCCAGAAAAGAGCAGAAAAAATAGTGTCGACAGTCTACTAAAAGGCTTTAGAAAAGAAAGCTAATACTCTTGAAAACTGAAGGGCAATATGATTCTGAAATTTGTAGCTGAAGAGTACCATGTTCAGATCCTGTGAATAAATAATGTCAGTGAATCATGTGACTGGGCCTCCATCCCTTTCTGTTCACCAGGCAAAGCATTTTTCTTGGAGACAAGAGAAATGAAGACAATTTTTAGTGGTCTCTAGAGGTCTATTCTATAATCGTATTTCTTAACTCTGACTCAAATGGATATAAAACTGTTTTAATTACATTCTTTAAAGTAATTATATCTCCAATTGTAAGCTAAATTGAATGTTATAATGTGGATGATTTGCACAAATTTCTGCTTCCAAATGAGCTTGTTAAAATTGAGGTCACAGAAAATCTTTCAGTGTGGTGTTTTAATATATCTCCTACCCCACCTTCAGTCTTTCAATCTGGACTTAAGAAATAGCTTCTGGTAGAACTAAATTGATATAAAAATTGAGTTGATCCTTAATAGCCTAGCTCCCTTCATACAAAAAAAGTCTAAGGAACCCACCCTCTCCGTAAGATTTATCATCCTGAGTCCCAAGTAGCAAATGAAATTTGGGGTAAAGGAGGGCATTTTGAAGGACAATATTGTGTTAGGCTGTACATACAGCAGGAGAAACATATCTGGGTCTACAGAAATCTCTGTGAAACCAATGCATTGTAAAGCTCCAGAAACTGAGCCACCAAAAGTAAAAGGCCAATGGGAAGTGTGGCCCAGGACTTACCTCTCTCCAGCCCTTACTCACCTGTGCCTCCAGAGCACTCCTAAAGCTATTGCTCCATTAGCCATTGATGCTGTACCTGACTCCCTTTCAGAGCCCATCTCTGACACTGCCTGATATACCTCAGTCACACTGACCATTGAGCATTACTCACTCCTGGCAAGCCCCTACATGTCAAACACTGTTCCATTTTTCAGGAAATGCTCCTTTGTCCTACTAACAAATTCTAATATCCTTTGAAACTCTTCTCTAAAGCTATTCCGGAAGAAAAAGATGCCAGATCCTCTCTCTGTGGTCTCTTTTTTCTGTGTTAATGTCTTTTGCTCCTTTACAAACATAATGTCTCTAAATGCAAGAACCACTCCTCACTGATACTCACTGATAACTATGATTCTAGTTACTTGGGAAGCTGAGTCCAGAAGATTACATGTTCAAGACCAGCCCGGGAAACTTAGTGAGATACTACCTCTAAATAAAACTAATTTTTAATGTAAAGTCACTTTATTGTAATCAATTCACAAATAAAATATCATGCAGCCAGATGAGCCTAGCCACTCAAACAAATATTTGTCTAATATATAAATCTCAATGAGTTTGTGTAAAAAAAAAGATTACATGGTAGGTAGATGCTAAAGTTCAGTGGTTAGAATATGAACTAACCAGTACCCCCTGAGCTCTAGCTGCATGTCTCTAGCTGCATATGTAGCAGAAGATGGCCTAATTGGCCATCATTGGGAAGAGAGGCCCCTTGGTCTTGCAAACTTTATATGACCCAGCACAGGGGAAGGCCAGGGCCAAGAAGTGGGAGTGTGTGGGTAGGGGAACAGGGGTGGGGGGTGGGTATAGGGAACTTTTGGGATAGCATTTGAAATGTAAATAAAGAAAATAATAATAATAATAATAATAATAATAATAATAATAATAATAATAAAGTTCAGTGGTTAGAAGTGAATCTTGCTAGGGTTTAAGACATCAGTTATTTAAACTCCCAGTGCCTATAACCAGTGGATCATAACTGCCTCCAACTCCAGTTCCAGGGAACCAGATGCCCTCTTCTTACCTCTATGGGTACTACACTCATGTGTGCAAGCCCACATACATATACGTAAAATGAAAAATAAAATATGGTTTTAAGTATTGGGTTATAGAAAAATGATAGCGTACTTGAGGGATATGTGAGGCTGAGATGGGGGTGGGGAGAACCATTTCCTTTTCAGGTCATAGATGAAATAGGTAGATGGGAGTAATGTTGGTGGAGATGCAATGATGGGATGAGTGGGTTGGAAATAGTTAACTGATATATAAATGAGAAGAGAGGTGATGGGCAGATAAACAGCCAAGTGGATAGGTGGATGGTTGGATGGTTACATACAGGCAACAGATGATAAGAGATAAATTCTAACAACACTGTTCTCCCAGTGCACTTCCTATAGAAAATTAAACAAAGAGAGAGCCCACAGGAATCAAATCCAATGACAACTTAATAATGTTCAAGTCAAGAAAATAAGGGATCCCATTTCCTTCCCTGAGGAGGGCTACTTATTACACACAATAGTGTGCTTTCTTTGAATGATCCTACTGCCTCCAAGTCCACTTACAGGGGACTGGAATTTCTTCCCAATAAGAGCTTTAAAAGTGAAAGGTTAAAATTACAGAACAAGTGTTTTGTCTAAACTTAAAAGTCAGCTTAAAAGTTAAGTAATTTAAAAAGAATCAGTTGTTTAAAAATATAAGTGTAATTCTTATTAGCCATAACTGCAGAATTTCATCAGCTGTAGAAAGTCAATTTTGACCTGCAAATTTTAATCATATGTCTGTCTAACGGTGAATTTTGAGTTGATATTTTAATTAATCAATTCTTTAAAGAGCTCTGTGGTTCTGTGCTTCCTAACACATTGCAAGAGTAGAATATCCCCAATACAGCCCCAGCTCTCAGGGTCTCTCACCATTGACAGCAGTTCTGCGCTGCTGCAGAAACCTTAGGGTGGAAACGGTCACGTTCAGAACATGTCTAGAAACCTGGGGGATGGTCTGGTGCAGGGGTAGCCAATCCAAATCTCCCAGAGATGCTAATGAACTAGAACAGAAACAAACCAAGCAGAGTAAGTTAGTAGTCAACCAAGAAGTATCAATTTCAGACTTATGTCATTCTCATCGGCCAGACACCAGCCCTGCTCATGGTTGTTTCCAGATAATAGTGTGTCTGCATTCTGCTCGGTTTAATGAGACCCTAACTCCCTAGGAAGGAGAGTAAGAAGAAATGAGTTCTTCTCTTGGAATAGTCTAGAGTGGCTTTCACACACATCTTGCTTCAGGGTGCTCTACCACAGACACTGTTTTTGCTCAGCCTTGGGTCTTTCTGTGTCTTTTGGCATCTGACAAGGCCAGACAGAGTACACAATGTGAAAGAAGGGCGAGTAGTTAGCATGGCTGCCTTGAGTTCCCATAGTCAGTCTAACACCCGGAGAACACACTATGCTCCTATCCAGGGATCTACAAAGGGATGTGTGTCCTATCCAAAGATCTAAAAAGTTCATGGGCCAATCAGTGTTTGTTATAATGGTTTACAGAAAAGGGAGCTTTGGACAAGGGAGTTACAGGAATATACTATGCATTCTATTTTTAAGATGACAATATGTTATACATAATTTCTGTTACAGGCCAGAATCATTTTCAGCTAAAGTGGAACTGTGTGTCTTTTAGCAGCATGAGGCTAACATCACGGTTCCAAGCAGGTAATCTCCATGTGACTTCTCACGAAGTAAATCTCTCACTACAGCTGTGGGCCTTTAGGAGCATCCCAAGGCTTTTAAAAACCCTCCCTGAACCCCCCAACATCACTTGGAAGCAATGCCTACTATAAGTAGATTTTCTTGCTATTGTAGAAAGAATACAGAACAGAAATGAAACCCACAGAAGATGACACTGTTAGCCACTCTCATCATAGCTTCTGGGTTGAAATTGTTCCTTTCTATAAACACCCTGAGTAGTCTCATTGTCCATGGTTGATCAGTTTATTACATAGAGCAGCAGGACAGAGGGGGGCTCATTAAGTCCAAACACTTAAGGTTACAAAATGTTAGAAGGTGCTTCATGCTCTGCCAACAGTGACATCCATTCCAGTTCAAAAGGCACAGCAAAAATTCAGAGTCTGATCCTCAGATGAGCTGTTGTTCCAGAATGTGAGACCTAAGAGACAGGCTCCCCTGACAACCCTCGGCTATGTCGGCATTGCAAGGAGCTGTGTACATATGTAATTTAATAACTGAATGTAAATATCCCTAGTTGGAAAGTTGGAAGGCCACAACATAAAGTACAGTGGGGTCAGATCCACTATACTTATTATGTCAGCAAGACAATGGGTGTGCCAGGCTTGCATGATATCTTTGGTATTATTGGCTAAAATTAATATATTTATGTCACTTGAAAACCTTAGAAAGCAGTGAAAACCTTAGAAAGACACATCAAGGCTGATGATAAGATTAGTAAGTATAGTATTTTATATACTATTTCATCAATGATCATTGGAGGATGACACAGGTCAATAAAATGTTAATCAGTTAACTTTCTAATGGTTGGATATGCTCTAAACAGGACCGCTGCCCACAGGTAAGATATGTACACAGAGATGGGGGAAAGGCAGACTGTAAGGGCTCCAGGTGCCTTAGAAGGACATTATTAGGATGACTCTTATGAAAATATTACCCAGTGACACATTCTCCTACTAAAATTATGGAGATATCACACATGATTGCTTGTTGCTGTTTCTGCTTACTTCAAACCCGCCTGGAGAAAGTGCGTCACGGCACCCACGCTATCTTCCAAATGAGCACTGGACATGTACAGTCTGGGCACTGAATGTAGAAAATCCCAAATATGAGGCTGCTGGTGAAGGCTTTCCAATTTTGATATCACATCCTCAGTCTTATTGAGATCCATCTGATAGGGGGAAAAAAAACACCAAAAGTTTTCCTATTTAATAGGACAGAAATAGAGAGGATGGTTCAAATATGTGAAAAAAATAAACTCATGGCTAACTCCTCACTGTATTCAATAGACAAGATTTTAAAATTGTTATTAGGTTCCTTCTAAAGTTTTGAAAATACAGAAATCTGTATGCCTAAACTCAAGTGTCACTACTAAAACCGTGAGGAAAATCTTCCATTTAAAATAACTGTAAATTATCAAAAAGGAAACATAAGGGAAGAAGAAAAGGCAGTAAAAAACAGAAGAGTGGAAGGGGTAGAAAAGAAGGATGCAGAAAATGACATGAAAGAGAGGGAAGAGAAGCAGGATTGGCTGTCATGGCACCACCTATTTGGTACCCAGAAGGACTGCTCTGAGTATCAGTGCTCTTAATGGATCCTCTCAGCCTAAGCTTGCTTCTTATAGGGAACATATGCAGAAAGCGAATACTCTCTACAAGTGCTTGGTGTGGAGAGCTGCGACCAGACGGCTGGGCTCTCAGACAACTGCTGGCTGCAGCTAAGGTTAGATTAGACCATCAATGGGAGGTGTTGAAGCTAGATTAGACAGCCAATGGGGGGGCACCTGATGGCCTCAGAAACAGCTTTTATTCCTAGTCTTCCAGTCCTCCACATATCCTCCTGGACCTGTATAAGCTATCTTCCCAGCCTATTCCTATTCTATCCCAGGAGACAGGAGTCACACTCCCACCCCCCTTATTAGATCCTCCCTGGATGTCACGGTTTGAATAAGCTTGGCCCAGGGAGTGGCACTATTTGAAGGTATGGCCTTGTTGAAACAGGTGTGCCACTGTGGCCATAGGCTTTTATATCCTAGTCCTAGCTACCTGTAAACCAGTAAGTATTCTGCTCAGCAGCCTTCAGATAAAGATGCAGAACTCTCAGCAACTTTTGCACCATGCCTGCCTGGATGCTGCCATGCTCCCACCTTCATGATAATGGATTGAACCTCTAAACCTGTAAGCCAGCCTCAATTAAATGTTGTCCTTATGAGTTGCCTTGGTCATGGTGTCTGTTCACAACAGTAAAACTCTATCTAAGACACTTGTCATGGGAACCTCCCTTGTCAACATCACCCACCACCTTGAGCTGCTGCTTAAAGTGGCTGCTTCTCTAATTGGTCCCTCCACAGCTCTAAGATAGTGGATCACCTCATCTCCTTAACAATAGGTTTTCTGGGCTTCCACACAGTTTTACCTCCATCTCATCCTCTTCCTAGCTCCCGACACCTTCTCAGACGCATTCCCTGCCCCATCTCCATCTACACTCTCCACCCTAACCTCATGTGCCACGTTTGCCCCCAACACCTTCTAAATCCATACATCTGTCCCTGACTGTTTAATCTCAGCACCCAGTTTGTGTCACTACACCCTCCCTGACAACACCACCTTGATGGATCCCTAGCATACCCAAGTCAATCTCTGATTTCTCCCCCCTACTTCCTCCTCTCCTCACCACACCCCCAAGAGAAACTTGCACTAACTTTTCTTTACCTCAGTAAAGGGCATTATGCACTTCCAGTTGCTGATATAAAATACCTAGAATCACTTTGACTTCTCTTGCTCATGCACACTGAGAGATTCTACTGGTTATACCTTCTAAATATATCAAGAATTCCAGTACCACCTACTTTCTTTCTTTAACTGCACCTCTGCATTATACCTTTGACATGCATAGGTACTGCATAGGTAACTAAGTAGATTCCTTACTTTCCAAAGTCTGCTTTCACCAGGAACAACCTATGGCTCAGCACAAAAGGTCAGGTAAAGACATCATTCATGTCTCACTCCTCTGATCAGATTGCCTCAAAGAACTTTCTGCTCGAAATGAAAATCAAGCAGAAAACCAAACATGGTTAAAACATGCTGGGAATCCCAGCACTGGGGATCTGGAGAGACAAGAGTACCAAGAGTTCAAAGCCATCCTTCATGACATGGAGAGTTGGAGTCCAACCTGGGCTACTGAGACCCAGTCGAGAAAGGACGAAAGGAAAAGGAAAGGAAGGAAGGAAGGAAGGAAGGAAGGAAGGAAGGAAGGAAGGAAGGAAGGAAGGAAGGAAATATATCAGGTGATATGACATCATTACCAAAATTCTATAGTAAAAATCATAGACCTAGAATCCTTTCATAATAACAAACAGGACTGCTCTGCTGTGGCCATACTTCAGCTCAACATATGCATGGCCTCGATGTCTGCATAATAATCAGACCATGGATATGATAGCAGTTTCTACTTTCCACAGTTTCTATAATCTTTTTCCATGTTAAATTTTTGTTTAGAGTATCAACATTTACTTACCCTAGTTTTGAATATAAAAATTATCCATCATTATAAATAATCCATTTATGCATGAAAATTTTAGCATAAGAAAAATTGTCAGAAAGGCCACAAAAGGATCAAGTTGTTTTTCAGCATTGATTGTATCTGTCTTTCATTGTCACAAGCCATCTGACATTTAGGTGTGCTGCTCATAACCCCTTAAAATGCTAATTTGATCATTAGAACCACACTTCACATGATTAAACTAACTTTCTTCAGTTATTTGTAAACTGAGCTTGCATGAACCTTGATGAACCCCTTTGTGTAGTGACAATTTTAGAAGTTTGGTTTCTTTTAAAAAAACAAAAAATATTATAAGAAAGTGTTTTCATTTTAATCCTATGTGTGGGGATATGGTGCTGCTTCCAACTGACCACAGTTTTGTGGATGGGCCTGGTGCCGTTCTTGTGAACCAATTCCCTAATGAATAAAGGACCCAATCACTGGGCAAGTAGGAGGGACTTCCAGGTTGGACAGAGGAAGAAAGGAAGCAGGGGAGAATTAGTTCCTTTATGGATAGAGATAGCGTGAGGACAAGATGTAGCTACGAGTGTCTCCCTGTTTCGATATCTACCACCAGACGATTTAGATTTAATAAGGCATACAAGATTAGGATTTTAGTTGCTGCATCCAGCAATTGAGTTACCACTGTTTCTGATCTTAGTTTGTGTTGTGTTTTCCTTCACTGGGTTGGCTCATCTGGGTTCAAGAGAGAAAGGTATGGTGGCAAGGCGCGGGTTTGCCTGAGGTGTGGGGCTGCGGGGAACTTGAAGCATTGGGGCTGACATGGTAACCACCAGCCAGTGGGAACCTAGCGAGCTGGGTGGAGAGATATTGGAGCACTAAGTCAGAGTCCCCACGAGACAAACACAGGTCAGCCATTGACTGCCAGTGCTGAGGCAGAGAGTTGCTGGCTCAAGTGAGGGAACCTTATGGTTTCTTTTTTAATATTTCCCGCAACACCACAGCAGCTGACTATGATTTGCCTCGTGCTCTAGCAGAGGCATGGTTTTACCAGCTGCAGATAGTGTCTGTGGTTCTATGACGTTTGGAATTCTGGGAACTCTGGAATTCTGGAAGTCAGAGGGTACATTAACTGTTAGGGCCCCTAGAAGTATGGTGGGTGATTGTTGGTCACTTAGGAAGGTTGCATGTAGTTTTTTAATGGCTGTGGTCAAAGAAGAAACAAAAGGAAAGAAATTAGATCCAGGGATTTTCCTAACTCCTCTCTTCCCTCTATCCTTTTTTCTCTCCTGTCTAGTGTTGGGGGATGAAACTATGTGGATAAAGGGTAGGAGAAAGAAAAGCCCACAAGGCAGCAAAGGTCAGCTGCACCTTTGCCCTGCTGTAGCAGATGATGTAAGTGCCTGATAACAATTGGGTGTCATTTAATGGATGAACAGGCACTTCTGCCCCACCCAGAGCATTTTGACCCTTATTGTTGGACTCATAATATTTTACTGTGTACACATTTTCCTGAGCTGCTTTATAGCCTGCTGAGAATAGTTCAGACGTAATGCAGAAGCACAATGCTTCTAAAAATGCCTGGGCCTTGAATGTCTCGTGGAGCAGTGTAAGCAAAGAACCTTGGTATTGAGGTTCACCCTTTGTTCAGGCCTTCACAACCTGACTCTCTACTGATGGCTGGCTGAATCTGTTGTGGGGATGCCTGCCTTTGAAGAATATTTATAAGCATTTCCACCCCTGATCACCAGAAACAAAGAGTGGCTTCTCTACCTACCTACCCCTAGCTGTGACAGCCTCAACTATATGCAGATGATAGCAAGTCACTTCATTGATGCTACGGCCTTAACTGAAAGCCCTGTGTTTCAAGTGGGTCTAAAGACATATGCCAAGCACAGATCTCACCAACTTTGAGTTCTTGTTGACTTAAATCCCTCCCACAACACAACGTGTGTGTGTGTGTGTATGTGTGTGTGTGTGTGTGTACCACCCACTGCATCCCTTTCCACCATCCCCTTCTCATAGTCCCAAACTCTGATTTAAGAAATTAAAACCCGGGCTGGAGAGATGGCTCAGCGGTTAAGAGCACTGACTGCTCTTCCTGAGGTCCTGAGTTCAAATCCCAGCACCCACATGGTGGCTCACAACCATCTGTAATGAGATCTGGTGTGTCTGAAGATAGCTACAATGCACTTACATACATTAAATAAATAAAATCTTTAAAAAAGGGGGGGGGCTGGAGAGATGGCTCAGGGGTTAAGAGCACTGACTGCTCTTCCAAAGGTCCTGAGTTCAAATCCCAGCAACCACATGATAGCTCACAACCATCTGTAATGAGATCGGATGCTCTCTTCTGGGGTGAAGACAGCTACAGTGTACTTATGTATAATAAATAAATTTTAAAAAAAAAGAAATTAAAACCCATCATTCAATCTATGTCTGATGTAAATTTGTCTGTTGAATCCCACACAGCACAGTCATTATCAAAAAGATGAAGTGACTAATGGAGTCCTTTAAAATATAAACTCAGCCACAAAGAGATGTTGCTGGGATACTCACTGTTAGAAAACCGGAGCCATAAGACGAACCTACAATAAAACACATTTAACAGATCAGCTGGTCAGACCTCAGAGGACACTGAGTGCCTGCTTCAGTCTATTACTACAAAGAGACATACAGAGGCAACAAACTGGAGGATGAATACAAAGGCAACCGTTGCTGTCACATCCCTAGCCACGCCGATACTAATGTCCCAGAAAATAAATAGTAGATACATTTCAGAATTTTGCCAGTCTCTAATCATTCCTGGCATTGTGAATGTGCCCACAGAATGAAAAGAGTGGAAACAGAGAAAAAAACAATCTGAGTGTGTTGGCACACCTGCATGCCCAGCACTCAGAAAGCAGAGGCAGGAGGATTGCTGAGTTCAGAGCCTTCTTCATCTACACAGTAAGCTCCAGGTCATTCAGAGCTACATAGCAAGACCCTTTCTCAGAAAATAAACAAGCAAAACCCTCAGAAAAGAGGAGAAAGAGGAGTGAAATCATTGTTTTTCAGACTTTTAAATAACATGCTAAGAGAAATAGCCCAGACAATAGCAAGCTGAAAATAGATAAACCCATCTCAAGAGAATTAGTTCAGGGCTGGTAAGATGGCTCAGTGGTTAAGAGCACTGGCTGCTCTTCCAGAGGTCTTGAGTTCAGTTCCCAACAACCACATGATGGCTCACAACCATCTATAGGGGGAACTGATGCCCTCTTCAGGCAGACAGATGTATATACAGCAGAGCACTCATACATTAAATAAATTTAATTTTTTTTTATCATATAGGAAAAGACCTACTCTTGAACTCCACCCCCTCCAAAGAAAATGTTATTGCTTATTGAAACGAATCGTCACCATGTAGCCCAGGCTGACCTTGAATTCAAAATCTCCCCACTGTCCCCAAACGCTGAGGTTACAGATAGGAGCCCTGACCCCATGACAGAGACAAACAGAACGCCCTTATCTGTTGTGGAAGACCACCTGCCTTTTACTAAGATACTCTCAAAAAAACAAAAACAAAAAACAAAAACAAAAAAAAACAAAAAAAAAGGGGGTGGGGGGAGACCAGGTCACATCTTCAGATCCGGGATGTTTGTAGAGACAGTTCCAAAGCCTGGGCAGGCAACATGGGAAATGCAGATAGTATTAGAGGAGGTGATTTAGACGGGTGGGCCTCAGCCTATGGGAGGGCTGGGTCACTCCTCCTTTACAACCTTCACATGCCTCGGAGAGGAAGAACACTTCAGCCCACCCCCCCAAAACAGCAAGCAGTGCGGGCTTCATCCAGCAGGGGGTGCAACTTCACTTAAGGACCCGGAGAACTCTCACTCTGTGTCCAAGAAAACAAGGTAACATTTTCAGGCTCTTACCTGGGGTTTCTGATCTTTTCAGCCAGAGTTTTTTTAAGTTCTTTGCCTTTTCCATCGTTTCAAAAATGTCCTCAGCCAGATCCTGAATCTCGTTTAAAAAGGCCAAGCTACTGACTTTTCTGTCATCAGATGATGCTGTTTGGAACGATGCAGTTTGGAACCTAGACAAACTTCAGACACAAAAAATAACCATCACACGTGGGAGAACTCTTGCAGGAATCTGTTTCCCTGGCATTTGAAAGGTTTTGACACTCCATACCAAACTGTTCTCGGTGAAATATGCACATAATTACAAGCCTATCACCCACCCAGAAAAACCCTTGACCGTGATTCAAAATGGAAAGTATCTGTAAAAATATACAAATTTAAGATTAGAAAAGTATCCTCATTCTCTACATTATCTGTAAAACTCGAAATCTTATACAGTCATTAGTCTTCTCCATTCATTCAACATGTATTATACTACGCATCCCATACAAGGTGCTGAGAGACTGAGCATTAGCAGGGAACAGAGAGCATTGTGGGAAGACATAGATGCTATGAGACAAGAAAAATGGGACTGGGTAGTGGAAAAGGGCTCATAGCTGACAGCCGATAAATGGAATGTCCTCAGCATGGGAAGGACTGGGGAGCCTGTGCTGGGCACGGGAGTGCCCAGGGGTGAGACGCGTCAGAAGCTTCTAGACAAGAACAGTGAGAGTTGATGGTAACAGAGAATTCCAAGCAGAGTTAGTTGTGAGAAGACAACCACACTACAGCAGGAGAGATCTGTCGACATGATCCATCCAAAATGAAGAAACCAATCAAGCGCACCGACGATATAAAAACAACAATTGCTGAGCTCAGCACCTGTTCCTAGTGAAAAGTCCCTGAAAATGAAAAATCAACTTTTTTAACTTGTAGGGAACATTTGTAGAATGCCTACAGCTAGTTTCCTTTGGACAGTGGGGACCTCAAGGCTTTCTCACAAAGATCAGGAACCACAGTCTTTCCTCCCCATACCTTTTAACTACCTGCTAAAACCACATGGGCAAGCAGGCGAAATGGAAATAAAGACACATGGATTTAAATAGAAGCAATGCTGGGATGGAGAGGTGGCTCAACGCTTAAATGCAGTCATTGCTTTTGCAGAGGACCCAGGTTTATTCCAACGCCTACATGATGACTTAGAATCACTCCCAGGGGATTCAAAGCCCCATTGTTACCTCAGGCACTGTGTGTGTGTGTGTGTGTGTGTGTGTGTGTGTGTGTGTGTGTGTGTGTGCTCCACAGACACATACAGGCAAAATACATATACATACAAAATACTAAAGCCAGTAAGAATTTTTTTAAATTAAAAAAAAAAATCAAAGACCTTTCTTCAAGGATGCATAGTTGTATACAGATTCAAAATATTGTGAATAAAGTTCAAAAGAATTTCTGAAAGCTAAAATAGGAATTGCCCACCCCCCAAGGAACAGGAACACTTAGGATTAGAAGTGTAAGTGGTGGGGCTTTGGAGGAAGGGGAAAGCAGACAGATTCAGGACCCACTGTGACACCATAACAAATTAGGTGTGGAGCGTTAACTTGAGCAGGTGCCCCCCCCCGGGTATCCCCCCTCACCCTGGCACATCAAGTCTCAGCAAGGCTAGGCTTATCCTCTCCCACTGAGGCCAGACAAGGCAGCCCAGCTAGAAGAACATATCCCACAGACAGCCAACAGCTTTTGGGATAGTCCCCACTCCAGCTGTTCAGGACCCACATGAAGAACGAGCTGCACATCTGCTACATATGTGCGGGGAGAACTAGGTTCACTTGGTGTATGCTTTTTTTCTGTATTTCTGATGCTTTGACATATTGAGGGCTTGCTGGCCCTAAATGGCAACCCCTACCGGGGTAAATAGTCCTTAGATGTGGCAAATGTAGATGGTTAAGTTCATCCATGCCTATGTGTTTACCTGATTTAAATGGGTATTTATGGAGAGGGATATGGGCTGGACTTCCAAGATGCTGGAAGATGCTGGCACAAGTGGCTTCTCCTGGAGCAAGATGAAAATACAGGCTGAAGCCTGCAACACCACTCATCATTCAGAAAGAGAAGCCAGGGGCTCTTTTGAGAGAGGTGGTCATTGGTTCCATGTACTGAATATTCAAGAATTGTAACTGTTTTCCATGGACATATTTAGTTTATGTACACAGCTTATTTGTTTTAAGCAGATTAAATTTGTAATCTCATTCATTTGCTTTTAGTTTTATTTTAGCATTGAACATTGTTTCTCCTACAAGATAATATATAAGACATTTGATATTTTATGAGCAGAGAAAAACTATATCAATTCTTATATATAATATAACTCTTAAAGAATAGGTGAATAATAATATATGTTTCTGAGAGGATCTTATTTACCCTAAAAACAGGGCCCTAGAAATATAACCCTGAAGAAAGGCCAGAGTGAGGAACAGAACAGGTAGGAAACTTGGTCGCTAGTGACTCTTGGGTGCCTCCTTCAGCCAACTCCCACACAGGGGTGGCAGAGGCTGCTGCCTTGTCATCCACACCTCCTACCAGAGACCCGCCAGCTAACCCAGTGTTGAGGAGAAGCGCAGACTGAAATTGTAAGTATCAAAAGATAAGCCTGACGTACTCTACTAAATCATTTAACAACCATGTATGAATTATATGAGTGAGAAATACACAGGTTGACTTTGAATTTACAGTCTTCTTTCTTTACTCTCCTGAGTACTGGTATGTGCCCGTACACAAATTGGGGGGAAAAATGTGTGTGTGTTCGTGCACGTGTGCGTGCGAGCGTGTGTGTGTGTGTGTGTGTGTGTGTGTGTGTGTGTGTGTGTGTGTGTACACCGATGTATGTGTGTATTATATTTGTGCATGCATGTATATCTTTGTGCAAGTGTGGATGTTTGTCATATATGTTTGTGTGTATCTGTGTATCTGTGTATATATGTATATATGTGCATGTGTGTATATGCATTTGGGTGTATTTGTGTGTACATGTGTATGGGGTTTTCTTTGTATGTGTTTGTGTGTATATGCTTGTGTATATATGTGTATCTATGTGTATGTATGCAGATATGTGTACATTTGTTTGTGGATGTGTCTGTGTTTATACATATGTGTTTATGTGTATATGTTTTTGTTTGTGTGTGTTTGTACATTTGTGTGTATTGTGTGTCTATGTGTGTTTGGGTGTTTGTGTGTGTGCATAATGAGAAAATATCCCATGACCTTCTATACCAGCATTGTTTAGCTGCTTACAGTGAAGCTCAGATTAAAAGTTCATTTTAATTGGTAAAATTACTAATTTGGAATAAAGTGGAAAAGTCATTCCACAAGCTGCTGCAAGCCTGTTAAAATAACTAAGCACCCAATTACATTTAGCATATCCCAAAAGTGAAAAAGGAATAATACTGAGAAGAAATTTTCCTGATTACAAATTATAGAACCCCTTAGAGGATTTTTAATCCTGTGCTGTTTTATAAATTAGAGAGCTTTAGAAATAAAAACCAGGGTTTGCATGACAAAGAAGAATCCCTTCCACAAACATGGTCATTCACTACTCAGAGAATACATGAAATTCAGTATCACTGATGAATAAAACAAGCTCAGTGCTTCTCCTGGGTCAGGGAGCATTCAGAGACGAGACTGTTCTCTACATGCAAACCGAGACTGCTAGCATCCCAGGCGACCCAGTGCATAGAGGCCATCTTCAACAACAGGTGGCTTTTATAAGCCTCTGGAATCTCAGCGTGTGTGTGTGTGTGTGTGTGTGTGTGTGTGTGTG
>NC_034602.1:20339198-20342221 GCF_900095145.1 Mus pahari
GAGGAGGAGGAGGAGGAGGAGGAGGAGGAAGAGGAAATCAGGGAAATCAGTTAGGCTTCTCAAGAAAGATGTCATATTAAGACCTGAAAGTGGCCTCTAAAGACATATGTGAACTGCTCTCCAGTCCCACCAAATGCCCAACACCTTCCTCCTTGAGACCTGGGGATTACCAAGTTGAAAGGACTGGTGTCAGAAAGTGGACACAAGGATTCCTTGTAACAAGAAACTGTATTATTTTAAACATGATTCATCACATTCTCATGTTCAAATCATCAACAAAGGAAGTACATAGACAATCTTAAATTCAGTGTAACAGTGTGTATAAATGTGGACAAGGGAGAGGGAGCAGAGAGAGAGAAGAGAGGTGGAGGTAGAGATTCTTGATACAGCAGAAGAATTCCAGCACTGTAGCAGGGCGTGGGGAGGGCAGCTTCCTCCTTTCTCAATCTAGTTCTTCAAGGAAACAGTATGCAAAGCCTGATCCTGCCCCAGTAAATTGAAGCTCACACACAGATTGTGTTAACATTCTACAAGATGGATCGACTTAAACCATGGTGACTGGAAAGTTCCAATGTTGCAGAGCCATGGCCAAATGATCTTGGATAATTTGTAGTTTCCTGAACATGCATCATCCACCCCTGAGACTAACTTATCAGGTAAAACCTTTGGAATGCATTAACTTGGCAAATCACTGGCTTCAATCAACCCAAAATTTAGTGTTATCAGATAGGATCTGAAACATAACTCAGCTACCTGAGGTCCCCACCAACATAACTGGGAAATGGCTTGATTTGTGCTTTCCTTTTAGCTTGTGACAATAGGAACATCTTGTAGAATGTTCACACAATGGAGCATGTGTCCTTACTACCTGTTGGAGCGTCTTCTGGGTATATGCTCAGGAGTGGTACTGCTGGTTCCTCGGGTAGTACTATGTCCAATCTTCTGAGGAACCAACAAATTGATTTCCAGAGTGGTTGTACCAGTTTGCAATCCCACCAGCAATGGAGGAGTGTTCCTCTTTCTCCACATCCTTGCCAGCATCTGCTGTCACCTGAGCTTTTGATCTTAGCCATTCTGATTGGTGTGAGGTGGAATCTCAGGGTTGTTCTGATTTGCATTTCCATGATGACTAAGGATGTTGAGCATTTTGGGGGGTGCTTCTCAGCCATTCTTTATTCCTCAGTTGAGAATTCTCTGTTTAGCTCTGTACCCCATTTTTAATAGGGTTATTTGTTTTTATGAAGTCTAACTTCTTAAGTTCTTTGTATAGACTGGATATTAGCCCTCTATGGGATTTAAGATTGGTAAAGATCCTTTCCCAATATATTGGTGACCTTTTTGTCTTATTGACAGTGTCCTTTGCCTTACAGAAGCTTTGCAACTTTATAAGGTCCCATTTGTCAATTTTTGATCTTAGAGCACAAGCCATTGGTGTTATGTTCAAGAATTTTTCCCCTGGGCCCATATCTTCAAGGCTCTTCCCCACTTTCTCCTCTGTAAGTTTCAGTGTATCTGGCTTTATGTGGAGGTCCTTTATCCACTTGGACTTGAGCTTTGTACAAGGAGATAAGAATGGATCGATTTGCATTTTTCTACATGCTAACTGCCAGTTAAACCAGCACCATTTGTTGAAAATGCTGTCTTTTTTCCACTGGATGGTTTTAGCACCTTTGTCAATACAACCCAGATGTCCCTCAACAGAGGAATGGATACAGAAAATGTGGTACATTTACACAATGGTGTACTACTCAGCTGTAAAAAACAATGAATTTATGAAATTCTTAGGCAAATGGATGGATCTGGAAGATATCACCCTGAGTGACGTAACCCAATCATAAAAGAACATACATGATATGCACTCACTGATAAGTGGATTTTAGCCAAGAAGCTCTGAATACCCAAGATACAATTCACAAACCACATGAAACTCAAGAAGAAGGAAGACCAAAGTGTAGAATGGGGAAACAAAATACCCATGGAAGGAGTTACAAAGACAAAGTGTGGAGGAGCAGAGACTGAAGAAATGACAAACCAGAGACTGCCCCACCTCGGGACCCATCCCATATACAATCACCAAACCCAGACACTATTGTAGATGCCAACAAGTGCTTGCTGGCAAGAGCCTGATATAGCTGTCCCCTGAGAGGCTCTGCCAGTTCCTGACAAATACAGAAGTGGATGCTCACAGTTATCCATTGGACTGAGCACAGGGTCCCCAATGAAGGAGCTAGAGAAAGGACCCAAGGAATTTAAGGGGTTTACAGCTCCATAGAAGGAACAACAATATGAACTAGTCAGTACCCCCAGATCTCCCAGGGACTAAACCACCAACCAAAGAGTACACATGGTGGGACTCATGGCTCCAGCTACATATGCAACAGAGGATGGCCTAGTTGGACATCAGTGGGAGGAGAGGCCCTTGATCATGTGAAGACTCTATTCCCCAGTGTGGGGGAATGCCAGGGCCAGGAAGTGGGAGTGGGTGGGTTGGTGAGCAGGGGGAGGAGAGTGAGGGGAGGGGGGTTTTGGAGGGAGACCAGGAAAGGGGATAACATTTGAAATGTAAATAAAGAAAATATCTAATAAAATAAAATATAAAAATATGAAAGGAAATTTACATAATGCCTTTCCTGATTGAATGTAGTATTCTGCATCACCTGAGTCTTTGGGCTTGTGGCATGGTTGCTCACATTTGATTCAGAATGAACTGCTTCTGTGAGGAAGCCCACTAAGCATCCAGGTATTGAGAAGGGAAGCAAGTTGTGTGCCAAAGCTGGTGACTTTTGGCTATTTAACTCTCTGTTGCTATTCTGGAACCAAGAGCTGAGGGCTTCTGCTGATAGGAGCAGGGAATTAGAAAATGAAACTTGGTTACTTTGGCTCTTCACTCTTTGACTGGGGGGCCTTCCCACTGATCAGGAGAGAGGCTCAGAGTTCATTAACTCTTCATGAACCGGGGGAAAGAAAAAGAAAGAGAGAGAGAGAGAGAGAGAGAGAGAGAGAGAGAGAGAGAGAGAGAGAGA
>NC_034602.1:20342329-20346667 GCF_900095145.1 Mus pahari
GAGGGAGGGAGGGAGGAAGGAAGGAAGGAAGGAAGGAAGGAAGGAAGGAAGGAAGGAAGGAAGGAAGGAAGGAAAGTCAGGCATATATACAGACACATGCACAGTAGATGAAGCAGAAGAAAGATGTATACCACCACTTTATTGTTGTTTTTTAGTTTTTATACCTACTCAGGACAACTCATTACATGGTTTTGTAAGCATTTCTACATTCCATAAGTTCATAGTGAGTTTAAGGCAATAAATCATGTCATAGATGATAAGGTTTAAAGAGTGAAAGCAGAATTGTTTACAAGTCTTTTCATTAAGACTAGTACCCGACTAATCACTCATTATCTATTTTCTAGCTCCACAAGTTCCTTGTTAGTTTAAAGAAATAGTGTTTATGTCACAACTCAGCAGGGTTTTGTCAAGAGACAAATGATCTGCCTTGTGTCTTATTATTTTGAAGTCTTGTATAAACTAGTCCATCATTTATTTTCTGTTCTTGTACCTACAATAAATTGCCCGTTTCCAGTTTATGACCTTTACTTAACAGATAGTGATCTCCTTTCTAACCTAGAAGGAATGTTTTCCTTGATTGTAAATTTATTCTAAACCTGTTTTCTTTTCCTAGTGCAATTAGCCCATAACACATGAAGGATTACAGAGCTCTACCTGCAGCTTTGATTCTACAGGGCGCTTAAGATGACTTGTATCAATTTAGGAGTTCTATAAAATCATTATCAGGAATTATGAAATCATCATTTTATCTATACAGCATTACTACATGAAAATACATCTTCATATTGATTCTGCAGGAAATTTGACCAACAGAGTATGTAAGTATCCAGGAAACCATTCAGCTATTTAAAAGTGATAGGAAAGTCACATCAGCAGTAAGAAGCTGTCCCGGGGTGAAGTCTCTGGGGTCCTTGCCTCCAGTGCACACCCACCATAGCCTTGCAAACTGTTGGGCCATCACAGAAGACTCACTTGCTCGTCATAGCCTTTCATAGATGTCTTCTGTCACCTCTTATTCCCTTTGAGGTGAGGACTGCATTTATACAGATGCCAGGTTAGGAAGATGCATCAGAGAAAATTCACTTGGAGGAAATGACTCAACTTCTTTCTCAGCCCTCCACTGGCACCAAGCATCACCTTCAAAGGAACCAGATGTGACACACTGAGACAGCTATGTGCTTCTCCATGTGGGGAACCTGAAGGTGCCTGCAGTGGAGTGCATGGGTCAGGATACTTCCTGGGTTTGCTAATGAAGAACCAGAAACCCATAAGATTCCCTTGCACTCACAACCTTTTAGAAAGTGTCATCACAGTTGGAAAACCCATCTTTCAAGAGAGACCACAGTATCCACGCAACAGGGATGGTGTGAGGCTGAGCTACCCCTATTTCTTGGAGAATAACGGTGAAGAGCCATAGTAACAGTGCAACCAAGGCAAACCGATGCTGCCTACAGAAGTAGGCAAGCGGTAGAAACGGCATGATAATTTAATGCTTGCATATTCATTTACATACAGAATATTTTCTTGTCAAATTATTATTGTTTGTAGGATAGCTATGTGCCACTTCATTGCAGAACATAAGTGAGGGATCGGGGTACATCAGTGTCCAGGAGAAAATCAGCAAAGCCAATGAACAAAGAGGACCCAAGAGGAACAAGGATCTTTCATTGGAGTTTGAAGGGAAATCAGCAGGGCAGACAAGTTGAGAATCTGATAGCTGCCTAAGAAGAGAGATGGAGAAAAAGAGGAACAAAGTTATGTTTGATGAGTGAAAACAAGTGTGTGTGTGTGTGTGTGTGTGTGTGTGTGTGTGTGTGTGTGTGCATGCACGTGTCTGTGTGTCTGTGTGTGTGTTTAGGGGAAGGGAGACCACCTATATTCCCTGGCCAGTCTGCTTCAGATTTTGGCTGAAGATCAATAAGTAACTGTGTCTTGGGAGGGGCTACTGGGGCCTCTAAATATATATTTCATTAAGCTGATAAGCATGTCTCTTATTTCCTTAATGTGTCTTTAGGTATCAGCTTTCCTGAGGTAGTCAACATGCACATATACATACACACATACATATATACGTACATGCACATATACACACAAATATACATATACATAAGAGCACACAGATACACACAGCACACACAAACATATACACAAACACATACTCAGACACACAAACACATATATAACACAACTACAAACAGCACAGAAAGGAACTGTCCGCAGTACTGAAATCTACAGAGAAGGAAGGCTGGCTGAGGACCTTCAACCCTGAGGATAGAGGGAAGTGAATGCTATAGACACAGGTTTTTCTTTTGGAGGTGATTGAAAACAATTTAATTGATTATGATGATCAAAGTTAACTGTAATTTACAACTGTGAATATGTCAAAACTACTCCTTCAAATGAGTCAATGAGGTGGTGTTGTGCATTAAATCTCAACTCATCATTTCATCTTTTTTTTTTTTTTTTTTTGTAAAAACATACCAGTCAAAATCCTAGCATGCACTTTGTAGAAATAAGTAAGTGAATTTTGAAATTTGGTGTGATGTCCATAAGCCCTAGAAAAACAAAATAACTTTTAAAGAGAACAAAACTGAGAACTTAAACACCAGCTCAAAGACTTTTCCTGACCTACTGTCATTAAGGGTGTTGACCTCTAGGTCAGAAAGGACAGGAGAGAAACCTGAAGCAGAATTGCATGCTATCATTGCCTCAACCAAACTTTTCCCAGCCAGACAAATAAGGATGTTCATTCTGCACAAGGAAGAGAAGCAGTTAAGAAAAATGGCTTCCATAAAAGCCCAAACACTTAAGTTTTCAGATGAGGACCTTAACTCCACTGTGATAAGGTATCAAAGAATCAAATGTCTGAAAACACGAAGCACAGAGCTCAGCAATGAAGCACTGTGCACCAGGTGGGCGATAACACAAACGTCTCTTCTCACTCAACTGGAAGCCTCAGGCCCGATAGCAGGGCAGAGTAGGCCGGGCTTAGAGGTAGGGCAGGGGAGTCTTCCTGGTGTTCAGATGGCCATTCTTCGATGTGGACTAACATAACAGAGACTAACGCAACATAACTATAACTAACATAACACAACTAACATAACTGTGGTGTCTCTCCCTCTCCTTGCAAGAGGTCTATTATATCAAATATCCTCCTGTGGGATATCTTTGAACGTTAGTTAATTTTTTAAAGTCCCTTGTCACTGGCACAGCCATACAAGTAGCTAAGGCTTCAATATCTGAAACAGTACAGTTCAGTCTATAACTTATATGCTCAGCACTTAGACCTCAAAACCCAAGGCCTTCTGTTATGTAAATAACATGTGTTCAATTACAACAATCCCCAAAATCTTGACTCATTTCATCATTGATTCTAAAGTTCATAACCTTTGCTACATATTATCTAAAAAGAATATAGGTGACACTTAAGGAGCAACTCGTCTTCAAATATCTTATAGTCGTAACTGTAAAAATGCAGAGAAGGGATATTTTTTCAAAATATACTGATGGTCCAGCAGAGCATAGACCTTGACATTTCAAGCAAAAGAAACTTTAAGGTTGAATAGAATGGAGATATGAAATAAGCCCGAAATCAATGAGGCACTTTAAATTAGGTCTTAAGGCTCAAGTTTAATTCTGCTTCATTCAGTATTCTGAAGGTAGCTGTGTTAATGGTGGCATATACAGCTTTTCAGAGAGTTTTCCTATAGGTTCTCTGTGGAAATGCCATCTCAGAGTCTTTCTGAAGACTCCATATAGAAAGCAGCATGCAAGGGTGGTCTCACCTCAGAGACATTGGTTAGGGGCATCTTGTCCCAAGAAAAATAAAGAAGTGACTATATCCACTGACCCCTTGGAGGAATCAGGTTTCTGAGTCTATGAGGATCAATAAACTTTAATGAGGGTACCAATTCAATTTTATGTGGGTAGGATAAAATTAGGACAACAGCAATTTAAGGAAAATATAACAGAAGATGTGTGTCTCAGACTTCTATTGCTGTGCTGAGACCCCACGGCCATAAGCACATTTGGAAGAAAGAGGTTTATTTCATATTACATTTCCAAGTATCAGTCTATCACTGAGGAGAGGTGTCAGGGCAGGAACTTAAGGAAAAGATGAATAACGCTGCTCAATAGCTTGCTCCTGTGGTTTGCTCGCCCTGTGTTCTTTTTTTTTTTCAATTTTTTATTAGATATTTTCTTCATTTACATTTCAAATGCTATCCCAAAAGTCCCCTATACTCTCCTCCCACCGCCCTGCTCCCCTACCCACCCACTCCCACTTCTTGGCCCTGGCATTCCCCTGTGCTGGGTCATATAAAGTTTGCAAGACCAAGG
>NC_034602.1:20346842-20391100 GCF_900095145.1 Mus pahari
ACACACACACACACACACACACACACACACACTAATCACTACTTGAGAAAATGCACTGCAGACTTGCCTACAGGACAATCTTACTGGGGGCATTTTCTCGATTATGGTTTCTTCTCAGTTAATTCCAGCTTGTGTCAAGTTGACATAGAACTAGGCAGAGCAACTAGACTCTTGTCATCTCAACACACAAGCACATCACTACTCCACTAGAACCCTTCCTTTCTCATTTGACCCCAATCCAGCAAGATGACATTAAAAGACATGCAGAGTAAAACAGTACAACTTGTAAAAAAAAAAAAAAAAAAAAAAAAAAAGCCCACAGTCCTTAAAAACTGAAACACTTGGAAATTTTGTCCCTTTAAAGTATCAAAGTCTCTTTCAAAGTTCAAAGTTTCTCAGTATCACCCAAAGTTCTCCAAAATCTCCCCTAAAACTTCAAGGTCTTGCAACTGCAGGCCTCCAGTAAGATCAGAATAAGTTAAATACATTCTTATTCCACGAGGGAAGAAGAGCCAGGCCGCAGTCATAATTAGATGAAAGCAAACCCAACTCCAACAGTGTAAATTCGGCGTCGGAGATCTGGGACTCACTCAGAAACTTCTGAGTTCCTCCAGATGGCTTAGAACACCATTATATATCACACGAAGCTGGTTTCCTAGGCTCGGGCTGGTTCCTTTCTGTGCCTGCTATCGTCAGTAGTAGTTGTCCCATGCTACTGACAGCTACACAGTGTTGAGGCCTCCTCTGCAATTAGGCTACATCTTCACCTATAGATTCTCCTGTGCGTCAAGGACTCAGACCCCACCACATGGTATCAAGGCTCATGTTTTCTCCAGGACCCCTTCAGTCCTGGGGTTTTCACTACTGTTGAGGCTCTGCCTTCACCAATGGCTTCCCTTGGCCTCTCATGGTGTCAAAAGTCAAACTAGGGCTTGACACCATGACCCATTCATGCCTTCGATTCCCTTAACACCTAGATGACTATTACACTGCCAAGTTTGACAGCCAACACAAAATACAAATGTGGCTGCCTCTAGAACATATCCTCAGTGAGGAAACACTTCTCAGAAGATTTCAAAAATCCTAGCAAAACAAATGTTTCATTTTAGTAGTACTTATAACTTTCAGTTCTACATCTCTAGCTGAAAGGATATCACAGACTCTTAATACAAAATATGTAAACAGCCCTGGTAGAATCTTTGCCTCCCTCTGAAGCTTTACAACCCAGGCCTCCACTGATTGCTCCTGCTCTCAGCATTATCATCTAAGTTCCCACCATGGATCACTAACCTCACAGCACTCAATGGCTTCTCCAGATCAAACTCCCTGTCTTAGTCATAGTTTGTATTCCTCCACAAAACGTCATGACCAAGAAGCAAGTTAGGGAGGAAAGGGTTTATTTTGATGTTGCTTTTGATTGTGACTGTGCCCTAATATTATTCCCTTTTGAAGAAAGTGTTTTAGTAGAGCCCACAGTTAGACTTTGAATTATAAGTGGCCTTCAACTGCCACTGAGGCTGCACCTTCACCAATGGCCCCTCCTGGCCTCTCATAGTGCTAAGCATCAGCTGCTACCCCTTCATGTTTCAAAACCAGTACCACCTAAGTGACTCTTATACATTATCAAGCCTGGCTGCCAAAACAAGGTACAACCGTGGCTGCCTCTGGAACACAGCTTCTCTGTGCTCTCAGGAAACACTTCCCAGAAGATTTCACCTTAGTGATGCTGGTCTCTTCTTAATCACTGCTATATTGATAACCCTTATCAATAACCAAAGGATTAATCAAAATCAATCATCCCAGTAATGCAAAGGTTTTGATTTAGTAGTTCTGGTATCTTGTTAACCACAGGTGATTCTTCAGCCCCAGCTAACCAAAACCACAGAATCTTCACAATCAAAACAGCAACTGCCCTGATAATAGTATTTAATCATTCCTCCAAAATTTCTGAAGCCAGGCCTCCATCATTTACACTGTTCTCAACATTATCTTCCAAGCTCTTACAGAACACCCCCAAAGAGCTCTTAACATCCCAATGACTCTTCCAACTCAAAATTCCAAAGTCCTTCCACGGTCCTCCCAAAAACATGGCCAGGCTGTCACAGGAATACCCCACTCCCAGTACCAGCTTCTTTTAGTCAGGGTTTGTATTCCTGCACAAAACATCATGACCAAGAATCAAATTGGGGAAGAAAGTGTTTATTCAGCTTACATTTCCACATTTCTGTCCATCACCAAAGGAAGTCATGACAAGGACTCACACAGGGCAGGAACTTGGAGGCAGGAGGCCATGGAGAGGTGCTGTTTACTGACTTGCTTCCCCTGACTTGCTTTCTTATAGAACCCAGGACTACCAGCCCAGGGATGGCACCACCCACAATGGGCTGGGCCCTCCCTTCTTGATCACTAATGGAGAAAATGTCTTACAGTTGGAGCTCCTGGAGGCATTTCCTCAGGAGAGGCTCCTTTCTCTGTGATAACTCCAGCTTGTGTCAAGATGACACACAAAACCAGTCAGTACACTCCCAAAAACATGGTCAGGTCTATCACAAAAGTACCCCACAAATGTGCTACCAACTTCTACCTTATCTAGGGCTTCTATTGCTGGGATAAAATGCCATGACCATAAGCAAGTTTGGGATGATGGGGCTGATTTCATGTTACAATTCCACTCCCACTTATAAAGGCTGCTTTGGGTGAAGCAAGATTCAGATAGTTATGAAAAAAGCTGGGTCCGGGGCCATCAGAGCATCTTTAAAAGCAGACGGGACAAAATTTGAAAGACAAGACAGCAGACAGCAGCAGAGAAAGCAGCAGATGGGGGATGATACGGGTTAGAAATACTTCAAACTGGAAAAACAAACAGTGGTGGTCATGGCATATGAATAATTAAAATAAATGAAACTTTTTAAGATTACATGTCTATGCAGAGGTAGGGATGTACACATACATACACACACACACACACACACACACACACACACACACACATGAGTACAGGTGCCTGCAGAGACCAGAAGAGGGAGTCAGGTCCCATAAAGATAAAGATATAAAGTTGTGTCCTTCCCAACAGATGTTAGTGTTGAGAACTGAACTCACATCTTCTGCAAGAGCAGGACATGGCTTCAGCCACTGAGCCATCTCTCGAGCCCAATCCTTTTCTTCTGAGTAGAAAGAGTTTTTTAAGTGGAAATTGAGAGTAAATGTCTAAACTAGTGGGGCACAAGGAAAGTTATGCAGGACAGAGCAAAGAACATGTTGGCTGGGCTGACTTCAACCTGCCTCATAACAATGATTGGCAATGGGAGGGATCAGATGTAGAGTGTATGAGTATCATAGAACACTTCAAATTTGCCTTATTCACTTTATCTTGAACTAGGAGCGATTCAAAAAAAAAAATCACTGTGGGAATAATCTGCTGTCACTAATGATTGTGGTTTTGCCCTGAAATCCTCTTACTGAAGCAGAGGCAAGCTCCCTACAAAGCCAGGAATGAGGAAGCTGATTTTCATAATCACGCTCCCATGTCAGAGAGTACCTGGAGGCTCTGCCCAAGGTAAGCTTCCCTCGGGTGATTAGAAAAGATCCTGGTCCTTCGTGCAGCAACCGTGGTGATATCTAACTAGTTTTGAAATGAAAACGTGTTTTCAGGTATTTGTAAGCCAAGACAGTCAGAAGAGAGTTGCTAGGAGTTTTGTTGCTATTGTTTGGCTTCCTTTTGCTGCTAGTTTGGTTTGGTTTGGTTTGATGTTTTTACTTTGAACTTCAGCAGAATTTGAACTACCTGAAACATGAACATCGACCCGCTGTCCTGGCAGGGCAGGTCTGTAATGGAGGCTGCCCTCAGAGCTGGCTTCCCACCAGCTTCTCTTCCCTCACCACTTGTACTGTTCTTTCTGTTGTCATCTTACATTTCCCACACCTCTGAGTTGGCCCATCTCAATCCCAAAAGGCATTTTAGTCTCTGTTCTTAAAAGCCTAGTAATGCTAAGGATGTTTGCATAGACTACGGTTTTGAGGATGTGAGATAAACACAATGTTGACTTTATAATCCCCAAGTTTCTGCAAACTAGAGTGTAGGTGCTAAAATGGAGGAGCACACAGATTAATTAATTAATTAATTAATTAATTAATTAAAAACCTAGTTATATTTTGGGGTGGGGGAGACATCTACCAGACCAACACCAATCCTTCTCCAAACAGTTCATAAAATCAAAAAAAAAAAAAGAAAAAGAAAAAGAAGCCGGGCGTGGTGGCGCACACCTGTAATCCCAGCACTCGGGAGGCAGAGGCAGGCGGATTTCTGAGTTTGAGGCCAGCCTGATCTACATAGTGAGTTCCAGGACAGCCAGGGCTATACAGAGAAACCCTGTCTCGAAAAACAAAAAAAAAAAAAAAAAAAAAAAAGGAAAGAAAGAAAAAGAATACTGCCAAACTCACAGTAAGGTTAGTTTTACCCTGATTATCAAAAACAGATAAAAACACAACAAAAATAAAAAGTTATTGGCCATAATCCTGGGTGGGCCTCTTCCTCTTTCCTGGAGATAATGAATTTTTTCAACAAAACAAATTGCAAACCAATTTTAAAATATATATCAAAAGATCATCATGATCAAGTTGGTTTTTATTTTAGAGATACAGGTTCAACATGTAAATCAATAACTATAACCCAATCGCATATACTCAGAAATCACATGACCTTAATATATAAAAGGCCTTTGATAAAATCCACTATCTCTTCATGATAAAAGTCCTGAAAAACTGTAAAGAGAAGGAACATATTTCAATATTCAGTGGCTGGGCAGGGAGACAAAGACAGGACTTTAGGATTCCTGGGCAAAGGACTGAAGAAGGAGAGGCAGGGATATAGCTGCCATGCCAGGAAAGGAGTAGATGCCATGCTGAGAAGTGCTGGAAAGAGAACACAGCTGTCATGTAGGTGCTGGGGAACTTAACCACGGAGGGCTGCAGTTCTGGGTCCTGGGCAACCAAGATGGAATGTAGGTTTTAGTCAGTAATAACTTGGGAATATTGGAGGGGACGTTTGGAAGTGTCCCAGCTTGTGTGTGTGTGTGTGTGTGTGTGTGTGTGTGTGTGTGTGTGTGTGTGTGTGTGTGTGCAATAATGGGGGAAATGAAAGCATTTCCTCTAAAATTCAGGACCTAAAAATAGGTTTCGATTTTCCCCACTCTCACGCAGTCTAATACTGGAAGTCTTGGCTAGAGCAATAAGACAACAGCAAATCAAAGGTACACAAATAGGAAACAGTAGAACCAAGGTATCCTTCTTTGCAAATGATACATGTTGGCATTCCTTCTAGGCTCCACCCAACAGTTACCTGGCAACAGCCAGCTAGGCCTGGCTTGCTATAAAAGGTACTGGTTAGCACCGCCTCGATCTCTCTGCCCCTTTTCTCTCTCTGACGCTCTGAGCCCCTTCACTCTTGCTGAGCCCTTCCCTCTCTCCCCTTCCCCCCTCTCCCTTCTCCCCTCTGTTTCCACATAATCCTGGGTGGGCCTCTTCTCTCCTCTGTCTCCTCCCTTTCTCTGCCTCTACTCCCTTCTTAACTCCCTTCCCATGTCCCCTAATAAACTCTATTCTTCACTAGACCTGTCCTATAGCCAGTGCCCACTGAAGCACCCCTCCCACCGCACCACACCATGCTCTACAAAACATATCCTTGGCTTTTTTTAAAAAAAACACAGCAATGGAATTCTCTGAAAGACTCCACTATTACTGCTGATAAACATTTGCAACAAAGTTGCCAGAGACAAAATTAATGTATTAACATATTCAAGATGATCACCATCAAAATTTTAATGTTATTTATCACAGAAATAGAAAAAAAACTTAAAATTAATTTGGAAGCACAAAAGGCCTCTGATAGCTATAACAATCGTCAAGAAAATAAATCAAAAATAAAATAAACAAGGCATGAAAAAAAACGTATCTATTTCAAGTTACATTATTATTAAGCTATAGTATAAAACCAACATAGTACTGGACCAAAAACAAGTATTTTGATCACTAGAATAGAAAATTCAAACATAAATCCAGGTAGCTACAGGAACCTGGTTTTAGACAATGTTGCCAAAAATGCGCATTGGAGAAAAGTCATCATGCTCTTTAACAAATGGTGCGGAGAAAATTGGATATTACATGTAGAAGACTGAAACTAGATCCTCATGTCTCAGCCTGAACACAAGTGCTCATGCACAAATACACACATATAAATACACAACTCTAAGCAAAAGGCTTAATACCTAGAATTTTGAAACTAGTACAGACAAAACTAGGGAAAGCATTTCAAAACATACATCATACATACAGACAAAGACTTCCTCATAGGATTGCAGTTGCTCAGGGTGTAAGACAAACAATTAACAAATGGGTTTGCATAAAATTAAGACTGCTACATCCACTCCAGTACTGACCCGTGTGATAGGCCAAAAGCCTGGACGCAGTCCAGAGGCAAAAAGTTCACGGAAACTTAGTCTCCTGGAACCGTGGCATGGGTCTGTGTGCTCTCTTTCAGTATTATTTTATTATAGGTGCCTCCAAGCAATGACTTGCCAAATACCTAAGCAAAATCGAACTTTGCTTCCTGGCCTTCACCAATGCCCTAGGTAGTCCTTGAGCCGACGCTGGACTTGGAATTCAGTAAGAATGTTGCCTATTTATTCAGTGACATTCAGAATTGCCTCTAGTATTGTAAGAGAGATAGTGGAAGAAATCAGACATTACTATCTACTACATACAGTTAGAAATCTCAGGGCAAGCTTAGCAAAGTAAGTTTAGAACTCTTATTATAGTTATGTATGGCAGACTACATTACTTATTAGTAGAAAGTCCCCCCACACTATCACTTAGAATAAAAGCCAAGTTGCTCCCATATACAGGAATTTACAATGGTTTAGGAAGTAGATCTGGCTGTGGTTTTAGAGTATTACATTATTCATGAGAAGGTTAGCTAGAACGGAACTCCCTAATTAGAACCATGACTTGGGTGTGAAAGTCCTTGCCCCGGGAGTGTAAAGACCTCACACCTGGCTTCTAAGACTATAGCTGACCTTAGATAGAGCTGACTTTGTCTCANTTGTTTTATCGCCCAGTTCCTGCCAGTCTTTGTGTTTGCATTCCTCTGTTTTGTGTAAGAGTCATTAAGCATCCGGTAACCATATTGTACCTTGCCGATGTGTCACCTAACTTCCCTATTTTCTCCTGTAAAAAAGTTTGATGCTCGATTTGACATGACATTCAGATACAGCACACTCCCTTGTGTCCGCATCTTTCTGTCACCCCCTTCTCACCAACTCTTTGCCCACCTGTCCAGAACCCTGATTTCTCCCGCGGATTGAGAGGGGCCCAACTTAGCCTGGTCCATGGCATAAGACTGCTGTTATACCAAAAGAAACTGTCAATTGACTGAAGAAGCAGCTCACAGAACAGGATAAAATCTTTGCCATTTGACTGAGGATTAATATCTGGAAATACACAAAGAACCAAGAAAGCAGACGACACAAAGGGTGAGCATAAAAACTGAACAAGGATAAAAGAAGAAACATAAACAGCTGGTGGATATTGTTTCAAAGTTTCCAACATCCTTAGCCATTAGAAAATTCTAATCAAAACTTTGAGATTCCCTGTCACCAAATCAGAAAAATTAACATTAAAGGAAAAAGACAACAAATGTTGACTACAGGAATGTATATTGTTGTAGCCATTATGGAAATAAATGTAGGATTTCCTCAAAGAAAACCTCCTAAGCACACTATATCTCTGTTTATTGCTGCTTTATTCAAAATATCAAGGAAATGGAATATGCTTAGATGTCCATAAGCAGATGCATGGGTAAGGAAAACATGGGCCATATACAGTATGGAATTTCATTCACTCAGAAAGAAATATTAAATTATGAAATTTGTAGGAAGATATATTGATCTGGAAAATATATTAAAAGTGGTAACTCAAGCTCTGAAAGACAAGCATCACATCTCCTTTATATGTTTTTATCTTTGAATGTCTGTGTATGTGTGAAGAAATGATAAGAGATTAGAAAGGGTCACACAGAGGTAGAGAAGGGTCTTTAGGGAGAGGGGCAGGAGGATGGTAACACACTGATAAAGTTGAAGTGGAAAGGGGAATGCTGGGCAGTGGGAGAGTTTAAATGGGGATGGAGAGACAATGGATACTGGGGCATGGAGGAAGGTCAAATCAAAGTAATCATGCATGAAATACCTGTTACCTTGTAAGCTACTTAAAGAATAAAACAAAATATAACAAAAATGTTTTATGCCTAGGCATCGTGGAATACACCTATAGTCTTAGCATTCACTGTGAGGCAGGGGGATAATGATCTGAAGTCCAGCATGGGCTATATATCAAGACCCTATCTCAGCATAAACAAAACAAGATCTGGTTAGATAGCTCAGAGGTCAAGCTGTTTGCTGCCAGGACTGATGACCTGGGTTCAAGCCCCAGTACCCACACAGTAGAAACAGAGAATCAACTGCCGCAGATTTTCCTTTGACATCTGCATGCACCATGGCGCGCGTGCACACACACACACACACACACACACACACACACACACACACTCACACGCACATGCATACATACACACTGACAGACAGACAGACATCAGAGACAGAGAGCATTAATGCTGAAATTTTAAATAACAGATACATCCACTCTACTAAAACTTATTATAACCCCTATCTCTCTAATGCTTGAGTCCATGTCCCGAATGTGTCACAACCTTCTAAATTTTGTCCTTAATATTCACCATAATTTAGCCAGATGGGAGATACTCGAGGTGGTCACAGAGAACATAAGGTTTTCGTTGAACTGCAAAATCAGAAGGTACTATAACTAGACCATATCATTTGTTTGGCTACAAAATTATATTCTTTCCAATTCCATGTTATCTTGACATTCTGTTCTGAGTAGAGTACCACAGGAGACCTGAAATAAGGGTGATAGTAATCCTCAGTCCCCAGTACATCCCTGGGAGTCCTGGATCTTCATTCTTTTATTCTGCACATTTGTGACAGATAAATGAGATCATGGGGCATTTCAAGATTATATTTATATGACTTCAAAAAGTCACCTCTACTTTTATACCTATCTCAGAAAAGCAAGCACCTGCAATGGTCTCAATCTTTGCATCTTTGTTCTATAACTTTATGTTGATGCCCAGTTCCTAAGATGAAATTAGGAGATGGGGTAGAGAATTGATCATGAGGGAGGAGACTTGCTAAGCAGGATTAGAGACATCCCTTGCACCTTCCACTATTTGATGACACAAGTAGAAGTTATTTTATGTGAGCAACATATCCTTACCATACACTAGTACTTCGTTCAGTATTGAACTCCGTGGCAGCCAGAACTTTGAGTAATCAATGTGTAGTCTATGAATTTTTGCAAAGCTATTCCGTTTAGGATGTTTTGTAATATAAACAATACCACTTTATAATTATTGTGCCCATTGTGTCTAAAGCTGTCTGGAAGCATTCTGTTTAAAGTAAGAAAGATGGGGATGGAAAACTGGCTCAACAATTAAGAGCATTTGTTCTTCCAGAAGACTTTGGTCTGGTTCCCAGAACCTACATGGTGACTCAAAACCATCTGTAACTCCAGTTCGAGGAGATTCAACACCTTCTCCCAGCTTCTTTTGGTACAAGGCACATGCATAGTACATATGTATGTATTCAGGCAACACATATACATAAAATTTAAAAGCCTAAGGCAGAAAGATAAACAGCTTCAGTTTTAACATTCACTTTGTTTAAAATCTTTGGTTGTTTAAATACAACAAGCATAAACCCAACTGCCCATCATGCAACTTTATAATTCAGAACATGATTACTGACCAGTTATTCTTCCATTCTTTATTCCACCTGAGTAGAGTTCCCGTATCATTCTGGATTCTCCAATTTAAACCTCTTAATTTTGAATCTTGTCAGTTAAACCAACCCCTGTTTTGTCTCTTGATTAGCAATACTAAATAAGGCCGTAGGCTATCTTGGCATAGCTCAGCATTGTAAGAATCCAAGAGGCCAGTAAAGCCATTGAGCATCTTAAGGGGGTTAGTGCAGAAAAGAAAGTAGTGCCTGGCTGTTCTTTCATCTGACCACAACCTGGCATAAGATCTTGGTCAACTTGTAGCACAGTAAGAACCCCTAGCATGTAGCCCCCAAACCAATCATTTTTCAACTACACCCAAATGAAAAACTGACTAAGAAAGTAATTTTGAAGTTACAGTTTAACTACTACAAGAAATAATCAAGTGACAATAAAATTTTCCCATCAACATTTAACATGTCTCAAAACACAGTGGACATCAGTAGAAGTGATTATTATGTGAATCTAAGCAATAAAAGATGTTTGTTTTTAAACTCTGAATTCTAGCCTTTTATGGTCCCTAACACACCCTAGATTACTAAGCATGCATAAAAATCACATGACATTGTAGAAGTTGGGGGCTTTGGAGAGAAGGGACAGCATATAAAACCATCTTAGGAATTCTGAAAAGGATGTTTGCATTTCTCATACCGAAAATGATGATCCATGGAACTCTCAAAGCTGATGTTTCTACAACTTGAGCCAGTGTTACAAAGAAGTCCTTGAACAAAAGGAAGAACGCCCCGGCTGGGCAGATCCCGAGCTTGCAAGTAACCTGGTCATAAACACAAGGAGAGAAATTAGTTCTGACAACTATTGTCCAAAGTAGGGTGCTGTATACAATGACCCTGGCTCCCTGTCAAACCATGTATAATAAACATGCTGAGCTTCTGTCGGAGCAGTTGCTTCTCCACTAGGAGACCAGTGCACCAGAACCTAACTTTTCTGTGTTCATGTGTTTGTCCTTTCTTTATTCTCTTGCTGTCCCAGTTAGGTCAGTCCTGGAGCCATGCAGAATACAGAAGATGATGCCCAAACAGGGTCATGAACAGTAGACAATGGCTATGGGGAACTCTCAAGGATTAGAAAAAAAGAGGGAATGCTTTCATGAGAAGCACACTAATAAAATAAAGAATTAAGGGTAACTGAACAAATAAAGGAATGCAAGGAAGAACATTTCAACATAGGCAGTTATATATGAATGAGAAGAATCTATAGCTATGCAGTTATATGTTAACAGGTAGAATCTAAAGATATCTGTTACATGTTAATATTTACAGAGAGATTCTTGGAACAAGTGAAATTGAGAAATGGGTAGTTTTGTGTTGCTGGTTTGGATATTTGGTGAAACCATGGAATGGGGTGGAGACTTCATTGGTTCTAGGGCTGTGTTATGGAAGTGTGCCCTTGGCAGCATGGATGTGGCCCAATTACATTGGCACATCCTAAAAAAGTAAAAAGACTTATGACCAGGTTATTTCTCCAGCTAATACTGCAAAATGTATTCTCACCTAGCTAGAACCTTCAATCCTAAGCTTACTAAGGCATTCCTTTTGCTTTTGTTGGGCATAGCAGCTGATAGGATCCTTCGGAAGACAGCTACAGTGAATTCATATACATAAATAGATCTTTAAAAAGGGGGGGATAGGGGAATGTGGGGAGCAAGTAACATCCTGAATGAATGTGTGTTGCCTGACATAGATACAGCCATGTCAAGGACCCCAGTGACTCAGCTCCATGGAAATAGCAACACCTTCCCCAGGTGAAGCTCAGACAGATGGCAAAGCCTTCTAATTTGTATGTGGATATAGAAAGAGTCCACCATAGCTTTCCCCCTGGAGGTTTATGGCATAGAGACAACTTCCCTACAGACCCTCATCCTATTGAGATTAGCTAAACCTGCCTCCTTGTTCAGGTATATATAATAAGCATACTTACTTATCTGTATGTAATAAACCTATCTCCATCATTCGGCTGTGTATAATAACCCTGCCTGCTGATCAGCTGTATGCAATAACCTACACCCCTTTTCAACTGCATATAACAAAATGCTGCACTTTGAGGGTGATACAGCTTCTCCCAGACAACCCAATTCCAAATTTTCTGCATTTGTGTGTAATATTTCTTCACCCCTTGCTGCCCCTACTTACAGTTCCAGGATCCAAGCCATGCAAAGACACAACAGGATATCTGTTCTACACTCCATAATGTTATGTTATTTACCATGTTATTAACTGAAAAGGTATCTGAGGCACACCCTCCTTGGCAAATGATATAACTCTCACTGTATTTAACCATCTTCCCTCACCAGATAGTAGTCACTCTTCTTTTACATAGCCAAGCCGCTTGGCACAGCTCTCTACAAATCAACCATGAGTAGGAAAAATAAAATGAATACTTTTAAGTTTGGGTAAAGGCTTTCAGACAGAATCCAGCTTGTACTATTAAACATTTACATGAAATTTCTAAACATCATATAGCACAAAATATATTTACTATATTGAATAATATCAAAACTTTTCAGGAATCTGGCATGATGGTCCACACCTTTAATCCTGCACTGGGGAAGCAGAAGCAGGCAGATCTCTGGAATGTGAGGTCAACCTGATCTACAGAGTGAGCTTCAGGGCAGCCAGGGCTACACAAACAGACCAAGTCTCAGAAGAAAAAGAAGACAGTGAAGGAGAAGGAGGAGAAGGAGAAGAAGACAACTAAAACAAGGAAGAGGAGGGAGGCATGGAGAGGGGGCAAAAGGGAAACAAGGAAGAAAAGAAGGAAGGAAGGAAGGAAGGAAGGAAGGAAGGAAGGAAGGAAGGAAGGAAGGAAGAAAGGAAGAAAGGAAGAAAGGAAGAAAGGAAGAAAGGAAGAAAGGAAGAAAGGAAGGGAACAGAAGGAGGGGGAAAGGGGAGGGAGGGAAGGAAAGAAGCAAGGGAAGTCTTTCAGAAAATAGTCCTATAATGAGCCAACATTTTAATCAATAAAGTGCTGGTAAAACATGCCCCAACCCTATCTGCCCTTTCTTTGCACAAGTGGATAGTGCTTGGAGATAATGACAATGATAGGGAAGCTCCTGATCGATGTGCTAATTCATAAAATCCAGGGAACAGCTTCCTCCTGTTTGAATCTAGGAAATGATCTCCTTCATCTGAACTTGAAGATCCACTATGCCAAGAATTTAGCACAATGGTTTTCACACAGAAGATATTCACTGAATATTTGATGACTTCATGAATAAACAAACAAAGATGAGTAGATGATAGCTGAAAAAATAAATGTGTTTAAATAAATGCTTCAAGAAAGGTAAAATTCTTAGCAAACACAAGGCACAAGGTCCTAGAGAAAACTAGAGTGAGAAGCGAGAAATTAAAGACACATCTCTCTAGATGGCTGTAACCCTTCTTGGGAATGCACCCAGAATAGAGGCCACCCAGTGGGCGTTTGATGGATTGGAGTTTGAAGT
Source organism: Mus pahari (assembly GCF_900095145.1). Taxonomy (NCBI): domain Eukaryota; kingdom Metazoa; phylum Chordata; class Mammalia; order Rodentia; family Muridae; genus Mus; species Mus pahari. Next base: position 20,360,206 of record NC_034602.1, read on the forward strand.
CTCCAACCTTGAGTACACTTGCTCAAGTCCCATATGATACTTCTCTCACTGTGTCATATCTTGTTCTAATAGGCCATCCTGCTAGAGTGTTCTTTGAGGGAATAAAAGATCCCCAGATATCTATTTGTTGAATAAATAAATAAATAACATATTAAAATCCTGAAAAAGATTTTCAGCTCTTCCTAACTGAAATTACAATACCCTAGCTTCATCATTTTCAGTACCATTCTCGTAAACACATAGGAGTCATTGGACCCATGGCCTTTTCAGTATGCAAAACCTAAATATTACTGACAACCTACTACAGATAAACATTTAATAATCACTTTTCTGTGGGAAGCTGATACAGTAAAACAAACCACGCATTTCAAGTGACATAGTCAAAATAAAACAGTGTCACCATTTCTCAAGAGGTATGGCTGGCTACTGAGCTGTCAAATCCGACAGACAAAGTGCTCAGCATGGTCATGCTGCTAGAGGAATGGACATTATTGTAAGTTTATTAGTGAATGTCCTTCATCACAGTCTCTACCTCCAACATTTTTGTCACTATCGTGCCCTGTTAAAATGAAAGGTGTCTCCTTTACCTCTGCTTCTAGTTCTTCCTAAATGAATAAAGGTTTACACATCCAAGCCCAGGTCATTTGAGCTTAGGTGAAAGGATACATCTATTTGCTAGATTGAGCAAACATCTATAGATGTCATTCTTAAGCAATAAAGAAACCTGAGTTGCCTCTTCCTGGCACATTCCTCAAGTATGTTGTTGTTGTCTTAATTGAGCCCTAGTCATCTACCCCACTGTCAATAAAGAACAGAGGAAAGTGAGGTTGTTTTTTCTTTGGACATTTCTAATTTACAAGCTTCCCATGGAAAAGTGATTATTATACTGTATTTAAACCAGAGACCTGGGAGGTGAGACACTCTCAGGACTCGATGGGGATGACGTTATCCAAAATACCCAACATTAGGGAAAGGGAACCCAAAGAGTCTACCTCCAGTAGACAGACAGGACCTCAAGTGGGAGCACAGGGCTACTAACCCACAGTCAAAATTCCTGAACCCGAATTGTTCCTGTCTAAAAGAACTGCAGGAACAAAAATGGAGTCTGAACGAAAGTCTGGTCTAACTTGGGATCCATCTCCTGGGGGTACACCAAGGCCTGACACTATTACTGATGCTATGATGTACTTAAAGATAGGAACCCGGCATGGCTGTCCTCTGAGAGGCCCTACAGCAGCTGGCTGAGACAGATGCAGATACTTATACCCAACCATTGGACTAAAGTCAGAGACCCTTTGGTTGAATTAGGGGAAGGATTGAAGAAGCTGAAAGGGATAGCGACCCAATAGGAAGACCAGCAATGTCAACTAACCCATACCCCAGGGAGCTCCCAGAGACTGTGCCACCAACCAGAAGCATACACAGGCTGCTATGAAGCCCCTAGAATATATGTAGCAGAGGTCTGCCTGGTCTGGTGTCAGTGGAAGAAGATGTGCTTAATTCTTGAGAGCCTTGAGACCCCAAGGGGGTTGGGGGGTTCCTGATGGAGGGATAGCACCCTCTCAGAGGCAAGGGGGAGGAGGAATGGGATGAGGAACTTCGGGAGGGGGTACTGGGGGGCAATGACTGGAATGTAAATAAATAAAATAATTTTTAAAAAACATGAAACTTACAATTCTCTCTGTGTCTGGGAGGTTCTTGAAAACGAAGCACAGTCAGAATCATGAACAGGATGCACGGCCAGAAGAACTCAGCCAGGGAGAGAATCTGGAAAAATATAAAAGACAAAATGCTGAGCATGTGTCTAGGCACTCTAACCATTTGAAGGATGGTGGGTAGCCGGGTCAGGCTACTTTCCTAGAAAGTTACTGTTGTCCCTATCTGAGTTGTAAGCATGCTTGTCAGAAACATAGGTGAACACAGCATCAAAACGTATTGAATAACAACAAATACACAAGGGACAATGGTTTCATTGACAACAATGTGCCAAAAAAAACAAAACAAAACAAAACAGAACTCCCACCCTCCTTGGTAGTTGGCCAAGGCAAGCACATTTTCCTTTATTCCTGTCTCAATGACCAAAAGTAATATTGGATCACACATTATACATCGTGTAGTAAATATATCTCTATGTGTATTACAGAATGGCTACAGAAGAGCTATAAGTCCCAACCAAGTCTAAAGAATTTCAAAGAAGCTTAAGATAGAATCTGAGAGGGATGGGAAAAGGCCCCATGGGTACTAGCATAAGGAATGAGGAGGGGGATGGGGGTGGGGTGGGAGGTGGGGTGCCTGAGGTCCTCACTGCACCTGTTCCCTTTGGGCAGACTACAGAGACAGAGCTGAGCCACAAAGTACCAGGTAGTGCAAGGTACAGGATATTGGAAGCTGTAAAAGGGAGAGGCAAGACTGGGTCCCGACAGATGAGCCAGTAGACAGACAGACAACCACTCAAGAAGGACACATGAGCATCAGGGACTGAAGCATGCTGAAGATGCTAGGACAGTTGGGAGTTCTCTGCCTAGGGGTCTCTTGACACAAACACTGGGTGGTCAGGTTTGACAGGTTGGTGGGGCTGGCACGACTTATGGGCCCTCCTCTTAACAGGGTCCAGAAGAGGAAGCTTCACCCTTTTCTTGGTCTGGCACATCCATGAAGTTCTCAGGCCCAGAGTTCCTGAGACAGTTTTATTATGGTCTACCTAGGTTCTTCCAACCTTGATTTTTCTCTGACAAATTTATAGTGTGGCACCTTTCTGTATTGAGAAATAGTTATTTATCAGACTGTGCCTTGTGGGTGGCTACTGACAGATGTTCTCTTTGCCTCTGGCAAGATGCAGTCATCCCATGTCTACATTTTACTCTATGGGGCTGGGCATAGCTCAATAAGCCCCAGGATCCAGTCTCAGTTGGGGCTGAGAGAAACCCCAGGATCCAGGCTCAGTTGGGGCTGAGAGAAGGCCCAGGATCCAGACTCAGCTGGGGCCTGAGAGAAGCCCAAGGATCCAGGCTCAGTTGGGGCTGAGAGAAGTTCTTGCTCATTTCCTTGAGATCCCATTCCATGATATTTCCTCCTCATCTTTCTCACCTGTCCTGGATCCTGTTTCTTTTCATTTCCAAGATTGTTTTAAATTTTAGAAGTGTCATTAAAGAAGTTAAAGAATTAAAATCTTCACCCGCACCTCCTGTGCTTCAACAAATCAACTCCTGTTCATTTTTCTCAACCACATTCCCTGGCCCCATCCTAGAACCCTGCTCTCACTTTGCTGGTTACACAATACTCAACCAAGTGAATATACACAGGCCACAGGCCCATGCTTCTAAAGGGCAGCACTTTTTGTGTTAAAATAACCCATCCTGTGAATTGCTTTGGATAAACTGGAATAAACTCAACCTAAGATTACTATAGTCAAATCTTTGGACACTCTAAAGAGCTGGCCAGAGGATTGCAGTAAAATGAAAGCTGAACTATCTTTGCACTGCCAGGACTGGATCCCAGGTCCTCATGCACACTGGGCAAATGTGTTACCACTAAGCCATACACAGCCCCAATCTTACATTTTCAAAATTGAAAAAAATGAACTGACAGTGGACTAAGGAACTGATGTGAGAAAGAGATACAACTTTTAAGCCAATGTTATTATGAATAATCCATATTGATTTCAGCCCATCTCACTTCTCTAATACACAACATGGGTAAGGCAGTGGATACGTTCAAAAAAAAAAAAAAAAAAAAAAAAAAAACCCTGCCTAAAACTCAGCAAGCTACTCTCCAATCAGACACCGAAGATAGTGTCTTATGGCTTCAGATTCCAAGTTCTAATGCTTGAACTGAAAGTGAGCTTGTGGTCTTTTGGGCTTCTTTATTTCTCAGCCTGCCATTACCATCTCCCTCACACCATATGCTTGTTGGAGACAGACAGAGAACAAATCTCTGTGTACCCAGGTGTGTGTTCCCTCAAACGGGCAAGGAGAACACAGGTAGAAGCACATCTGAGTCCCCGGTGTAATTGCAGAAGCGACACAATCCTTTGAGATGGATTCCAAGGAAGTGTTTCCTGAGCCAGCAAGTAGAGAACAGGAAACTTCTGACATTCCTGCTGTAATTCAATAGCTCATGTTCACATAAAGAGAAAGAGGACTGTACAGGCTAGCGTCAGGCTGAAGCACTTAAAGCTAAATGAGAAAGCACTGGCCGGAGCCTACTGGACTGTGAACATGATCTGAGAGGGAAAGGCGCATGTATGGAAGACTTACCATGAAGCCATTAATGTGTACCAGTTACTAACAGTATGTACTAATAGATACTAACACTTGCTGATCCTTGACATTAAAACTGGTGACCAAAAATAAGACTTTAAGAGGCTGCAACTCATAGTATCGTTCTGGTCACTGCATGTATCAACAAAACAATTTACTGCATGTTGGGATAGGGAACTTTGAGTAGGGTAGGATTCTTAACTTATGGATGGGTATATTAAATGTGCTTGTAATAAAAAGCAGCATTTTGCCAGGCAGTGGTGGCCCATGCCTTTAATCCCAGCACTTGGGAGGCAGAGGTAGTAGAATTCTGAGTTCGAGGCCAGCCTGGTCTATAGAGTGAGCTCCAGGACAGCCAGGGATACACAGAGAAAAAAAACTAAAAAAAAAAAAAAAAAAAGTGTTTAAAAAAGGCAGCATTTTTTCATTCTTCATTTTTTTCATAAAATTTTTATTGATTATTTGGGAATTTCACATCACAAACCCTGAGCACACCACTCACTTTCCTCCAAGGTCCACCCGTTACCCTTGTTCCTCCCCCTGTTCTCCCCCCCCCCCGCCAAAAAAAAAAGAGAAAAAAGAAAAAGATGGCATATAGTGGCTGGCTTTTTAAAATTTCTTATTGGTTCTTTGTGAATTCCCCATCATGCACCCCAATCCCACTCATCTTCTCCTCCCCTCCAACCCTTACAACATCCCCAACAACAAAGAAAATAAAAATCTCATGGAAGCTGTAGTGTGTCACATGTGTCACACAGTATATCCTTTTCCATACTTCCTTGTTTTTAAATGTTTTTAAATGTTTAAATGTTTGGTCTGTTTCAAGGCCTCTGGCTTCTGCTACTCTACTGATACTGGAACCTCACTGAGACTAACTTTGGATATCTTGTTGTTGTCCTGTGTCATGAAAATCCTGTAGTTTTTGGAACTGTAGGACCAAGATTGGTTCCTTCATACACTCAGTAGTTCATTAATGGAGTAGATGTTGAGGTGGCCAAATTCAAAGCCCTGGATCTGGGCCTGAGAGTTCTCTGGCAGCTCTCACGCTCTCTGAACCAGCTCACCAGAGACACCGCAGCCCCATCACTCACAGCCAGGGCCAGCTCTACCCTGCTGTTCAGGTAAGGTGCAGGGCCCACGCTCCCAAGTTCTTGTAGCTGATAAGGGATATGGCCAATTCTCCTACTCTCATACTCCAGAGCCAACTCTTCAGCCTGCCATAGATGTCAATGGTTAGAGGCAGGGAGGAGGGCATCCTTCTCTTATCCACATGTGGCTAGCTTTTAAAAACAACATTATAAAGAGAAAACATTCAAGATCAATAGACTAATAAAACAAAGTGATAGTCGATATTATAAATAAATAAATACATGAACGGGTATAAAATTTCTAAAGTAAACTGGAACGTGATTATTGTCCCAAATGGTCAATGACCTCGAGTTTATTAATTCACATTTACGTGTATAGGTGTATTACATAAGTATAAGGATTTCAGAGAGAATTTTTCATATCATCATTGAAAGATCTGCCTTTTTTTTGAAATACTTAAAATCCTCTAATATTAGATTATTTAACCAATTACCTACTTACAGAAATATGCCTGACTTTCTACTTGGTGACGAAGCTACCACGGTTTTTTTACATCTCTGACTGGCTTATGAAAGAACATGGCTAAGTTCAATCCATAAGCAAAAGTCCACTTGAATTTGATCCTGGGTTTGAGTCTGGGTAGACAAAACTGTAACTCTCTCATTGAGAGTGAAGTCTGACCCACACTCTGTCCCACCTCACCCGACAGCATGCAGCATTGACTCCCTTACGTTTTGCTGTTTTCTGGTAGGGTTTGGGATCCCACCCAGGGCCTCTTACATGCTAGACAATCACTTCACGCCTGAACTACAGCTGCAGCCTCCAGTTGATAGGTAAAAGTAATTTGCTTGCATTACTAGGAGGGAACAGTGTTTTTAAACACCTAACAACTCCTTGCCTATGAATTCTCTGTTCTTCCAGGTTCCTATTTCTCTATTAAGTCATTTTTAACTACCTTGTAAAAAATCATCATTTTCTGGGTTTTAAAGGATTTAACCCTCTCTTGGCCTTGGGTGGTCCTGATATTTTCTATTTCATTTGCCTTTTTTGTTTTGCTTTTTGTTTGAGGTAGGGTCTCAGATAGCCCAGGCTTGCCTCACACTCACTATGTGTTTGAGGGTAGCCCTAACCTGTTGGAGTAGTTCCTAACTCTACCCAAGAGCTAGGGTTATAGGCATGCCCATCATACTTGCTTTTTTAGTATTTAAATATTTCATGAAAGCAACTTATGAATTAAAAAAATTAGTATCTTTACTGTCTTTCCTAGATGCAAAGAAAATGAAATTTAAGGAATTTTGCCAAATAAACTGTTAGCCATGACCACAAATATCATCAATGTAGTCTTAAACCAATGACAAATTTGTAGCTACAAATGAAAATCACTGAAAGTATTACAATTCTACATCCCTTCAAGAAGAGCCTTTGAAGATTTTAAAATTCAAAAGGAAATCCAATTAAACCTAAAAGAATACTACTTCTGGGATTTTTTTTTTTTTAATTTACAAGCTGGTCAACTGTCCTTTCAAAAAGTGCAAATAGAAGAACTTTCTACTGTTCTGAATCCGACATTATCCCCAGAGGGTAGCATCCACAGAGATGCTAACTTCTGCTACGTAGTAGTAGTCGTCCTCTGTGAACCCATGAATTGGTTCCTTTCATGAGGCTGTCTCTCTGTGGGGGGCAAAGTCTCTCTTTCTCCTCACATTCTCATGATTTTCCTCTCATATGTCATTAGCCCAGAAACTCACTCGGCATTTTTAATCACACTCCTGCTAACGGGCATGCCTCCTGTCACAGAAGACTGCTCTCCCTCCTGGCCTCAGGCTCTCACTTCAGATCACTGTGATCTGCTCTAAGTGAAGTAGCCCATCAATGTCCAAAAGCACCGGGCATGAGCAGTGCCATGGGCTCTGCTCTCAAGAAAAAGAATCAATCATCCCTTGAACCTATCAATGCTTGAAAAAGCACGGGTCACCTTTCCAAGCAACTGCAAAGCCCGCCACTCCTTTTGCCAAGTCCCAGGAGGCCATTCCCATCAGGAGAAAGTGAAGAGTCCCCTTTACACCTGACTTTCAGAGCCCTTCTCTATGACCTTCATGGGTGGAAGGGTCCCAGTTTTATTCTCCTGTTACATCTCATCCTAAACACAAATAGAGATTTTTTTCCTTTTGCTTTCAGCACAGCTCAGATAGGAGAGAATTCAGGAGACCCCAACAGTCTGAACATGCATAGAGGATCTGGATAAAAAATATGGTGAGAGTTTCCCACTTCAGACAAAAATAAGGAGTGGGATAGAAAAGAAAAGTTAGAGCAGTGGTTCTCAACCTGTGGGTCGTAACCCCTTGGAGAGTCACGGATCAGATATGGAACATATCATATATTTACATTACAAGTCATTAAGGGAGCAAAATTTGTTATAAAGAAGCAATGAAATCATTTTATGGTTGGGGATCACCACAACATGTGGGGCTGTATTAAAGGGTCACAGCATTAAGAAGGTTGGGAACCACTGAGTTAGAGGAAACAGGAAAACTTGTCTTTGCCTGATCCCTAAAATAATAATTAATAATAATAATAATAATAATAGTAATAATAATAATAAAGACCTACAAAATGATTTAGTCTCAACAGGACAGATTCTTCCCCAAATAAAGGGAGTGAACATAGTATAAAATATCTAGCAAAATTCACAGGAGAACACAGAGCCCAATTAATGTAATAAATATTTTCTTTCATCTATCTCAGATGAGCTCCCTCTTCAAATCCACCATCATCTCTAGCGTACTTCCTGTTATAAAAAATAAAAAAAATAAAAACAGAAGCATTTAGAAAAGAAGATTACTGAGGAGTCAAGAACAAATACAGTCCCCTAGCTAAGCTGCCAAAGTGCTCCAGAGCACATCCGCTTACTGGGCTAAACAAAGAGAACAAAAGAAACTGCACAGATGTAAAAACCACAACAACAATAATAGACACTAGCTACACATGAATCCTTAATCACATAAAGTTGGAGTTAACAATAGTTATCTTATGAAGTATGTTAAACGCAAAATTATTCGAACAGAAAAAGCAAAGACTATGTAGTATAAGAAATTAGCATCTCTTGCTAGGCAGTGGTGGCACACGCTTTTAATCCCAGTACTTGGAAGGCAGAGGCAGGCAGATTTCTGAGTTTGAGACCCCCCTGGTCTACAGAGTGAGTTCCAGGATAGCCAGGGCTATACAGAGAAACCCTATCTCAAAAAAACCAAAAAAAAGAAAAAAAAAGAAAAAGAAAGAAAGAAAGAAAGAAAGAGAAAAGGAAATTAGCATCTCTGAGTGAAAGAATTTTAAAAATGGAACCCCAAAATGGCCAAAGCTATAGAAGACGTCATCTGAAGATTAAAGAGCAATTTTATGCTATGCTTTGGAAAATTAACCATTCTTGAGCTGTGGCTAGTGAACTTCAGACTATTCATTAAAGATAAGAGATGAAATAAAAGAAAAAAGCTGCAGGGTTTAGACAAGGAAAGACCAGTTTGAAAGACTGGGCACAGGGCCACAGAAGCAACAGAGCTTCTTGGACAGGGGCCCTTGGGGTCTTCATTCTCAGCCAGGAGGAAGAGCTGAGACCCAGACCTCTGCGCACCTTCCCCATCAGAGAAGAGTCCAGGGAGGGCTCTGACCCCGGGACTCAGGTAAGATCGCCATCTTGTATGCTGGGTCTCTCAGAGACCAGTCCTCGCAGGAGAGCATGCAGGCTGCAGAAGCAGCAGATCTTCTTGGACAGGGTGCCTTCGGGCCTTCATCTTCAGCCAGGAGGCAGAGCTGAGCTCCAGACCTCTGTGCACATTCCCTGCAAGAGGAGAGCTTGCCTGCAGAGTGTCTGACCACTGGGACTCGGGAGAGAGTTGGACTCCCAGGAGTGTTGACAGAGGCTAAAGAATCACAGGAGAAACAAGCTTCAGCCAGAGACAGCTAGAACATCTATCACCAGAGATAACCAGATGGCAAAAGGCAAATGTAAGAATCATACTAACAGAACCCAAGACCCCAGAACCCAGTACTCCCACCACAGCAAGTCCTGCATACTCCAACACACCCAAAAGCAAGATTTGGATTTAAAATCATATCTCATGATTCTGGTAGAGGATTTTAAGAAGGGCATTAATAAATCCCTTAAAGAAATAAAGGAGAACACTGCTAAACAGGTAGATGTTCTTAAAGAGGAAACACAAAATCCCTTTAAGAATTACAGGAAAACACAACCAAACAGGTGATGGAATTGAACAAAACCATCCAGGATCTAAAAAGGGAAGTAGAAACAATAAAGAAACCCCAAAGGGAGAGAACTCTGGAGATAGAAACCCTAGGAAAGAAATAAGAAACCATAGATGTGAGCATCAGCAACAGAATACAAGAGATGGAAGAGAGAATCTCTGGTACAGAAGATTCCATACATGAACACAACAATCAAAGAAAATCCAAAATCCAAAAAGATCCTAACTCAAAACATCCAGGAAATCCAGGACACAATGAGAAGACCAAACCTAAGGATAATAGGTATAGATGAGATTGAAGATTTTCAACTTAAAGGGCCTGTAAATATCTTCAAGAAAATTATAGAAGAAAGCTTCCCTAACCTAAAAAGAGAGATGCCCATGAACATACAAGAAGCCTACAGAAGCCCAAATAGACTGGACCAGAAAATAAATTCTTCCTGACACATAATAATTAGAACAACAAATACACNAAATAAAGGTAGAATATTAAAAGTAGTAAGGGAAAAAGGTCAAGTAACATATAAAGGCAGACCTATTAGAATTACACCTGACTTCTAACCAGAGACTATGAAAGCCAGAAGATCCTGGACAGATGTTATACGGACCTTAAGAGAACACAAATACCAGCCCAGGCTACTATACCCAGCAAAACTATCAATTACCATAGATGGAGAAACCAAAGTATTCCATGACAAAACCAAATTCACACAGTATCTTTCCACGAATNCAGACCTTCAAAGGATAATAAAGGGAAAACTCAAACACAAGGATGGACATTACACCCTAGAAAAAGCAAGAAAGTAATCTTTCAACAAAACTAAAAGAAGATAGCCACATGAAAAGAATCCCAACTCTAACAACAAAAGTAACAGGAAACAACAATTACATTTCTTTAATATCTCTGAATATCAATGGACTCAATTCCCCAATAAAAAGATATAGACTAACAGACTGGNNACATAAACAGGACCCAACATTTTGCTGCATACAGGAAACCCACCTCAGGAACAAAGACAGATACTACCTCAGAGTAAAAGGCTGGAAAACAATTTTCCAAGCAAATGGTCCAAAGAAACAGGCTGGAGTAGCCATTCTAATAGCGAATAAAATCGACTTCCAACCCAAAGTTATCAAATAAGACAAGGAGGGGCACTTCATACTCATCAAAGGTAAAATCTTCCAAGGTGAACTCTCAATTCTGAATATCTATGCTCCAAATACAAGGACATCCACATTCATTAAAGAAAAGCTCAAAGCACACAATGCAAAGACCGAAGTGTGGATACTTCGATCCTTCTTAGAATGGGGAACAAATACCCATGGAAGGAATTACAGAGACAAAGTTCGGAGCTGAGACAGAAGGAAGGACAATCCAGAGACTACCCCACCTGGGGATCCATCCCATAAACAACCACCAAACCCAGACACTAGTGCATATGCCAGGAAGATTTTGCTGACAGGACACTGATATAGCTATCTCTTGTGAGGCTATGCTAGTGCCTTGCAAATACAGAAGTGGATGCTTACAGTCATCTATTGGATGGAACACAGGGCCCCCAATGAAGGAGCTTGAGAAAGTATCCAAGGAACTAAAGGGGCCTGCAACCCTATAGGAGGAACAACAATATGAACTAACCAGTACCCCCCCCCCCAGAGCTGTGTCTCTAGTTGCATATGTAGCAGAGAATGGCCTAGTTGGCCATCAATGGGAGGAAAGGCCCTTGGTCTTGTGAAGATTATATGCCCCAGAAGAGGGGAATGCCAGGGCCAGGAAGCAGGAGTGGGTGGGTTGAGGAGCAGGGCAGGGAGGAGAGTATAGGGGACTTTCAGGATAACATTTGAAATGTAAATGAGGAAAATATCAAATAAATAAATACATACATACATACATACATACATACATAGCTTAAAAAAAAAAAAAAAAGAAAAGAAAGACTGGGCACATACCAACCTTGAATATATCCTCCACATATTTCATATAAATGCCAGTGTATCAATACCCACAGTATTTCTGTTTGTTTGTTTATTTGATTGATTGATTGATTGTGTGGTGTGTACATGCCAAGGCATGCATGTGGAGATCAGGGAGAACTTACAGGATTCTGTTCTTTCTTTCTACTATGCAGGCTCTGGGACTCAAACTCAGATCATTGGGAATGGCACAAGTGTCTTTATTCACTAGGCAATTTTGCTGATCCATATATTACCCAAAGAGAAAGTACAAATGGATTTTAAATCATTATACATTGTATAAAAATATATTCGATACTTAGCTAATATTGTTCTGGAATGAAAACAAACAGCATGTGTGTTGTGTTCTCAGAGACTAGAGAAGATAGATAATTTAGGGACCATGAGAACCGAAACTGTGACAGTGACACCCGGCCAGCATGAGAATGATGACAGCTCATAACCCAGTAATATCATTTCTACTTTCAGTGCTGCTGGCTGGAACCAGCTGAGTGTTGCTGCTGAGGCCCCAGTTCCCCCCCCCCCAAAATGAAAAATCTCCTCAAGAGAAAAAGCAGAAAATGTGATTATTTTAAAAATTATGTGTAAGGATTTATTTTTCAAGCAGCTAAAAGATGTAAATCTAGAGATAATAGAAATAAAATACTCCAAAAAATGTAGACATACCCTGAAACAGTGTGTGGGGGGGAGACTTTTGTACATACCACACCAACACATAGACCTCCCCACACACAGAGAGACACCTACACACACACCACCTATACATGTATACATACATAGACTCCACATACACATATACACCCATACATGTTGTTGGGTTTTTTTTAATCACTTGACACACACAACAGTCATTTGGGAAGAGGAACTCTCAGTTGAAGAAAGGCTTGCATAACATTGGCCTATAATAGGCAAATCAGTCAAGCGTTTCCTTGATTAATGGTTGATGAGGAAAGTTCAGCCAACCCTGGGCAGTGTCATGCTGGGTATATGGCCCTGGGTTGTATAAGAAAAACGACTGAGAAAACCATGAGGAGCAAGTCAGTAAGCAGCATTCCTCTGTGACTTCTGCTTCAGTTCCTGCTTACAGATTTTTACCTTGAGTTATTCCCTGACTTAACTTCAGTGAAGTAACCTGGAAGTGTAAAATGAAATAAATCCTTTTCCTCCTCAAGTTGCTTTTGCCATGGTGTTTTATCACAGCAATAGAAACCCTAACTGAGAAACATGTGCACACATGCATACAGACTACACACACACACACACACACACATGCACACCACATGCACATGTCCACACCCACACAGACCCATATGGACACCTACACAGACCCACACACATGCACATGTACACACAGTCTCAGAAAAGAAAGAGGAAAAAAAGAGAGACTATCTCAAGAGATCAAGAAAGACACTCATCAACAGGGTAAGTAGAGTCACCAACCATTCAGCTCATTAACAGCAAGAAACTAAAATGCAATTACATATCTTTGGACTGCTAGGAAAAAAGTTAGTTGGTTTAGAATAGTGTTGCAAGGAAATTACATCTCAAGAACACAAGAAAAAAGAATTGTAAGATAAACAATCCAGGTTATCCCATTGCCGAACACACTAAAGGAGCTTTCAAATCATGTGCTCAGATTCCAAACAATGCTGGGATTAAACTATTTGAAAGACAGGAATTTCAGGCTTTTCTTTCAAAGATACAGGCAGGTACTATTTAGAGATGAAAAGTACACAGCAGGTAAATAGTAAATGAGTCCCGGAACACCACACAAACAAGACGTAAGACACTGAGAGGATGACTACAAAAAAAGAACTTGACCATGAAAAACCTGAGCAACTTACAGTGAAGACTAAACATAGATGTGTATACTTCATACTCTAATACAGAACGCTTGACAAAAATAGGGGATAAGAGTTCCAAATTCAATTTTACAGAAGATTCTATGTAGCATGCTTTGCAAAAATTGTGTATGCTTCCAGCAAGAGTCAATAAGAAAATAATTTTAAATGATATTTAATTATCTACAAAAAAAGAAAAAAAGTAAAATATGCAAAATTTTATATGATATTTAATTTTATTAAAAGATACAAGAGTATTTAAAAAAGTAACAAATGAACATTGATAATTATTAAAAAGGTCATTGTCATGCTGTTTCTGCCCTGACCTCTGGGTTTAATGCAAACCTATAGCTCTATACAACAGAACTTCCTGGGAGTTAAATGGACCCCAACAAGTATGTTTGGGATTGCCTATTGGCATACTTAGTGAGCTGTTTCTTGGATGCATTTAGTACAATAAAGAGCAAAAATATTCAAGATCATTACATCAATAGGTCAGAAGAACTTGTGTTCTAACATATCAAAGCCTTATACAGAGTAATAATAAAACTGTTCATTAACAAGAGGCAAACTGCCTTTTGACAGGCATAGATAGCCCAGAAATAGTCATACAGATTTGAAAAGCTGATGTATTAAAAAAAAAAAAGTGGAGGAGGAGGAGGAGGAGGAGGAGGAGAGCAGACAGATCAATAGGACAACCTGCTATCCAGCAGCTGTGACATATGACTGGTCTTCCTGAGAGCTAAATTGGGAGATGGATATGGGCGGAGGGAGGTCCTGACACCATGCAGGACATGGAACTAAATGAGAGAAAATGGGAAAAAAAGAAAAAAGAAAGAAAGAAAAGAATATGTGGAAGGAAACAGAATGTATCATATGGTGTGTTTAGACACAAATTCCTTAAACTACAAAAAGAAAAATTAAGCCCTATTAAAACATGATCTGTGTTCTTTAGAAAGTCTACTAAAAATTTTTAAAAAAATGAACAGACTCATTTGCTTGTTTAGTAGCAAAGCGTGTATCATGTCAGGCACCATTTTACAAACTGGAGAGACAGTGAACAATGTGGATGGAGCCCCTGCTTCATATACAAAAATGAATGGACCAACTGAATGTCTCTGATGCAAAACCTGGAAAAAAAATCACAGCAATGATATGATTCATCAGCAGAAAACCGCATGCCATGAAACTTTATTCTATGTATACAATTATCATACTATTGTATAAAATTCCCTTCAGGCTATGTGTAAAAAATGTGCATGAAGTATAAATAAATCTTGTATTTAGATAGAAGGTTTAGTTCTTTCCCCAAGGATCTCATTATATGTATGTGAAAAATCTTCCAAAATCTGGAAATTATCAGAAATCTGAAATATGTCTGAACCCCTAGGTATTCCTCACATACCACGTTATGCCTATGCCTGTGAAATGAAAGGAGTCATGCTCTTCAGGGTACTTGGAGATGAAGTCAACTAAGCCCATCCTTGGCTTCCTCCCATGACTCTGGGGTATTTCCAAACAGCACACAAGCCTCAAGGTGTCCAAAAGGACAGGCTTCACTGTGCTGGCTAACACCTTGGAAACTATGACTTAACTGTTTTACCTGGTGTCCTTGAACTGACTCCTGATGGACCCTGGACAAAGCTTAGGCCTGCAGAGTAAACAAGTCAGTTCCACCTCACTGGCACAAGCCACCCTCCAGACTGAGCCTAAAGCCATTTTTAAATCCTCCAAGTGGCTCCTGCTACATATGGTTGGGTTACATGAAGGATAAAATAAAATTGCCAATGAATTAAGAGAGAAAAAAAACACCCTTTGGGGAAGAAGCTTGTCCTAAGATCTCACTGGCTGAAGGAAGGGGAAGCATCCTAAGTTTAGAATGTCAAAGAAATTGAAGCAAAGCACATAATTGCTTTGTTGCCCTGGCCTTTGAAAACAAAGACTTGTAGAGCACACATGAAGCTCTATTGTGTCTGTCTGGGGAGGTTTGGGGCCTCCTGGTGCCAACCTCTTCGAAATAGGGACTTTTCCAGAAGTGTTTCTCAGCCTTTGCTGTTGTTCCTTTAGAGAAACCAATCCAGCTCTCACATAGTTCAAGTAAGCAAAGAGAACGTCAGTACCAAATGCCATCTTCAACTTCAGGTACAGCACAACAAGTACTGTACAGCAAGGAGATGTGACATCCCAAGAGCTCAGAGCTCCCACCCTGCTTCCTCAAGAAAAACCTTTGCAAACCTTGGTGATGGTTGGCCACTGAGAAAAATGAACATTGATGAATTAAGCCTTTCTCCTTCCATTTAAAAAAAAAAAGCATTCTATTGAAAAATAATCATTCTTTTCTGACATTCATGCACTGACTGGGTAGTAGTGTGACAGATGAGCAGGCAGGTAACAGCTGTCAGAGCAGAGAGAAGGGCTCTCAGTCAAAGGGAGCACCAGTCACTAACTGACTTGTAATGAGCATAGTTTTAAAAGGGAGTCTTTTAGACATATAAAAAAAAAACTTAATCAGGAAATCTACTATACCCAAGGCTGCATCTGGTAGCCAGAACCCAGTGACATCAACCCACTCAAAAAACCAGACACAGTCCTAGAACCCCATGATGCCCACTGGAGAGATAAGCAAAGACCAAAAGAGCAATGTTCTGCTCTGCACATCTGAAGAAATGCCACCTTGATCTGCCCTGTGGCAGAATCCTAATCCTCAAGTCAGAGACTTGTGGATGGCCCCGGTAATGCCTGTACTCTGATGTTAATTCTGCTTTCCCAGGAGGAGTCCTCTGGAACGAGAAATGAGTCATTTACTCAGTGACTTCTTATGAACCTTCCCTCAGTGAATAAAGGGACCAATCACTGGGTGAGTAGGCGGGACTTGCAGGTTGGACAGAGGTAGAGAGGAACAAATCCACTAGGATTTGCCACTGGAGGATTTAGATTTAATATGGCTTTCTAGATTAGGATTCTAGTTGTTGCGTCCAGAGAATGAGTTACGATTGTTTCTGAACTAAGTTTGTGTGGCTTTTTCTTTACATGACAGTTTGACTGGGTTCAAGAGAGAAAGGTATGGTGGCAAAGCATGGGTTTGCCAGATGTGCACCAGAAAGGCCATGGGGCTTTTGAAGTATGGGGCTGGCATGGTAGCAACCCAACAGTGGGAACTTAGCGAGCTGGGTAGATTTTGGAGCTCTGAGTCAGAGAGTCTGCAGAGATGAGAACACCCTGCTGGTGCCATGTGGCCCACTGGTGCTCAGCGTAGCAAGGGATATAAACATTCATTTTTAATATGTCCCACAGAGACTTCTGTTAGAGACTGAACCTGACCTTCAGCTAAGATATGGTGCACAGGTGAGCAGCTTTGGGGAGACAGGCTTAAAACCATAATCAGAAATTTAGAGTGTGAACATTGTGTGATGACCCTCCGCATAAGAGAATATGACTTTTGTTATATTAACTGTTGGCATCAAAAGATCAGTTTTGCAGATCGGCTCCAAACTCAAGATGTCAGACATAGGTGGCACCTGTTGCTATGACTACCATATCATTCCTTCCCAGAGCCCACTTCCCCCACTCACCTAAAACAGGTTATGTCACAGCATTTATAAAAGAGAGACCTTTCCCCACTTTCACCCCTTTTTTTTTCCTTTGTCTTTCTCCCCCCTCTTTGTCCCCAGTAAAACCTCTTACATGTGGAACTGCTTTGGCCTGGTGTGCTATGTCCAGATGCAAGCCATTATTCTAACACATCACTAACTACATGTATCTACCGTCTTGCTCACTACATGGCTTCTACCTTGGGTCTTTTGCAGTAGTTCCTTTGAGCCACACTCAGTCACAGCTCCCTAACTCAACAACTATGCTTCGCTGCTGTACTGGCTAATTTTGTGTCAACTTGACACAGCTGGAGTTATCACAGAGAAAGGAGCTTTAGTTGAGGAAATGCCTACATGAGATCCAGCTGTAAGGTATTTTCTCAATTAGCGATCAAGTGGGGAGGGCCCCTTATGGGTGGTGCCATCTCTGGGCTGGTAGTCTTGGGTTCTATAAGAGAGCAGGCTGAGCAAGCCAGGGGAAGCAAGTCAGTAAAGAACATCCCTCCATGGCTTCTGCATCAGCTCCTGCTTTAGTTCCAGTCCTGCATCCTTTGGTGATTAACAGCAGTATGGAAATGTAAGCCGAATAAACCCTTTCCTCCCCAACTTGCTTCTTGGTCATGATGTTTGCACAGGAATAGAAACCCTGACTAAGACAGCTGCCTTCTGCCTCTTCCCTCTCATCTCTAAGGAGTGTTAACATGAGCACCACTACATACAGGTACAGCTGTCCCCAGAGCTCCAGACGCCAACCTAAAGGACAATACATGCTAACAAGTCATTCAGACCAGACACTATTGCTACATTCCCTGAGATGGTCCTGGGATCCTGACATAGGAAAGCCATAGCCAGACCCATACAAACTCTAGACCTAGCCATGGAGCATTAGGAGAGTTGAGGCTGGAGAATCATGAATGTGGCCAGCCTGGGTTACATGGTGAGACTGCTTCTCAATGCAACAACAAAAATGGGCCTACCCACGCCCCAAATCCACAATTACAGCAAGGAAATCCCATGCATTCAAGTGGCCTTTGCTTTGTTCTACAGAGGCTGCCATCCTACATAAAACAGACATAGCCTTTGGGTGATCTTTGCATTTTATCCCCAAGGTGTTGGTGACAATTTCAATAAGAATGTCATAAAGAAGTGGGGTGTTTGTTTCCCTGGCAAACAGTCAAATGGGGAAGTGATACATTCAAATGCCTAGTATTTACAAAGCAGCCATTTTGTGTTCCTTTAGAAGGCTGCAGGTTCCTACCATGGATAACAGACAGACTCCAAAAGACACCTACAAGGGGGCCCAAACTGCCTGAGCACTTTCTTCCTACAGGCAGTCCCTCACTGTCCTACAAAGACTTTGTTCTTTCCTTCCCACCAGTTTGTATATTTACCTGCACTTTGAGAAAGCAGATGGGAGGGAAACAAAGCCAGATTACCAGGAAATTGAGATCAATCAGAATTGAAAGGGCCCCTGTGATCCTGTGATTATGAATAAGAGAAAAACAAGAAAGCTCAATGCATACCTGCTGTGAGCTTTAAATCCACAAGGCGTGTTTGCTTCTTGGTAATTAGATTTCTATGCTGCATTTCCCAGGTCATTGAGACATACATACCCAGATGACCTGCAGTAGCCTCAGAGTGACCCAGCAGTTTCTTCCCCAGGTTCAAGAACAGGTGAATGTATAACAGGGAAGACAATCTTAGGCCACAGCAGAAGCCTGCAAGTACTTTTTAGTCTTCTTGTCTATTACATGGGTAGCAGATTATTGCCCCAAATTTCAGTTAGAGCTTCAGACTATCATAAAGCATCCAGATATGAATGTAGCTGACTGGCTATGGAGCTTAATTATGGAAAATGAACAGGTTCTCCATGATTGCTGGGAACCATGAGAATAGTGCAAAAGCAAATGCACTGCTTTGGGGACCCCTCATCTCTCACCCTGCTCTTGTTCAGCAGTGCCTACATCTAGAGCTCTTCTAGGGTGGCTGGACACTGGGAGACAAAGCAGAAAGATCTGCAAGCTGGCAACAGGCAGCCATTTAGCACTTAGGACAGACTAACTTGGTCATGAGAGTGGGTTGAGACTGGAGAATATCTACACTCAGATGTGGACTCTGGTAATTACAAGTATGTCCCAGAGAATAGGACTGGCCATTGACATAATAGCTATTATGGCCTAAGCAAACCTCACCTAATCAACATCTATACCAACCCCTGGACAGTGCTAGAGAAACCATCAGAAAGATCTGTGCAGGGTCAGATCACTGGTCATGTCCCCAAGTCACACAGAGCCCAGGTGTTTCCATGAGAGGATTCTGTGAGCTAGACAAAGCCAATGGATACCTAGGACTTTTGATGAGAAGATGAGAACAGCCATGATGTGAGTATTCAGGACTTAACAGTGACCAGGAAATTCAGCAGGTTTGTCTAGTCTGTCCACTCAAATGCAACACAGATAGATATTCTGCTACAAGTCAGACTACTAGGTCATGGTTGTTCACCTTTAAACCTGATGATACTGTTAGCCAGAAGTTAGCAAGAATTAGAACCAGAGAGAGGACCTCTCTCCCACCCCATCCATTGAGAAAACCTGGGAGAGGACGGGTGTTGTAGTTTAGTTTACGATGATTGGAGATTTAAACAGATTCTTAAAGAAGCAATGTTCTTTGTTTTCATTTGAATTTTGAGACAGATTGTCTTCATTCAACACGGGCTGGCCTTGAACTCACTATGCAGCGGGCATGACACTATTCCTGGAGAGAGGTTGAGTTATAAACATCAAGCATCTTTCCTTTGACTCAAATTAGTTAAGTAGATCCTTTCTCCATGTGGAATGATGGTACCTGGGGATTAAGCTGTTCCATTTAAATGTCCTAAACTATCCAAGGAATAGCTTTATCTCCTGAGGCAGCTGTTGTACTAATACAGATGTAAGCCCAGCCCCAACCAGTCTACCAATGGGGCTGCATTTGTCCCCTGCTGCTCCTAGGGTGAAGTTTTTAATCCCAGCACTCCACAGTGATTTCACTTGGAAAGGGGATCCTTGGATATACTTTGTTAAAACAGAGTCATCCTTGGGTTGAACAAGTCTGGTCCATGTGACCTGCCTTTTCCTTTTTAGCAAGAACTCAGGAAACACAGAGATGGAAAGAGGCATGAAAAGAGCATGTGTGCATTACTCCTGAGAGGGGCTTGCCTGCCATCCTCAACCTTGGGCCTCCAGCAACACATTCCTCTTCATACTAGTTTGTGTACAGTATTTTGTCATAGCACCCTAAGCAGACTCATAAATGCTCTGTGGGCAAGCACAGACTTAGGCTAACTGCCCTGCAGCAAGAGGAGATGCTCACTTTTGGAAAACCTCTCTTGATACAAAATATCTTAACAGGCATCAGGGTGCATCAGGACTCCTAATCCAGAAAACACTGGTTTTTAGCACTAATATTGAAGTGGTGACCCTTAGAAGCTATTATTCATTTCAGGCATTTATAGGTCAGTTCACTTGAGGCATACCCAAGGTCTGCAAATACTATGTTTGAACATTTGAACTTTTGAGGTACTTGCCACTAACAAGGTATTTTAAGATTTTAAAAGATACACAATGATAGCATCTTTTTAGGGGTGGTCTTTCAAAGTAAGACTTTTTTAATCAACCTAAGAATTTAGATGGTTGACCAATGACCCCTGGTTTCTGCTATCAGAACCTTGTCAAGTAGATTTGACAGGAAACCATTGAACTATAACTTCTAACTATACAAAAGTAGTAGTAAGAATAGAATGAAGCTCTAAGATAATGTCCAAAGGAAAGATGAGCGGCTCCACCTCTGGGCTCTGTATCTGTGATTGTTCTCGGTTTCAGAAAAAATACAGAAATTGTTTTTTGTTTTTTGTTTTTTCTGAAAGAAAGTTATGCTTCATATCATGTCAACTTCAAGCATCACAAAACTTTGGGGTGCAAGAAAATCTCAAATAAATGTGAGATTCTTTTTATATATAAGACAAAACCACAGACACACAAGCATAAAATGTCAGAGGTTTAAGGGTATGAAACCTGAAAATGTATTTCCTTCCTTATTAAAGGAAGAACATTTTAAAAGAATGTCTTGGCAGTTAGGCCTGAAAGTAGACGATTCTGAGTTAGAGACACAGGCTGAGATTCAACTCGATTGGGCTGGGACAGTTGAGAGCTCTCTAATGAAAGCAGACTTGAACTTGACCGTGTGTTGAGCATAGAAGCTGCTATACTGGCACTGTGACATCCTCATAGACGTCTTCAAGCCATGCCTGAAAGAGGAACACGGAAAGGGCACCATAGCTCTATCTCCATATAACTATTTGTGGTATCATTATGGCCTTTTATATCAGCATGTGTAAGAGGGGTCTGGAGTCTAGAATATGTAGAATATGTATCATAGGGTTCTGTATTGAAGAGTACATAGCAAAGACCATTTACAACACAGTTTGCCCTTTACTGCCTGTAATTGAGAATTAATTATGTCTAGAACCACAGTAGCTGAATTAGTCAGCGCTCTGCTACAACAACAAAATAACTGCTATAATCATGTTATAAAGGGAAGAGTTAATTTGGCCTACAATCATAGAATTTTTGGTCTCTGATCAATTGGTCCTGTTGTTTCAGGCCTGTGGTGATATCACACATAGTGAAAGGAATTTGTTGTGGAGAAAAACCACTCATAAAATCATAAGCCAGGAAATAAAGAAGGAGAATAAAAGATCAGGGTCTCACAATCTGTTTCAACAACATGCCTCCAATGACCTAATAACTTTCCAGAGCCTCCATCACATGCCAAAAAGTCCCATAGCATCTCCTATAGACCAAGCCTCTTCCCCCTGAGATTTTACAGAACATTCAAGATCCAATGTGTTGTCCGTTGTATACCATGTGGCACTTCAATCCCAACTATTAACCAAAGTCTTCAAAAAGACTGTCTGAACTCAAAGAGATGTGTCAGCTTTCATTAGCTGATAAATGATAGGGATCTCCTCCAGCTGGGGACAAAAGGAGAGAGGTTAGCAGTCACCATTAAGAACAGGGATCAAGGTGCATGAGATCTGACAGCAAAACAACAAGGGTCAGGTTGGACAGTGTTGCCATCCACAGTAAACAGGGCAGGTTCAACCACTCTAAACTACATCAAAGCAGAGCATGGAAGAAGAAGATGAAGATGAAGAAGAAGAGAAGGAGGAGGAGGGGGGAGGAGGAGGAAGAGGAGGAGGAGGAATGGCACTACCAAGAAGCAACACTTGATGAATTAGTGACTTGCCTTGTTGCTATGACAAAATCCTTGACAAAAAGAAATTTTAAAAAGCATTTAATTTGGCTTACAGTTTCGGGGAGAGACAGACCACAGTGTCAGGGAAGGTAGAGAAGGAACAGAAGGCAGCTGATCACATTGCAACCACAGTCAGGAAGTAGAGAGTAATATATGCTTATACCTATTTCTTACTCTCTCCTTCTTATTTGGTCCAAGACCCCAGTCTATGGAGCCATGCAATTTGGATGAGTCTTCCCACTTTAGTTATCTTAATCTAGATTGCCTCCCACAAATATGCCCAGAGGTTTGATCCCATGGTGATTCTAAATCCTATCAAATTGACAATTATGAGTAACCACCCCAGTAGGCTAACAGTGTATTTATTTCATTTTTAAGGTAATAAGTAACAGATTTAGTTGCTGTGTAGTTAAGATAAATAAAATATAAATATATAGCTTCATGCATAACCTAAATCCCTGGCTCATAAATCCTGGCTATAATAGTGCTGATGAGCTTGGTCACTATCTATGGACACTCCTGAGGACAGCATTCCACTTCCATCAACATGCTCAGAATCAGCAAGTCCAGGAAGGCTGCTCCAGGAAGCTAACCAAGGAACAACATTTCCAAGAAAATGAACCTGAGACTGAAGAGATGAATCAGTTGGTAATATGCTTTCTGTACAAAGATTAAAACCTGATTCTGGATCCCCAGCATCCACTTAATAAAGGGAGTAAAACTGCATGGTGGCTCACACCTATGATCCTAACACCGGTAATAATAGAGAGATCCTTGGAGCTTGATGGCCAACTAGTCTCACTGAACCAGTGAGCTCCAGATTTGAGACTTTGACTCAAAACCTAAGGTGGGGAGCAATACAAGTTTTCTCTCTCTCTCTCTTTCTCTCTCTTTCTCTCTTTCTCTCTCTCTCTCTCTCTCTCTCTCTCTCTCTCTCTCTCTCTCTCACACACACACACACACATACACACACACACACACACACACACACACACACACACCACATGGACACAAACACATACACACACCATCATGTATCAAGGAAATAGTCAAGTACATTATGTGCCTCCAACAATGAACTATTATGCAATAAAGCCACTGGATAGGAAGGCCATGCATCATCTTTTAAAATGTTAGGCTTCAGTGCTTAATGATAAAAGGAAAGTTTATGACATTAACAATCAAATATGTATATTTTATATGCCATGGAAACAAGCATATGAATCATCACAGTGGAATTTCACGGGATTTAAAACTGTTCCTTGTTCTTATGCTTGTGAAATAAATGAAAACTCAAGAATAATAACATGAGTAGCTTTAAATATAAAATTAGACTTCTGGTGAACAATTATTCAAGAGTAGTAGAATCTTAGCCATTTATGAAGAGGAACAGTATTTATCCATTATCTTGGTTTTTCTGAAATATCTAAAACAAAATGCTTTTTAAAGGAACAGTGGGAGCTAAAGAGATGGATGACTCAATCATTAAAAGTCTATATTGCTTTTCCAGAGAACTCAAATTTAGTTCCCAGAACCCACAAACTTTGGCTCACAACTGTCTATAATGCTTACTCCAGAAGACCTGATACCCTATTCAGGCCAGCATCCATATGTACATATCTACGGACAAATACATGTAATTTAAAGGTAAAAGACTTATGCACTTGTAGGAATGTGTACCAAGTTCCCTACCAGATGGAGTGTGGGAAGTTAGGTGTGTTCAAAAAACATTCATATATGCTCTGACTTCACAAAACCAGGATAGATAGACACAGAGTTATGAGATATTTTACTAGGGACAGGGGCCCCACATCTTCAAGCTTCACTAGCTAGGGTATGTGCAGTGTGGCAGGAATATAATATGGGCTCTAGTGTTAATTTGGGAATTTTGGTTTCTTAAAAAAAAAACACAGAAATAAGAATATATTTTTATTTTAATCCTAGGTGTTGGACATGGGGCTGCAAAAAAAAAAAAAAAAAAGACTTATGCACACCTTTAGTCTCAGTACCTTAGGATTCAGAGGCAGGTGCTGTGAGTTCAAGGCTGCTCTGGTCTACATAGTCAGTTCCAGGACAGCCAGGGTATATAGAAAGGCCAAGAACAAAGTACAAAACAACAACAAAAACAAAAACAAAATAAACAAACAAAAATAAAAACCTTAAATAAAGGATCTATGAACATAAAATAACCAAATAAACAAGTTTTAAGCGTGTATAAAACAGACAAGCTCCCTTTATTATACAAATAATAAACTGGATACACTGAATAAACATGTATTTGGAACTGTCTCATCACTTAGATTGATTGTCCCCATCTGTGCCTATGCTCTATTTCCATAATGCAAAAACAAGAATTTACAGATCATCATTGGAATACAGGAAGCTAGAAACTGTAGGTCAGTTTATAAAGACACTCACCCAGAGGGGCCTGCCCTCAGTGTTTCCACTACAACTGATTAAGAGATGTGAATACATTGCCATCCTATTGCTTCTGAGGTTCTGCTCTGACCTGTCCCTGGTCCTGTAAGCTGGTAACCTAGAGCTCTCCCTAGACTCTCATCTCAGAGCCCACAGCTTGTGTCCTAGGTGTCCAAGGCACTAGTATCTTTCATTCTGTGCTGTGATACGAATTGTTCCCACTCATCTGAGGAGCCCTGTCATGAACATGCCAAATACATTAACCACTCTGGCCATCTCACAGGGAGGAAATCCAGCTAAAACCATTGTCTGAGTCAACTAGTGAATGGTAAAGAATGTCAAAAACTGCACATTCTACTCAGGTTCCTGTATCCCTTTAGACTCTGCTGTGTGACAGCCAGAGACACAAGTGGCTTTGTGCAGTTAACAGCTCTCATTTAGATGCAAACGTCTTCAGGAGGTAGTCCCTGAAAAGGGGGTCAAATAACACTCAGTTACTTATTTGGTTGATTTTCTCAGACCTAATTATAGCCCCTGGAGCTGGTTCACACTCGTCTTGTGGCTCCTGGTAGAGACTATATAAATGTAGTAAGCAGGTACTTACTCTTAATTCTTTCTTTTACTAATCCAACTAAAGATGTATTTTTATTGTCATAATCATGGGTTTTTAAAGACAGTGTCTCCTATAACCCAAGCTGACTTTGAACTCACTATGTAGTAGAAGATCACCTTGAACTCCTTTATCTTCCTGCCTCTATTTCCAAAGTACTAGCATTCCAGGTGTGCGGCACCACACCTATCTCAGCCAAAGTTTTCTGGACACCTCTGTGTGGTGGGTGCTGCTCTAGAAGCTGTGGGAGGAAATGTTCTACTCTCTTTGGTGGTACATTCTAACACTGGACCCACAGGCAAGCAATAAACAAGTAAATTTACAGCATAACCTTATAGAAGATAAACACTGATGAGAAAAAGGAGGTGGTGAAGGAGGAGGTACAGGAGTCTCCATTTTAAACAAGCAATCACCAAATAAATGAATGCGTGAACAGAATACTTCTGCTGAGGATGGTGCCCCACAGCAAGGATCGCCTTGCTACCTCTAAGGAGTGGGGGAGTCTGGGTACCACCCATCACTTAGTCACTAGGCTATTGAAGTTAAGGAATTCACATATTCAAAAGGAAAAGAACAATGTGTTCATGGGAAGCTGGCCTCCTCTGCAACACTGCTTTGTAGGGTGGTAGGTATAGAGGCCAAATACATGTTAATGAACCCCACTGTTCATAAAAGGGAAAACACATGACAGAAAATACATTCACAGTTCATCAGAAGCCGGTGTCTCACTTGCTCATCTCTGATATTAAAACCTTTGTTCAATCAAATTCCCAACTATATTCTTCTGATCCTCAAGACTCGGGACAGAGAACTGCTCCTTTAAAAATTTGCTTTATCTGGAGAAGAGAGGAAAGATGCTCTGCTGAGGGAATGAGCCTAATGAAATTCAGTTGTCATGACAGGCAGGCCCACTGCCTAAGGAGACATCTCTACTGCAGAGCCTTACTCAGCAGCATCAGGAACAAAGGACTGTTCATCATGACCATACTTTACTAAAATCCACATTTAGGTGATTTTTTTTAAAACTAAGATATTAGCATAAGTTTGGTTTGTACAACTCCAATCTGTTCAGGAAATCCTAGCTGTTCTAAACTAAATTCAGTTCTGGGGACAGGAGGGATGGAGATATGAATTACCTAAGAGAGGACATCACAGACTAACATGAGATGTGTGGCTTGAAGCCCATTTATGTTCTTAGTTCTTGGGCTTTAGAGTTAGCATCCATAACGTTATGTGTAAGCCCGTTTATGCATTAAACATTTCTGATGCCTTGTTCCTTAAGCCTAAATGTTTACAGGTCAGTTTTTTATAACGAATGCCCCACACGCCAATTCTTCCAGCTCTGCTTGTCACTTTATTTCTAAATTAGCCCTTCTCTGATAAGATTCGATTCAGCAATAGAATTTCCATGAGAGTTCAGCAACTTTGGCCCATAGGGTAGGTTCTGATGGAAAATTACCCTGCAGTGCAGGTCCCCTATGGATTTTGCACCTTCCAAGAATCAGGCTAGTCTAGATCAGACCCTGATTTCTACCCCATTCCTCCCTCCCAAAACCCACTGGAAATACAGGACACTTACTGGATGTCGGAGTCTGCAAAGCCAGTTCTTCCAGAGCAGGGCTTGGAACTGGCGCCCAGCATGCCCCATGCCGGCTGCTCCCTACCTCAGTTCAGGAAGTCAGCTTGCAGGGTCACTGCTTATATACCAGCCTTCAGCAGAAGCCTGTGGCCTGTTAGCCAATTCTAACAAAAGTGGGTGATGCAAGACAGATTATTGGTGACTTGAATAAGGCAGGCATCAAATATCCCCTGGTGCTCTGCCTCTGCTGAGAAATCTTAGCTTTTCACTACTTGTGTGGCGTTAGGGAGGGTTGGATTCTAAGAGACTGCCCTCCCCTGGACATAAATGCCCATTATCTCCCAGACCCCACACAAAGGCACGTGCAGGAGAGACAAGGGCCACGTTTTCCACTGACCTCCCCAATGTAAGTAAGTTGTGGAACTCTGTTTTTTCTCCTCTTTCACACATTGTCAAGGGTCGCAGTAATTTACCAAGATATTTACACGTTGATAGTCCCGGCGGCAGACACTTGGGAAAGAAAAAGGTTGAGGGGCTGGCTGTAGCTCATTTTGCTGCCGCACCCTACTGCATTCTCTGCCCTCAACCCCTCTCTACCCAGAGGGCTAGGATAAAGTGTTCAGAGCTCGAGCAAAGAGCAAGCTACTCACAAAGCAAGCACGAGCTTGGCAAGCCTGAGGCTACTCCTGAGCCCCATGTGATCCCCTCCGTGCTCTCACTCCACGTGCTCCTGGCAGACCTCTCCTGCTCTCCCCTCTCTCCCCCCACCCGCCTGTGTGTGTATGTGTGTGTGTGTGTGTGTGTGTGTGTGTGTGTGTGTGTGTGTGTGTGTGTGTGTGTGTGTGTGTGTGTATGTGTGTGTGCCATTTCTCAGGAATGCCAGCCACTTTATTCTTGAGACAGGGCCTTTTGTTAGGTGGACTAGCTAGAAAGCTAGAAAGCTTCAGGGCTTCACCTATCACTGCCTCCCCGGTGCTGGCATTACAAGTTTGTGCCACAATGCCCAACTTCGTATATAGGTTCGTGAACTTGAACTCAGGTCCTCATGCTTATGTGGCTTAGCTGACCTACTTGTGCTTCTTTAGCTGAGAGCCATTGATTGCTCCACTGTCACAGAGGCCAGGCCCCCTCACTTCCTGTGGCCCCTGGTTGTGGCCGGCACATCAGGCAACATGATACTGTGGCCTTCCATTTCATAAAGCAGTTTTCACAAGAGCTGGCTGTTCTATAAATATCTTTTGCAACAGGAAACAACGGCCCAGGTGTCAGCAAGGGAACTATTCTATCATCTAAAAAAAATTAATCTCTTATCATCTATTACATAAGTGGAAGAGGGAGATCGAAAGTTTTTACATAGACAGTGGAGCCTGGTACACAGTAAGTGGGTTCTCCTGATCCCTCAGGGCAGCTTTCCTGGCCTTGCCTGCTCAGTGGCCTGCAGGGTTATCCAAGCATTATGCCTGTGGCTTTTTTGCAGATGACACTTAAATTTCTATACATCACAGGTGGCTGCCATGTTTGTTGTTTGTTTGTCTAATATAAGGAAAAGCCTGAGCCATGAGACTTCTACAGCAGGAGTTCCTATGCTCCTGCAACCAGCATTATACCAGGGCTACACACTATGTTCTATTGAGAGATTTCATGGAAGGTGCTATTAAACTTCTCAGAGAAACAGAGTA
Organism: Mus pahari; assembly: GCF_900095145.1. NCBI lineage: Eukaryota > Metazoa > Chordata > Mammalia > Rodentia > Muridae > Mus > Mus pahari. The sequence goes on from NC_034602.1 coordinate 20,388,799, forward strand.
AGTGATAGGTTGGCAGAATTGGCTCATATACTTGTGAGGAGGGGGTGAAGCCTCAGATTTAAGATAAGCCAGCAGGTGAGAGACACAAGAGTGCAGTTCTTGGTCCAGGGCAAACAAGCTCGAGTCCCAAGGAGATGCTGGATAGGGTGGCTCACACCTATAATCCTAGTATTTGAGAAAATGAAAAGGGAAAATGTCTGTGAGTTCCAGAACAGTCTGAACAGAGTAGGTCTTAATCTCAAAGAGCGACAAACAAACAAAAAAATAAAAATAATAAAAAATAAAAACAAAATTGAGGAGGAACAGAGAAAAAAGTAGAAGGGTGAGCAAGAGGGAGAGACACATAGGAGAAGGAGGAAGAAGAGGGGTCAGAATAGAAGGAGGAGCAGGAGGAGGACAGAGGGAGGAGCAGGAGGAGGAGCAGGGGGAGAAGGAGCAGGAGGAATAGGGACAAAAGGAGAGGTGAAGGGGAGCAGGGCAAAGAGAAGGAGCAGGGGAAGGAGGGGAGGAGAAGGAAGAGCAGGGGATGGAATAGCAGGGGGAGGAGGAGCAGGGGGAGGAACAGAGGAGGAGCAGGGGGAGAAGAAGGAGCAGGAGGAGCAGGAGGAACAGAGGCAGGAGGAGGGGTGGGAAAGGAACATAAGAAATCCCAGAAGAACTGACATTCTATTTGATATCAGAGAAAAAGGCTTATGTCTTAGCTTTTAGGCCATCAGACAAGATGAATTCTTTTAGACAGAAAACAACTTTTCTTCCTAGTTATTTTTTGAGTGATGGGTTAAGACACACACACCTCCAAAGGTCCATCTACTGCACTCAGCCAACCTACTGAAGTGTTAATCTCATCTAATCGTCCCACAGATACAATCAGAATAATATCTGATCAAGTGTCTAATCAGGCTGGACACATAGAAATTAACCACAGCATGCCAACATATCTTAAGTCAGGCAACATTTCCAACTAAAGGCAAGATTCTGTCTGATGTGACTGGACTGTTATGCCTACTATTATAAATATATGAGTCCCTTTGCCAGTCAGAGTTTGCTGTGGCATAGTTTACTTTATCTCAGCATTCCAAAACTTCAATACTGTGATACATCTACATCTCATGCTGCACAATAAAGTGAAAAGAATGGAAAATGCAAGTATGTATGCCATATAGACTCTTAAAAAACATAATCATTTTACTGATATCCCATAACTTAAACATTACAATGTAACCTCATCTCATGTTACATGAGAAGGTGATAAGACTGGCAAGAGAAAAGATCTTTTTTTCCTAATGCACACAGCAAGTTCCTAACTAAATAGAGTGACTGCGGCATCCCCTATCTGGATTGGACTGTAGTTTTCCACACACTTTAAACACAGAGAATGGTAATAGTGAGAGATGCCTGAGGGGCTCTCTCTATTCCCGATAACCTATTTGTTACCTGAATTATGGAATACTTTAACTTTGTCATTGTACTGCCATAGCAATGTTCACCTTGTCTCTGGTAGCTGAGACACTTGGCCTATGCCATTCTGGAATCTAGTCACTCCCATTGCATTTATGTCTGCCCATCTGAGTGGCTATGATTCTCTCCGGCCTACAAAACAACAGCAATCACAGAACTCTCGGGGATGCTGTGGCTCCTCCCCCAAAATTTAGTTCTCATAATGATGGTAGGAGGCGTTTCTGCTGTACCTTCCCAGGTAAGCAGGGCTTAAACGACAAACCATTCAATATTTTAATCCCCTTAAACTTTTGAATATCTTTTATGCTAAGCCAAGGCAGATGGACCATTTATATTTACTCAAAGTGGATAATGTTTGACGTATGTTTCAGCCAATCAACCAACTGGTGAGACGCTCTCCCCATCTCTGAGTTATTAAGTGAGAGGTGTCTGTGCAGGGACTCATATTGATAAATTTGGTGATGGGCCGAAGTTTGTCTTCTTTCTGGTTATTCTGTGGCCATGATGTCTATCTACAAACATGTCACCTGGATCTCTGTCTGAATAGAATGAAAAAAAAAATCTAAGTAGTCACTGATCTAGAGGGAAAGAGGGAAGATAAAGTGTGGCTGCTGGAGTCCAGGGGTACTGCCTCAAGGAAGGCATCCGTAGTGTCTTTTAAATAACCCCATTAAAAAAATGGGGTACAGAACTAAACAAAGAATTCTCAACTGAGGGAATACCAAAGGGCTGAGAAATACCTGAAAAAATGTTCAACATCCTTAATCATCAGGGAAATGCAAGTCAAAACAACCTTGAGATTCCATCTGACACCAGTCAGAATGGCTAAGATCAAAAATTCAGG
>NC_034602.1:20391690-20407103 GCF_900095145.1 Mus pahari
CTACCCCATCCAGGGATCCATCCCATCAACAGCCACCAAACCCAGACACTATTGCACATGCCAGCAAGATGTTGCTGAAGGGACCCTGATATTGCAGTCTCTTGTGAGGCTATGCCAGTCCCTGGCAAACACAGAAGTGGATGATCACAGTCAGCTATTGGATGGAACACAGTGTCCCCAATGGAGGAGCTAGAGAAAGTACCCAGGGAGCTGAAGGGGTCTGCAACCCTATAGGTGGGACAACAATATGAACTAGCCAGTACCCCCAGAGCTCATGTCTCTAGCTGCATATGTATCAGAAGATGGCATAGTCGGCCATCATTGGGAATAGAGGCCCCTTGGTCTTGCAAACTATATTTGCCCCAGTTCAGGGGAATGCCAGGGCCATGAAGTGGGAGTGGGTGGTTAGGGGAGCAGGGGCAGGGGGAGGGTATAGGGAACTTTCGGGATAGCATTTGAAAAGTAAAGAAAATATCTAATAAAAAAATGAAAAAGAAAGAAAGAAAGAAAGAAAGAAAGAGAGAGAGAGAGAGAGAGAGAGAGAGAGGAAGGAAGGAAGGAAGGAAGGAAGGAAGGAAGGAAGGAAGGAAGGAAGGAAGGAAGAAAGAAACCCAGGGTTAATCCATTTAGAGGTCAGGGGAGATGCCACTTTTACTAGAGCAAGAGTGACATCATCCACCAACAAAGAACACAATCACAAGTAAGGAGCCCAGTGTCCCCAGGCTCATCAACGTCCCTGTTTCACTCTAAGAGTCCTACTACTTTAGCCATTGTTCACACTTTCACAGAAAGATAAGAGTTCAACTTACACTGTGCTTCAGCCAATTCCAGGATAATATTGTGGATTTGATTTTCAGCAGTCCCTGTATAAAGAGAAGAGGTGGTCTCTACAAAGGAAGAGAAGAGGCTTTCAAAATGCATAACACTTGAGCTCAGAGTATAAACCTTGAATTCAGTCACGTCTTTTTCTGTTTTGTGCAGTGACATTTTGAAAAAACCCAGTAATATTTGTGTTCTCATAAGTTTGATGAAATGAGTGGGAAGTACAAAATACAGCCACTGAGACCCTCTTTGCTTGAAAGCATTTCGCTGAGGAATACCTAATGTTAATCCCCGCCCTGTGGCTAGATCATACCATGAACTATAGGTACTCTCTTCGCTATTGGAAATGGAGTTATTAACACTTTAGAAATATTGTCAGATCAGAGAGACAATTCTAGAAACCCAAATAAGTATTCAGAAATTTTATCCCTAAAATTCTATTTCGCTAGAACTATACTCAATATAAAAATATATTACCCAGAGTTTTCAGGAAGTAGGAGCTTGTATACAGTGTATTAGTATCTGTCTACATCAAAGTTTGTACAGTGTATCTTTGTCTGTTGTCTACACCTACATATGTTATAGGTGAGATAAAGATAGACAATATACTATAGAAGATAGGTTAATAGATGTTAAATGACAGCAATAGATAATAAATGATAGATACATTGCATATAGATAGATAGATAGATAGATAGATAGATAGATAGATAGATAGATAGATAGATAGATAGATAGATAGAGAGTGGCAGTAACTTTTAATTGCCAACACTTGACACAGTCTACAATCACCTGGAAAGGAAACATCAATGAAGGATTAGTTATACTAGGTAGACATTTGGAGCATCTGTAGGCGATCATCTAATCACATTAATAGAACTGGGAAGACCCACTCACTACTAGAGGCTCCGTTCTCTGGGGAGCGGATACTGGCTTGAGCAAGAGTAGAGAAAGCAAGTTAAGCACTAGTGTGAACACATTAACTTATTGCTTTCTGCTCTTGACTATAGATAGAATAGGCCCAACTACTTCAAATACACTTTGACTTTCCAGGATGATGGTGTTTCAAGGTAAGCCCACCAGAGACCACCAGGTAGACACTCTTAAAGCCAAAAAGGAAGTCTTTATTGTCAGCCAATGGTTGCATGGGAAACTTTACCAAATCATGCAGGCCTGAGCTTTATAGACCTTTGTCTTTTATGCATGAAAGCCACATCCTGGTCGTCACACTTCAGTTATCAAGAAATAGAAATATAGAAGCCAAAAAGCAAAGTTAGTACATTTAGGGACAATCCTGGAACTATGGACTGGGTCCTTGACAGACTAGGTCTTTGTTCACATTTTCATAGGTATTGAGGGCCTACACACTGGGTTTTAAGGTCAAACTGATTCCTCTGCATGATACCAGTTGTTCTGAAGTCCAGGGACATGTTACAACAGCCTGTAATCTGAACTTGCAAATCAAATAAGTCCTTTCTCCCTTAAGTTACCTTTGTCAGAGTGTTTTATCACAGAAAAAAAAAATATGAAACTAAAAATAGATGGGCCAGCAGGTAAATGATATTGACGACTGTGGATAAATTGATTTATTCTCAGGATTCCTCAATTATGGAGTCCAGCATGTCCCAAGAGCTGCAGGGCAAGTAAGTAGGAATAGATGTAGATATAGGAATAGATCTAATAACATAGGTCCCATCAGAAAGTCAGAAAGTCCCATAAAACCCCAAAAAGAACCAACATTTTAGTCTAGTACCAAAGAGAATGGCAAGGCTACAATATAAGTTTAGAAGTCACCAGATAGGAGAAATTCTGTTCTGTTGAGGGGATGGTCAGGCTTTTTTTCTATTCAAGCCTTTATCTAATTGGATGGCACTCACCCTCACAAGCCAGGGAAATCTTCTACATCCAGTCTACTGACTCGAATGTTAAGATTTATCCAAACACCCTCACAGGCATACCAGAGTGGTACAGGAGAACTGTTTGAACCCTACAGCTGAGTTGAGTTAATACACACCATTAGTTACCAGAAATCACCTGAGTTTGGAATTTACTTTACAATTGTCCTAATCAGGATATCTTACTTTAAGGTTCAGAAAGGGAATTTTAGTTAACATTAGAATTTTTGTAAGACCAAACAATGGATTTCCTAAATACAAAGAAGAATGGAAAAGATAAACATGGTTTTTCATGGCAAAAGTATTGACGATAGCCACAGGGCAGAAACAAATAAATATTTTCAATGCAATGAAACAATATTCAGCCCTATAAACAGAGAATTCATTCAAACCAGAATATATATGAATCTGGAATACTATGTTGAGTAAAAGAAATCAAACTCCAAGGGTTACATACTGTATGAATTCATTCACATGGAAGGTCCAGTATAAATAAGTACAAAGAGAGAAAATAAATTGGTGGTTATCAGGGCTGTGGAAGATAGGGAATAGTGGAAACCCATGATGAGTATATGGTTTCCCTTGGAACGATGGGCCTGATTTTTGAACTAAATAGAAGTATAGGTTAAACAACACACCAAACACTGCATATTTGCTCATTTTAAAATAGTTGATGTTATGCTTTCCCAATTCTCTCTCCTAAGTCATTTAGACAAGATTATCACAACCTGAACAAAGGCTGCCACTGGGTAAATCTGCATTTTTAGAACCTAAGAATTTGGACCCTGTTTGCTGTTTATCTTCTTCTTGGCCACTCTGTAAATTGCTGTAACAAAACTGCTGTGTAAATTTCTTGTGAAAGCTAGACAGGCCCTCAACATTCTGTTCAGAAAAACTGAGACAAAACCATCTCCCAGGAATTAATTATCAATTGACAGTCTTCTCCCCAGAGTCTCACACACTGCCTCACACATCTATCATTGATAAATGTTTCCACAAACATTTTTGTTGAGAGGTAGCCACCAGAGAAGGCTACCTGAACGTAGGTTTAAGCCAATAGTAAGTTTTTGTAAGCCAGCTAGCAACTAGACTGGGAAAGCAAGGTTAGTACATTTAGTGACTTTCCCAGAACTATGGGCTTTGATGGGTCAGGTCTTTGTTTTCATTTTACCAGGTGGTGCTGTCTACATGCTGAGTTTCATGCCCTAGATGCTATTTCCATCATGGTGTTGTACTAAGGTCTTGGGACCTGATGCATTTTTCCCACCCACTATCCCTTTCCTCAGGATCCCAGAGACCCATAAGGAAGCCACAAACTTCAAATGATAATGATGATGAAGTAGGAGTGACTGATGTTGGAAAGAAAAAAAAAAAAGACATAAGGTCATTGGGCATAGGAGACAGCCACTCTCTTCAAGAAGGTGCTCCCTTTACTCAACTGTAGAGAGGCAGGTCATCAGTAAGGGGCATCCCAGTGCCTGCTCCCAAACCCCAGACCAGGAGTGGGTCAGATGGGTCACTCTTGCCTCAGAAAGAGAAGACAGAAGTCATCACTTCCAAGTCCATGTGCTCAAAGTGAGCAGAGACTGGAGGGGACAGTGGCACAAAAAGATGGAGAGAGCATGCAGTAGGGGCCTTTTGGTGAGCCAAGGCAAGCATTCTAGTGCTGAATCAAGGTTAGCATCGCCAGCTTACCCCACAGACATTAGGCTGCCTTTGTCTCCCTCCCTCCCAATGATTTCCTCCCTCCCCCTTCCCTCCCTCCCAATTATTCCTCTCACCCTCTTTCAACAAGAGGCTAAAAGGGAATAATATTTGTCCACAGGAGATTATCCAGTCCCTGCTTTCTTAGATGCTACAAATCCCCATCACCTATAACAGACTCTAAAATCAGCAGAAAGGAGCCTCTTCAGTGCCCAAGTAGAAGGAATGAAAACTCCAACAGGGGTTTGGGCTGTGGGGTGAGTACAAAGTACTGAGGGTAGTGTTAATGGCAGGAGGAGACAGGAAGCCCAGGATAAAGTAGCAGTGGGGCACAGGCATGGGAATGCCAGGTGGGGGTTGGATTTCTAAGCAAAGAAAAGGTTCTGGGACTGGACACAGCCCTGAATGATTTTCCAGGTCAGCCTTATCCAGGTGCATGCACTAACCCTGGGCTCATTGTGCTAATCAGCACACCTGGGCAGGTAACAGCTCTGGTGACATAAGCAGCAACTAAAATAGGTGACTTCTCACAGTGCTATCTGCTTCCAGAGTCTCCCACTCCAAACTCACCTTGTCTAGAAACTGATATCTCTGTAATAAGTGGCTGCATCCCATTGGCTCAATACAATGTGATCTGCCAACACAATCATTTGCTCTACATTTTTCTAATCAGTAGAAATCAGGTACAAAGGGAATTACTTAGAAGAGCAACTATAGTCAGGACAATCAGAAAAGGAAACCATGAGAAAGAAAACTCATCAGCCAGTGCACTACTTCAACAGGGTCTATAAAATGGGAAGTCTCCTATGAAACCTGTTTCACAATCCAAGGACAGGAACGTACTATGGGCTGAACTCTGTTCCTCCAAGTGTTGTAGCTGTGACCCCTCCCCCAACTTGTTTGCAGGTGTGGCCTTTGGGGAAGTAATTAAAGTTCAATGGAATTATCAATGTGGGATCCTAATTTAGCAATTCCAGTTTGCTGGCTAGTTTTATGTTAACTTAACACAACCTATAGTCATCTGAGATAAGGGAACCTCAGTTGGGAAAATGCCTCAAATAAGATCCAGATGTAGGGCATTTTCTTAATTGGTGATTGATGTAGAGAACCCAGCCCTTGGTGGGTGATACTATCCCCAAGCTGGTGGTCCTGGGTTCTGTAAGAAAGCAGGCTGAGCAAGTTATGATGAGCAAGTCCGTGAGCAGCACCCCTCCATGGCCTCTGCTTCAGATCCTGCATCCCGGTTCCTGCCCTGTTTGAGCTCCTGTTCTGTTCTGTTTGATGATAAACTGTGCTATGGAAGCCAAATAAGCCTTTCCCTCCAGTCGCTTCATGCATGATATTTTTGTCAGAGCAATAGAATCCCTAGGAAAAATCAATGTTCATACAAGAAGGAAGAGACAACGGACATGTGTGGCCAGATGAAAAGCCACACAAGGATTGCAAAAACACAGGCTTCTTCAAGCTGTTCTAGAAAGATATCTTGCTAAGAAACTACTCTGGTGGAAAGGATGTTGGGCTTTGCCCACCAGAACAGATAAAATTAAAATGAATTTATCTTGTTGAGAACACCAGGGCTGTGGTCTTTGACTATGGCAATCTGAGCATTATAATGCCAAGAACTACCAGGAAGACAACAGAGCCTGCTCTAGCTTCCCAAAAGCAACTTAGGGAAAAAATAAAAGGCTTTATTTGACTCATATGTTCCAGTCCATCATCAAGGGAAGCCATGGCAGAAACACAAAGCAGGAACTGAAGCAGAGACATGAAGGAGTGCTGCTTACTGGCTTGCTCCCACCTGTTGTCCAGGGTTCACCAAATTCATTCTCTGACACAAAGAATTGAGCAACAGGGGGAAACAAAAGACCAGACTGTGAAGAAATGGTCAGTGATGGATTTATCCCTTCAAAATGAGAGGCCTAAGGCTGAGATCCAATAAGCAGAAACTGGCTTGAGTATCTTGTAGGGCAATGGGTCCTCCCATTTCTCCTATTGGTCTTGCTTAGAACCTAGCCCCAGGCTCTCTCTCCATTTTTCCCCTCAATGTCTTCTTTGGAAAAAGAACAGCCATCTCTGGAAGGCTGTTTTCAATTTCCTTATATACTTGTGTCTCTTTACTGTTTCATTCCCCTCTGAGATCAACTCTGACTGCTGACAGGAGAAGGGCATGGCCACTCTAGCTGCTTCATGCTGAGAAGGGGCAGAGTCTGTAAGTACTCTTTGGGGTACTGGTCCAAGAGAGAGGGGACTCCTATGAGACAGGCCCAGGGGCTGTGGTAAAATTCTGGCAGGTAGTGTGCCTGGGGCTCCAAATGGAAAACAAAGGAGCTCCAATAAGCAGAACCTGACTTGAGTACCTTATAGGGCCATTGGGTCCTCCCATTTCTCCTATAGGTCTTGCTAAGGATCTGCTTCCATGTTCTCTCTTCATTTCTGCCCCTCACTGTCTTCTGCAGAAAAAGAAGCCACCATCTCAGGAAGGCTGCTTGAAGCAAACAAAGGGATGATAGCAATATGCCCAAGGTTGGTCTCAAGAGTTTTGAGTCCCAGGCTGGAGAAATGGCTCAGTGGTTAAGAGCACTGACTATTTTCCAGAGGTCGTGAGTTTAATCCCCAGCAACCACATGGTGGCTCACAACCATCTGGTGTGTCTGAAGGCAGTGACAGTGTACCTACATACATAAAATAAATAAATAACTTTTTTAAAAAAACAAAGAGTGATGAGCCCCAGTCAGCTACTGGGGTGACTAGAAAAAGTGTGAAGTCCCTAAGGTAGGTTCTAGAGAAGGACGGAGAGAAGAAAATTAGCCACCATTTGATTTAAGGCTGAAATAACAGTGGGCACATTTCTCATATAAGTAAAAACTGCAGTGTTGAACTGAGCCAAGGTCATGATATCCAATATCTGAGTTACATTTTTCCAAACACTGGATTTGCCCTAAGAGCTATTCCTTATTGAAGCCAAACAAACTCTAAGAAGTACCAAAAGCCTCGTTTACTGAGGTCACTAGGCACACAGTATGTGATGGGCTCTGCTCTGCTCCAGCCTCACTTGATCCCAAAGGCCAAAGTTGAGACATTTCCAATTATCAGTAACTCACCCAAACTGACATGTGCATAGAGGAGGCAGAAAGTTGCCAGATCTTTAGCCTACAGTGCAAATGGCCAGGGGTATACTTGGGCTATCCCAGTAGACAAGATTTATCTGCCTCATTCTGGAACCCATCTACCTACCAATTCAGAAAGTCATCAAGTGTCGGTCATTTCCAGAAACTCTAAAGAAACGATGAGAATGTCATGATTTCTCATCCCAAGAAGGAAGAACTAGGGTACCATTACAATCACTATCAGCCCTAATACTATTTTTTGCATTCCCATGAGACCATCACAGCTAGGTCTACCAAGCCATTATCAGCCACAGCTGACAGGCAGGGTTGGGTACCCTGACTCACAGGTTTGTCTCTGGGACTCATTACATTCTTATCTTGTCCCATTATGAGCAGGCTGGGGGCCTTTTGCAGGAACAACTCATAGTTATACAAACATCACACCTGTGACTTGACCTGAGTCTAGTATTATCCAGTAGGTTACATTCAGCTCATGGGTCCTTTTAGACTCAGTCCACAAGATTTCTGAATCATGCTGGACCTGCATTCAGGCTGCTACTTTACAATTATGTTGACCATTTTTCAACAGGAACTGGTGATTCCTATTTTCCCTCCCTGTTACATCTCATTAAGCAATCATGAGGCCGAGGATTCAAGGTTGCAGCAAAAACCTGTAATGTAGAAAGCAGTCACCAAGTAGATGAATCCTCAATGAAGGAAGGTCTGAAAGCCATTCCTGGTCAGGTAGCGGGTAGAGCAGTATCCTCTGCTCTCTGGAGATACCCTGGCTGTAGCAATCAGACCATGGACAGAAAAACAACATCAGGAAAAAGGAAACCAGATGCTATATACCCACTCTTAAATATGGGAAGCCAGAACATACAATCATTACCCCAGGTTCTCAGAATGGCTTCTGCACTACCTAATGTGCTCACCTGATGCTTGGGGGGCTCTCCCTAGTGGTGCTCTCTTTGTTGACAGCATTTGGCAGAAATTGTGACTTCTTGGAAAACATAGGAACCTGCAATGACCTCTTAAAGATCACCTAGGAAGAAACTGGTCCATCTAGCTCTCAACCCAAGCTGGGATCTACTTCCTATCATGGAAACTTTCTGCCCTGTTAGTTTACAAATTATTTTCCACTAGAAGCTACTTGTTTCATAAAACAATAACTATCAGTTGTCCCTTTAAGGCTCATGCATTGAAGAGATCCCAACAGGTCAGGGATAAACACAGGAGAGGGGAGCCTTTGTTGATGAAGATCCATCTGTAAGACAAAGGAAGATCTTCTTTGTCTCCATCTACAAAGTGTCCTCGGAGCTCTAACCACAAGCATGAGTACCTGAGCCCCCCATTCCTCATTAATGAGCATGAAAGGAAAGGGAAGGGGGATTACTTGTTCCCATGGATGGAACTCTTTATTCCTATCCTTATTCATAATCTACCATTCATAAAAACTTCCAGAGTAAATGTCCCCACTGGCCCCTTTCTATAGTCTACAACTAAGCATGATCTACACTCAGGGTGAATTATTTACCACAGGTATCTATAATGTAGAGAATATGGGATTCTTTTTTTTTTTTTTTTTCATAGCCTGCCTATATCGCAGCAACTGGAGAATGAAACCAAGAGAAGGAGTGTCCATGGCAGGGTGGGGCAGAAACAAATGCAGTTAGCAATGAGGAAAGACTAGAGAATATGTTGTATGTGCCAGCTTACAGGAGACACAATTTTCTCCTAGCTCACTTGTAGCACCTCCACTTGAATCTTAGGCACTCCCCACCTTGAACCGAAAGCAAGCACGACATCTGGATTTCTCTAGGTTTTGCCTTGGTGGTAGAATGGCTTAAGAAACAGAGAAAGCTGCTCAAGTCCCTGTCCTGCTACCACACACCTACACTTATCATCCCTCAAGGACCTGGGTAAGGAAGCCATCTGGCAGAGCAGTGACCTCTTTCCATTAACGTCTTCCCATGAACTGTATCTAGTCAGGGTCTATCTTCTTCCACCTTCCCTCCTAGGAAGACTCTTGGCTTAGGGGCTATAGGACCGTGAAAGGCAGCCTGGTTCCTGGTTGAGCTAAGGCTAGAAATGCCGGTGACCCTAAAGGGACAGAAGGCATTTTGTCCCACTCCCAGGGAACCAGGCTCCAGGCATGAGGCTGCAGCCCTCCATAGATTTGTGGCCATAGTCACATAAGGGAAACACCCTAATCCCCTCCCCAGGTAGAGGACTTGACCTGTGGTCACATAGCCTCAAGACACATCTCCATTTTAATGAGGTACCTAATGGCCTGGCTTAGCCAATAAGCTTTCCTTCCCAGACATTCCTCCCTGCACAAGGAATTTAACCTCAGGCCTGCCCTGAGAAGTGGGGTACGGTTTTACTCATCTACTTTCCACCATGATAATAAATGCCTTAAAACCATGGACTGTCTCTTTTCACCAGGAACTCCCATGGGGAGCTGTGGAGGCCTTTGCCTAAAGAACTGCTGTCTGATCTCCTGTAGAAGGCTTCTCTGAGCTCCCAGTCATGCCACAACCAATCTAAACCAAGCCCAAGCCTGCTGCTGCCAGAGCTCTCCCCCACTTTCCCCTTCAGCCCCAGGCTCGATCCATCCTGCTGCCTCCCACTACATCTTCTGCTCTTCCGTGGCTTCCAGTGGCTCCTGGGTATGAGAGCCAGAGAACCAGCCCAGGCCTCCTTGCAGGCCCCGGGGAACCCCCCAGCCATCTCCAGCTGTCCCTGAGACCTCAGACTGCACTTTCCCACCCCTGGAGCAGTGTCTCTCGACTTCCCTATGACCGAGTGGTAGCATGGGATAAGCGAGGACAAAACTCCCGAGGTCTGCCGTCCTGAGTGGCCTGAGCCCTATGTCGGAGCAGACACGGACCCCATTAACCCTACAAGGGGCAACAGCAGAAGCCTCTGTCTTGCTTCTCAAGACTTGAGCAATCTCCTTCCAGCCATAAAAGCTAGAAGTCCACTCCATGATTAGACCCTGAGCCCACACTCTCCCTACACCTGATGAAGAGGTGACTGGAGTTCCCACTGTGCTGCTGGTACATGCGTGCTGGTTCTCTTTCTTTGGACAGGGCCCTTGGAATACTGGACAAACCATGGCTATTTCTGAATATTTTTCTGATTTTTTTTTGTTTTTTACTCAGAATATATGACCGTCTCAAATGCTTTGTGAGTGACCCTCAAGAAATATAACAGAGGTGCTGATACGTGTTTAGTGATTTAATGAGTTCTTTGGCCAGCAAAAAGAATTAAAGAGACAAGAAAGGCAGAAGACCATCGGAGAAAGGCTGGAAGAGGCCTGTGGCTCAAGCCTGTTAAAAAGAAACTGGCTTGGGTATATTTTTAGGACCTCTGGGCCCTCCTCTTTCCATTATTGGTCCTGTTTAGGTAGCCACCCTCATATCTCCCCACAGTTTCTCCTGCAATATTTTCTAGGAACAAGACACCACAATTTCGGGGATCTTGTTTTCTCTTTCCCTGTCTACCTGTATCTCTCTAACTCTGCAGCATCATGGCTTCCTCAGCTACCTTTCTTATATAGCCAAGGGCTACCTGCCAAGGGATGGCATTGACCACAGGGATCCAGGCCTTCCTATATAAATTAGCAACTCACACTGAGCCTTGGAGTGTGGTGTGACTGCCTGAACTTGCTGAGACTGGAGCTTCTGATAGACTGTCCATAGCAGCTACAATGAGCTTCAACAACCCACCAACACTCCAGCAGCTGGCAAGAAGAAGCCTACTGAAAGATGAAGCCTTGACCATCTCTGCTCTACAGAACCTGTCCTTGCAATTCCTCCCACCACTCTTAAAGGATGCATTCACCAGCAAACAACTTAACATCCTGAGGCTGATGGTGGTAGCATGGCCCTTCAAATGCCTTCCTGTGGGAGCCCTGTTGGAGACACCTCACCTGGAGACCCTGAAAGCTGTGCTAGATGGCCTTGATTTGCTGATGCCACAAAAGGATCGACCTAGCAGGTGGAGACTACAAGTGCTTGATTTGCGAGATGCCCACAAGGAATTCTGGGATGGTTGGACTGGATTACTTCATGAAGTCTGCTCTCAAGATGTCTTTGACAAGAACCAATCAGTGGGAAATCATCCCATCCTAGGGGGAAAACAGACCATGACTGTAAAGATGAACCTTTCCCTCATGTCCTGCCGTCCCTCTAAATACCTAAATTATTTTTATCAGTGGGCCAAGCAGAGAAAAGATGGCATAGAGTTTATCTGTGAAAAGTTGGAGTTTGGGGCCATTCCTGCCTATGACCCAATGGATGTCTTGGAGGTTTTTGATGCAGCCTCAATCCAGGAATTGGAAATAAACACACGCTGGGATATATATACCCTTGCATTGCTAGCCCCTGGCCTGGGCCAGATGANAAACCTCCAGAAACTCCTTTTCAAGGAAATCAGCATACCTTTGGAGTGGCCTTGGAACCTAGAGAAGGAAGCCCGTCTTTTTACAGAGTTCTTTTTCCAGTTCTCCAAACTGCATAAGCTCCAGCATCTCTATTTGAATGATGTCTACTTCCTGACTGAACGCTTCAACCAAATGCTCAGGTGCTTCGAGAGTCCATTAGCGACCCTGGCTATCACTCACTGCAGGCTGTCAGAATCAGATATGAGGTACCTGTCTTGGTGTCCAAGTACCCATCAGCTCAAACACCTGGACCTGAGTGGCATCCCCTTCAGGCCTTTAAGTCATCAATTTCTAGGAAGCCTACTAGAAAGACTGACAGCTACTCTGCAGACATTAAAATTGAAGGGCTGTAAGCTCATGGACTTCCAAATTACTGCCCTCCTGCCTGTGCTAAGCCAGTGTTCCCAGCTCACTGAAGTCGATTTTGCAAAGAACAACTTTTCCATGGACAGCCTGAAGAAGCTGCTGCAGCATACTGCCAACCTCACACAGCTGACCCTGAAGAAGTACCCTGCCCCTGATGAGGTCTATCATATCCTTGATGGTGTTATTCAAGACATATTTTTACAACTTTGTTCTGAGCTTATGAACACTCTCAAGTCTGTAAGGCAGCCAAAGCAGGTTTACATTGTGAGTAAGAGGTGTTCGTATTGTCAGAATTGCTATATCTACAATTTTACTAGGAATATATAAGGTGAGGTCATTGCTAGGCTCTGGTAAATGGAAGGCAGGTCTCAAGTGACTCATTAGAGGCATAGAATATGTGTATTCAGGCATTTATACATTTTTGATGTATATTGGAGTGATGATTATTTCATTTCCTTTGAATTTCAGTCAAATTCTTCTGATTTAAGGTAGTTATGTTGAGATGGAAAACCCTGAGCTTATTTTCAGCCTAATATCTACAGTACAGACCCACCCTTGAACAGCAACTATATCTGAAAATTGTAGGGCTGCATTCCAGCACTTTCAGAGTATGAGGGACCATAGAAGTAGGGAAGGGGATAAAGAGAGAGGACATTATAAAGAGCATAATGGACTTGAATAGGAGGGCTCTGTTTCATTCTCCCTGTGGATGGCATCCACCTTTTGGCTCTCCCCTTACATACTGTTCTACAGTATATGGACATATTTTTATGAAATATAAGTCTGACTGAACCTTGGAGTATTTTTGTATTAGACTGATATCACTATTAAGCTGCATCTCTCTTGGGGAGGTTCCTTAGCCTGATATTGCTTTCTACCACCACTGTTAGCATTATAATTTCTCATAGGTTCTAATAAATCAGTTTTGAAAAAGGAAAAAAATAAATAAATAAATTAGCAACTAAGAAAATCTCCCTACAGACGTACCCACAGGCCAGTTCAATAGAGGCAATTCATCAATTGAGATTCCCTCTTCTCAGGTTTGTCAAGTTGACAACTAAAGCTAACTGTCATGGAACCTACATTTCTATTTGGCTCACTAGACAGGAATCTAAGGTTTGTGCTTATACGTTACCTAGTCTGGAAATGCACTGACCATCAGTGACACTGAGGAAACCATGGAGTTGGTAGAATCTTTGGGTAAGCCACTGTGGCCTACTCTTTAAATGCCAGCAACTGGGAGGCAGAGGCAGGTAGATCTCTGTGAGTTCAGGAAAAACCTGGTCTACATATCAAACTCAAGACCAGCCAGAGCTACGTAGTGAGACCTTGTCTCAAAAAGAAAAATTAAAATCTTTGTGTAGAACTAATTTGACTAGCTTTTAACTGAAGTGCATTTCTACCATGGGGGAACTGATCCCTCTGGTTTATCGGAGTCGAGAACCATCTACACAGAACAGACTATGGGCCTCACACACTCAATAGTGCCAATCAGAATTCCATCTCTACAGGGACCCCATTACAGACCACTGATACTGTTTTATGAAAGTTGTATTTGGCTTTGCAGTTCATAAGAGACCTTGCTCCCAGCACCTTTCTGTCATTCCTCCCTCAAGCACCACCCTTCCACCCCACAGAAGTTTGACTCCTCAGAGAGGTAGATGAAGTAAGAAGATGTGAAATCAAGAATATGGAAGAAAGGAAGGAAGACTGATCCAGACAGAAAGGAATGAAGAAAGCCCCAGAAGGCTACAAACCAACTTTGTTTCTCTCCTAGCTACACTCACCTTGTGCTTCTTAAATAGAATAAGTTTCAAGCAGAATTTACTTTAGTCAGAGCTCAATAGTCCCCAAAAAACCAAGGAAACCGTCAGATTAGCATGAGACCAACTTGAATACAGGCGATTATCACACACACTCACTTGACTGATTCCTTTGAAAGGTTATGGTAATGTAGTTTAAAAGTTATAATGTAAATTATTCAGGATTTTCAGGTAAAATTGCCTCTTTGTCTCTGTTTAAAAGCTTTATTAAAGTCAGGGGCAATAAGCAATTAGAAGTTTCATTGCTTAAAGAACTTTCCTGACCCAAATGTTTCTTATTTAATTGAAATTTATAAATATTGAAAATTAACCGCCTCAAAGGTAATTTAAATAACTCACTTCCCTCTCTGATGCTGAAATTCTAACTTGCTAATTCCAACAATTTCTCATGAATCTAAATTAGCTTCTCTTTTTGCTGTAATAGAAAAACATAACTCCAAATTGTGTCTGCAGATTATCTATTCAAGGGACAATGAATACAGAGGGGAAAAATGGCTTTTGTCTCTTAATGCTATTTGGTGTCCACTGGGCCAGGAAAATTGAGAATAAATCCAAAAATATCTATCAACAATATAGAGAAGAAAATAATCTACCTATGCTCTCTCTAGATTTAAGGACACCGAAGGGAATTTCTAAAATTCCCCTTTAGATTCTCTGTCTAAAGAATGCTTCTTGCATCCTCTGTCTGAGCTGAACTTTTAAACCCACCCCCAGAGCTCATGGCTCTAGCTGCATATGTAGCAGAGGATGGCCTAGTTGGTCATCAATGGGAGGAGAGGCCCTTGGTCTTGTGAAGATCATATGCCCCAGTACAGGGGAATGCCAGGGCCAGGTAGTGGGAGTGGGAGTGGGAGTGGGAGTGGGTGGGTTGGGAAGCAGGGAGGGGGAGGGTATAGGGGATTTTCAGAGAGGAAACTAGGAAAGGGCATAGCATTTGAAATGTAAATGAAGAAAATATCTAATATATAAAAAGACTCTTGAAAAGAGTTTAGTAGGGCTCATAGTCTTATGTTATTTTGAAATATCTAAAATAGAATCCATAAGTAAGTCAAGAAAAGCATTTTCTGAAGCTTTCATGGGGAAAGGTGAATAACTCTAACAGTCCCCAAACAATTCAGGTGTTGGCATCATTAGGGAAGTGCTGTCGTGAAAATACAACCACGATCCGATCCGGCAAGAAAGGGGACAACTACCTGATTAGTTTCCTCTGACAAAGAATTAGTGACCCAAAAAAAAAAAAAAAAAA
>NC_034602.1:20412138-20447059 GCF_900095145.1 Mus pahari
AAGAAGAAGAAGAAGAAGAAGAAGAAGAAGAAGAAGAAGAAGAAGAAGAAGAAGAAGAAGAAGAAGAAGAAGAAGAAGAAGAAGAAGAAGTATGGTCCTGTTGTAGGAGTTCTGTCACTGGGCTTGAACTTTGAGGTTTCAAAAGCGCACACGAAGTCCTGGTTCTCCCTCTGCCTGCTCTTAGCTACTGCTCCAGCACTATTCCCGCCTGCCTGCTGCCTTGCCCCATGCCATGTTGGTCATAAATCCACCCTCTGAAACTGTAAACCAGCCTCCAATTAAATGCTTTCTTTCATAAGTCGCCTTGGTCATGGTGTCTCTTTACAGCCATAGAACAGAAACTAAGACACCTTGTCACAGAAAACAAAAATTAAACAAAATGAGAGGGAAGGAGGAAGGGGGAGGGAGGGAGAGAGAGAGTTGACATACATAACAAAAGCAAAAAGATTGAAGACATAAACTAAGACTACCGAAACCTGTAATGGATGAGAAGGGGAGAAAATAAGGTGTTAGTGTAAAAAATATTGACTGTCAGAAGGTTGTAACATGGAAAATATCTGTAAACGAGAAACCTGTAATTTATCAAAATTAAAAGCACTTACTCTCTGAAAGACACTAAGAGAATGAAACAACAGGACAAGGCCTGGGAGAACGTATTTGCAAAACTCAAAATAGGAAAAACCACCCAAATGGGGAAGTAGGCAAATATGTGAACAGAGATAAAAGAAAAAAATACCTATGAGAGCAAATGAGAACTTACGCAGCATATGAATAGTGGAGTGGAAGTAGGGATGGCGATAACTATACAGCGGCAGCATGCTGGAGGTCGTGCTGGAGGTCTTAGTGGTGGGATATCTCCACACTTTGATAACAGGACAAGCATCTATCTGCACACATGGTGAAGGGCTCAGGGTGAATATTGTGGTGATCTTTGCATTGGGAATGGCTACCTAGAAACCCTACATGGAGATGTCATGGGAATTGCTCCTTGCAACTTCGTGTGTGTGTGTGTGTGTGTGTGTGTGTGTGTGTGTGTGTGTGTGTTACACACACACACACACACACATATATATTTTTTATTTAAAAAAAGAAATCCAGGAAGAACATGTGCATGTACATCAAAACTATGAGTTTCACCATATAAAACTAACAAATTTAAGACTTGCTGGCTGAGTAGCAGGACTTTTCTGTTCTGGTGTCTAAACATTACACATGGGAATTCAGAAGAACCCAATCCCTACCTTAAAAAGCAAAACTCTGCTATTCTGTATATGTTACCTGGACTCTTTCCCACAGAACTAGCTTAGGGATCTTATGTGGCTTGTATTTACCAATAGACACAAGATGGAGTATCCCACTCTGGCTTCATTAAAGCTTTCTCTGGCTCTTAAACAAGACCTCTAATAAGCCTTTGGATGCAACTCCTCAAACAGTCATAGCAATTTACCAACACAAAAATGAGGCCAACCCACAGAGAAAGGCAAAGTGGAAAGAACCATAGAAGAGTGAAATTGAATCCTTATCCAATTACACACTGATACCAGACACACCCTCCACCTGAATTCCTTGTAATGTGAGATATAAACTTGCCTGTTATGAAGCCAAATGTCCCGGTCCATTTTCTGTTATTATAACAAAACATCTGAAGCTGGGAAAATTATAAAAACAGGGGGTTTTGTTTGGTTAGTTGGTTGCTTGCTTTTTACTAGTATTTTCTCAGCTGGTGGTGAGGGCTTTCTCCTGCTGTACCACTTGTGTGAAGCTGCATGGGAAGCCAGTACATACAAAGGAACATTGGGTGGCAGGGCGGAGAGAATCCAGCTCACAATGCAATAACCCACTCTTACAGTAGCCAGTGATTCCTGAGAACACACTCATTAGAAACACCGCCGCCCAAGCCCTTCACACTTGGAAGAGAGCCTCAGCATGAATTTGGCAAGAGCAAATTATATTCCCAGGGCAGCACATATCAACCGTGAGGGGCAGCAATCCTGAGTCAGAGTGGGAATCCCTTTGTGAGCCAGGAACTAGCTGAACTGAATTCATTCCTTGTATTGATGTGAACAGATGCCTGATACACTATGTTATCAAGGAAGGGTTCATTTCAGCTTACAGTTGGACAGGATTCAATCCACCATGGAGAGGAAGGCCTGGCTGGCTGCAGAAGTCATGACATTTGAGGTGGCTGCTCCCATTGCATCTTCCCACAGTCAGGAATTTGGAGAGTGCGGAGATGAGATGGATGTGGACCCTCTATGCTTTCTCTCTTTCTTTCCTACTTAGTTAAGGATCCCAGCACATGGACTGGTACCACCCAGGTTCAGAGTATGTCTTCCCTCCTCCGTGAGGCTTCCTCCTAGGGTGTGTTTTCACAGATATACCCAGAGGTTTCTGCAACCCACACAGACTTTCTACTTCTTTCAAAACATCAGAGCCTGAGGCTTTGATGTCTTAATAAGTTCTTGAGTGATGTTCATGTTTCTATTTCAGGAACCTCTGGCTGGAGTTAACTAGACCAGCCCTTTCCTGATCCTTAAATGAGTTTGTGCTCCTGCAGGGCACTGTTCTGCTGGTGAGAAACACACATGAATGACACGTGAGTCAAGAAACCAGACTCCAAAGGCAAAATTATCATAGAACTATGGCATTGGAAGCAATGCCTTTCTTCAGGGACAGTGTCCTCCTATCATCGGACAAAGGATTCCAAAGGAAGAAAATTATTACCAAGCAAGACATGCAGCGTGGGATTGCTTGGGGATTAAAAAAAAAAAAAGATGTCATCTGGGTTGCCAGCAAGTAGAACTGTCTTTTGCTAGGTCCTGCTAACTGAGTGGGACACAGGTAACTATGGAAAGGAAATCATGCTGTGTAAGGCAGCTGCTTCCTGGTCCCAGAAGACACTGTGAGGCAAAATGGTGGAGGAGTACAGGGCTCGGTGTCTAAACAGGATCTGCAGGGGAAAGGGGGACCCAGGGAACAATAAAATACCAACCCTGAGTTTGTTCCCTAAACCTGAAGCCTTGGGGCCCCTCCCAAATGTGCAAGGTTGGTTTTTTATCTGTGGCTCATGTTTTATGTTTTTCCCAGACATTTGATTCTTTGTCTATCCCAGGGAACTAGCTCAGCAGTCGAGAGGATGACCCCCAGCACCCTGTTACAATAGGACCACTGCCTCATCCATCTCCCACTAATAGATCTCCATGTTAGGAGTACTGTATAGAAGATGCTCTTTTCTTAGACTCTGCAATAACAGCTGGGAGACTTGAGCATCCATGGTGTGAGGCATTCTTGAAATCAGCTCATGTAGCTCCAGGAGACTGGAGGCGCATTAGTGAAGTTTGGCGTGGACAGCTACCATCAAGGTCCTTTCCACAAACTGCTTTTCTTCTGCCTTCTTCTTCCATCCCCACAATGACCCCCAAAGGGCAGAAAGGGCAAGAAGACCTGTCTCATGTCATCAAACCTTGGATAAACTGAGCCTCTGAGAGCTTACCAGCAGGGGGCAGAGACAAAATGTTAGGGTTCTGGTGCACACACCTTCCCTCCCAGCCTGTCCATAGAGTGTTCCTATCAACTCAGTGACTCACAGAAGCCTAGTCTACTAAGGACTCTCAAGGTCACTGCCTTGATATCTGCAGATAGCTGAGAAAAAGGTAAACTCAACCACTAAGAACGAGTCACCTTGGAGAATACGTGGAAAGCCTATGGAAAGCCAGCAGATTAAGTCCATAGCTTGAATCTCCAGGTGGCTTTATGATCTTATGACACAGAAAGCTGATAGCCATCTTTTGAAGTAAAACAACAGACTCAGTGCAGGGTGAACAAGTGTCATCATTTTCTGGTGCATCTTAAGGAAAGTGAAACCTCTTTAAGGGCATATTTCCATTAGGGAGCTATGTCCACTAAGCCACACAATTCGTTTAGTGAACCTCTTTTCCTCACGTTTAAAGTACCCAGATTGCATTATTAACTGTGTTGACAGGAGGTGGCTGTTTTTGTTTGTTTGTGTATGTGTGCATGCGTGTTTGTTTTGACAGTCTCACTATGTAACTCAGGCTGACCCAGAATTCACCACATAGGCAGGCTGGCCTTGAACTCAGGATCACCCTGATTTAGATAATAGAGTGCTGGGATTACAGACATGTGCCACCATACCTAGCCTACATTTTTAAGTGACATGTTTATTAAATAAATTAGATATTTTGTATTCTAGTGATAACACTTCTAACAATTTTTTTTTTTTTTTTTGGTTTTTCGAGACAGGGTTTCTCTGTATATCCTTGACTGTCCTGGAACTCACTTTGTAGACCAGGCTGGTCTCGAACTCAGAAATCCGCCTGCCTCTGCCTCCCAAGTGCTGGGATTAATTCTAACAATTTTTATTGGTGGATTTTCATTGAACATGGTGGTGGGTTTCATAAAGAGAATCTATTTCAAAATACTAAGTATTTTGATGGTGTTGATCCACGTACATACTCCCTACTTTCCCTCCTACATTTAAACCTTGCATATAAATGCTTTTCTGTGTCTGTATACAATCTAGAGTTCACAAATAAGAGAAACATCTGATATCTATCTTTCTGAGTCTGGCTCGTTTCACGTAACATGATCGATTCTTCTGCAAATTGCACAATACTGCTTTCCTATATGATCAAATAAGACTACACTGTAAGTATACATCACATTTATTTATCCAGTTATCTGTTGACAGTTATCTAGGCTGATTCCTTGACTAGACTTCTGTACCATACTTTGACTTATTGTATTATAAGCATGGATCTGTTCATTTCACTGTCCATTTATCGGATAGGGTTTTGGCATCTATATTTAGGATTTTTTAGTTTTAAATATATTCTAGTTATTAATCCTCTGGCTAGTGTATAGATAGTAAGGATTTTTCTCCCATTCTGTGGCTCACTCTCCATACAACATGTTTTGTTTCCATTGGATGTGAAGGGAATTCTTTCCATTAGAAACTCCCTCCACTATTACAAAATGTTTGTAAGACTGAAAACTATTTCAGTTCTTACAGTCTTAAAACCTTAGAGGTATGTCACAGTTTACTCACCTTCAATTTTCTAAAAAGTTACAGACTCAAGCGTTGCAAGTATATTATAGCACAATACCAAATGTGGGGAAGAAAGAGAGAATGGGGGATGAGGGGAAGCGGAGAGAGAGGTGGAGGAGAGAAGGAAAGAAGGCCATAAAGTGGGTGCTCTGAACCTCTCTGTAGACATCACTCACAGGTGGGATCCTGGGATTGAGGAGGCTCTCTGCGGAGGGAGTTCACACTTCGAACTTGTGAAAGTTATAGTGGTATGTCTACCAGTTCTTTGGTGCTGTGTAGCATTCAGTGCATTTCAAATACATTATCCTATCTAACTCTGAAGGCTATAGTGTGAGGTAGGCCACATGTTTATG
The DNA here is from genome assembly GCF_900095145.1 of Mus pahari. NCBI lineage: Eukaryota > Metazoa > Chordata > Mammalia > Rodentia > Muridae > Mus > Mus pahari. The sequence continues at coordinate 20,417,560 of NC_034602.1, forward strand.
ACGTAGAGTTAAATTCTGATGTTTGATGTCAAGCAGAGAGTATGACAAGAGATGCCAAAAACTACATCCTTTGCCTCTATTAAATACATGGTAAAAGTTAGATAGAAGCTTAGCATAATCATCAGGAATTCACAAGTTTTCAGATTACTTTCAAGAATATATGATTTTTTTTGAAAATACTTAATGACCACTGACTTAATAAGCCTGGGATACCTAGGCTTATTAATATCATAAAACTATATAGTATTGTTACATAAGAAAATGGTATGTGTGTGTGTGTGTGTGTGTGTGTGGTTGTTGTTGTTGTTGTTTATCCCCAATTCTTTGTCGAGGAGTTTAATATTTCCTGAATATATGAGAGTCTTTTGTTGGTCACAACAGCCCCCTTCTAACATACATAGATTTGTAGTACTTAGGTGGTACAGGGCAGCTCCCCTGAATTCCTTTATGATTCAGGTTACCAGTGATTAGCATGTTCATTCTGTCTTCTGGAAGGAAGAGTAGAGATGGAGTTCAAACATGTGGCCCCCATGACTCTACATTGAACTCTAAACAGAAGCTTCAGAGAGCATCCTGGTGGGCGAACCTATCAATGTCACGTGAAGATGGTGTGCCCTGGCTGTTCCTGCACTCGGGACCTTTCAGGCTTTGTCCTGTTCATCTGTTCATCTGGATATTTGTTTGTATCCTTCACTAAAGAATAATAATCCTGAAGGAAACTGCTTTGTACTATGAGTTGTAGTGAATCTGGACCCAAGCAAGTTCTGGAAGCCCTGAGATGCGTAGTCAAACATAGAATTATGACTGGCCAGCTGACCCAATCTGAGATGGCATCTCCAATAGGGCCTTGGGCCAGGCCAAATACCCTCCACTTAGATTGTAGGAGTGGATCCGTTACTTTTCTGGTAGCTGTGACTGTAGAGGTTCTACCCTGACCTGCATAGCAGGAGTGGCCCCATCAGCTATTTTTGCTATCACAGCACTTGGTTGAATTTCCCCACCTGAGTTAGGAGTTCTGCTTTTGGCCTGATCTCAGTTTTGCCTTCCTTGAAGAGAGACCTGTGCTGAGAAATGGAAACCTATGCCATTGGCTGCAGGCATGAGGTGATTAATGTCATCAGTCAGGTCTAGGGGTTGGGCTTGTGGTTTTTACCTTTAGAAGCCTGCTGCTTTGCAATAAAGTTGAGCCTTGAACTTTGTCTTGGCTCTATTCTTCTCTCATCCTAGTCATTTAATTCCCAGACTTCCATTCAAAGTACCTATATTGACTGGTGTGCTACATCCACTCCAGTAGTGACTTGCTTGACAGATTTAGAAACCTGGAAGCAGTCCCGAGGCAAAGAGTTTCACAGAAACTTAGTTTAGTCTCCTGGAACTGTGGCATCCCAATGGATCTGTGTGCTTCCTTTCAGTATTGTTTTGTTATAGGTGCCTCCAAGCAATGACTTGCCAAATACCTAAGCAAAATTGAACTTTGCTTCCTGGCCTTCATCAGTGCCCAAGGTAGTCCTTGAGCTGATCATGGGCTTGGAATTCAGTAAGAATGTTGCCTATTCAGTGACATTCAGAATTGCCTCTAGTATTGTAAGAGAGATAGTGAAAGAAATCAGGCATTACTATCTACTACATACAGTTAGAAATCTCAGGGCAAGCTTAGCAATGTAAGTTTAGAATTCTTATTACAGTTATATATGGCAGACTACAGTACTTATTAGTAGAAAAGTCCCCTCTATACTATCACTTAGAATAAAAGCCAAGAAGCTCCCATATACAGGAATTTACAATGATTTAGGGAGTAGATTGGGCTGTGGTTTTACAGTATTGCATTATTCATGAGAAGGTTATCTAGAGCAGAACTCCCTAATTAGAACCATAACTTGGGCGTGAAAGCCCTTGCCCTGGGAGTATAAAGACCTTACACCTGGCTTCTAAGACTATAGCTGGCCTCAGACAGAGCTGACTTTGTCTCAGTTGTTTTATTGCCCAGTTCCTGCCAGTCTTTGTGTTTGTATTCCTCTGTTTTGTGTTAGAGTCATTAAGCATCCAGTAACCTCATTGTACCTTGCTGATGTGTCACCTAACTTCCCTATCTTCTTCTGTATAAAAAGTTTGATGCTTGATTTGACAAATTACATTCAGATTCAGCACACTCTCTTGTGTCCACATCTGTTTGACACCCTATTGCCACTGACTCTATGCCCATCTGTTTGAGACTCTGATTCATACGGATTGAGGAGGGCCTACTGATCCCGGCCCATGGCACTGGTGGTCACCGGTCAACTACATGTGATAAAATGTCTCACAAAAGCAACTGAAAGGAAAAAATATTTGTTTTGGTTCACACTTTAAAAGGGTGTGCCCCATGGTGGAAGGGAAGGCCTGGTCAAGTTCATAGCAGTAAGGATTTTGTATCTGGGCAGAGAGGAAGAAAAAAGCATTGTATGCTGACACTTCATCTTCCCTTTGTCACTCAGTCCAGGACCCCATACTATGGAATGATCACACACACACACACACACACACACACACACACATACATGCACAGTAGGTTTCCCTCCCAACCTCTCTGGCAATATCCTCACAGTCAACCCCTGAGGTATGTCTTCTGGATGAATCTAAATAAACTGGAGTTGACAATGAAGATTAAAATTAGCCATCAAAGGACCAGACATTAACTCCAAGTACAAGGTTCCATAATCAAATCCTGCTATACAGAGTCAAGATGTTCACTGTGTCGAGCCTGTTAGTAGCTCTTTATAGATGTAGGCCTACGCTATTTCCTAAAATTCAGAAATTCAACCAATTTTAACAATAAAGTTGTGGTGATCTCTTTTTCTAGCAATAACAAATCTCTGAATATAGTCATTGTGTTTCCATGGAGATGGTACCTGATTCCTTGTCTCACATCTACACCCATGGCCCATGAGTGATGTATATGCACTATATTAGCATCATAAGATGTGTTGTCAATGTGTAATTTTCGATCAAAAGGCTTAAACCAAAAAGCAGAAAGAGAAATGTGAACATGGAGGTAGAGGTTAGAATTCTGGGGTCATAAGCTAGGGAATAACTGGGGGAGACTCACAGGACTCCTCTCTGGACCCTTCTGAGCATGAAGCCCTGTTGATAATTGATTTTGGGTTCTAGAATGCTGATTTCTAATAGAAAAATCTCTATAGTTCTATGGCATGAAAATAAATCAACTAAGTACAATTAAGACTTTTCATGTGTAGAATAATGCATATTAAGCAGTATATTCTGCTTCTTAATTATAATAGTAAGATGGCCATAGCCAGTTCAAAAGGAATTTATAAAGGCAAAGTACTTTTAGAAGGTCAAGATTCCTGAGTTTACATTTAAACTTGGTCATGTGGCATAGACCATAAATTGTGACCTTTCATTTTAGCTCTCCCACTGGGCAGAAAGAATTTGAGATACAACTGGAACATATCCCCACGTTAACATGTAACTGCGCTCTGTTAAGAAACTTAACCAAGAATAACAGAGTCAAACCAAGTGCATTTCCCTCCGTGGGTGTTTGTGTGGTCTCCTCCATGTGACACTGAAAGGTTATGTCACTCACCTTTCTGCCTCATTTCCAAAAAATTAATCATTTTTTCCCAAGAATATTTCAAATGAAGGGTTTTAGATAAAACAGCATGGTTCTATCTGAGGCTCATTTTCTTCATTTCTATAATGCCTCTTATTTTACTTTTTTTTAAAAAGAAAACTAAATGGTTATAGGGATTTCCTTCCTTTTTAGCTAATTCTCAAGTTGTAGGAAGAATTAAGCCATATTTAAATAATAGTTCAACAAATCTCCATGGAAGCCTATGATTCATTCCTTAGTTAGATAAAACATCTATAAGAGGACCAGTAAGATAGCTAGGTAGGTACAGGCTTGCCACCAAGCCTCAAGATCTGAGTTTTGATCCCTGGGACCTGCCTGATAGAAGGGAAAAAAACTTAAACAAATTGTCCTCTAGCCTCCATATGTCCTACGGCACGAGTGTCCCACACACAAATGAATGAATATAATTTTTAAAAAAGAAACATGTATCTTGCATAAATTGAAAACACTGCCCCCAGAGGACATAAGTTATTAAATGAAAATCTTATTGCAAGGCACAGGACACTTCCTAATGTTTTCTTGGTCAGGGATATCTCCTTTAATGGAAATACAGATATTTATATGTCCTATGCAAAGGGAAGTAATTTAAATCACAAGGAAAAATTAAATCTGGTTCCTTCTCCAGATGAATAAATGAGTCTCTTATAGTCACAAGGTCAAGTCATGAACATTTATTATAGTCCCAAGGTCCAGTAATAAACACAGAGTCATTAGTAAAGATAACAAGAGCTGGATCCATCCATCCAATCTACAAGTTGAAGCAAAGGGGAATGAGGAGTATAAAATAACACATGTGTTCAGAAGAACTCGCTATAGATCCACAGGTAAAACAAGTAGCATTGCCAGAAAAAGATTTTCAGATGACATAGGACTCAATTTTGTAGAATAATTTCTCCTTTGGTGCACAGGGCCTTAACTTGGCTCCAGGTGGGCATACCTCACCTCTGATGATATGGTGAATATCTCTCCTCGCCTCCGATGATATGGTGAATATCTCCTCACCTCCGATGATATGGTGAATATCTCCTCACCTCCGATGATATACGGTGAATATCTCCTCACCTCCGATGATATGGTGATATCTCCTCATCTCTGATGACATGGTGAATATCTCCTTTGCCCTTTAGCTGGATATTTGTTTTCTTTCTGGTGACTTCAACTGTCTCCTTGCTTTCTGCCATTGTCCTTAATGGCCCAGGGCCAGGGGAGCCAAAGAGGAGTCCACAATGCATTCTTCTTCCCAATCTTTTTCTGGAGAAGTAAAAACAGAGCGTAAAACAGAGCGTAAAACAGAGAGTAAAATTAACATGTTTATTTCCTTCTGAAATAAAACCAGGGATGCAGAATGTGAGTCTCTTGCTGGAAATAACCCTATAACATAAGGAGAATCTAAAACAATATTTAAGGATTTATGAATTAGCGAAAATAGAAGAATCAAAACAGTTCTGCCTGTAGGGCTGAGGAAAAGGAAGTATTAATAGATTGATGAATATCTGGACCATGCATCTCTCCTACACCATTAGATGAGCCATCAATAAAATAAGTATCTGCCTATAAAAACGGGAGAAGGTTGGACAATTTTTGTAATCACAAATTCAGTTCATATGAGAAAATTCCATAGCTTGCCAGCTGGATAATGATTTTTCTATCCTTCCATAGTAATCTTTGAGTGAAATTTGACAATCCATAGAGTTCTGTCATACACTTTTAAACTGCTTGTTAGTTAAGTTATAATACAGCAAGAATCAAATCCATATAATTGTTGAAATCGGATCCTCCCTGATTTATTAATTGAGCAAGAAGAATAAGATAAACAGTTAGAATTCAATGGCCCTCATAGTAAAAATAAATCCACTCCAAAGGTTTATCCTCCTATGCTATAATATTTGTAGGAAACAATTTAGTGGGAAAAGCAGGTAAGTTTAAAGGCAGTGAGGGATCCACATGACACACAAATGCCTCTTTTAGCCTTGATACAAACAGCTGCAGTTCTTGTCTCTAGAAATAATATGGGAGGGCAGACCAATGCTGCCTTTCCTTCTATACTTAGATAAATTGGCTAGTGCATAATCAGTTGTAAACTAATTTATTTTCCTTACTGTGTCCTAGCTTGCTTCATAGACTCCACAGTTAGTGTCTTCATAGGTTCTCCTAAACCCTCATCAGAAAGTGGAGTTAATTCAAAATGAGGTTGATATCAAACTCCTTACCCCAAGCTTCAGAGCCTTTTCTGGCACTGGAGGATTCCATGTAAAGGAGGCCCCAGTAAGGGAACTGAGGAACCATCACGAGCATCCCTGCTCTCACTTTCAATTTTGCCTCAACAGGGAAAATCTCCTCTCTTGCCTCTTTTGCCAATTTTAAGGTTTGCCAATTGATCTTTATGCAAGAAATTAGTCATCTTTTCCTCACAATTAATATCCTCTTTGTCTTCCTTAAATATTTTTCTAACTGTCCAAAGTAACACCCAAGTGACCCAAAATTGAGTAATGAAGTTTTTCTCCATTGTTTATAAGCCTTTTCAATATTCATTCTGCCCCATACTTCTTCATCTAAAGTTTCTTCTTCTGGAAACCAGAGATTATAATCATAAACAACTTGCAAGCAATCTAAGAGTTATGATTTTGATACTTATTCGCCTTTCTTTAAAAATAAATAAATAAAACTTAACATAAAGCCAAGCATTCCCTGGTTTCTGGACCATTCTCACCTCCTTCTGTGAGGCCTCACTCTCTTGTCTCATAGCTGATGTCATGTACCTGATTCATGGCCCCACTTGTTTGCCATTCTAGACACAGTGGGGCCAGGAAAAATGAAGCCAATAAATGAGGCAGACAAAATTCTCCTGCAGTAGCCAACTCTATTCAGAGTATCGGGCAGTTTATACTCCGAGGGTTAAAAAGAATCGGGAGTAGAGTGTTTAATCCCAAGGACAAGCCACACATGGCTAAACCATATTTTTACATAGAGGCATATAAGCAAATAACAGTAACCAGTTCTGTTGAATAATTGGAAGTAAACTCACTCCTAGCCTCTACACCTGGAAGGAAGGAGCACGAAAACACATTCCAAGAGCAATTCTAAGTTTTTGAAGAAACTGAGGTCACAGGAGCCTTGACTTGTTTTCCTCAAGTGTTCTCACAAGCACTCAGAATTCTCCTCACATAACCCCATTCCCGGACCATGTTCTGACACCTGGGAAATCCCTACTCTTGTTTGTTTATTGATGCATTGCTAAACGCTCAGGCTGTCAAAGTACATTTTAAACACCTGGGTGTCTGCCCACATGTTAATGCTGCCCTATACTTTGGTCAAAGAAGCTTCTTTTGCAGTGGGTAGAGGTTAATACAGAGACTCACAACTGGTCAATAGGTCTGGCATAAATAACAGTGAATGCTCTGTTGTGGGTGAGTCGTCTCTATCAGTGTTCAACCATCCAAAGTTCAGGGACCTTCCTGGAACAGGAGGCAGAGGGAATGTAAGATAGGGCAGGAGAGAAGCCATAAAATGCTGACTTTCAGACATGTTGTGACTGATGCACACATCAGCCCACAGCAGCTGTAGTTGCCTGCCCAAGACCTTCACAAGATGAAGGAAGTTAAAATCCCAGTGTGGATAGGGAAGACGGCCTCTAGGTACCAACCATAGCTAAAGGTTAGTGAGGGACGGAGAGCCTCTCTCCTTTGGGGATGTGGCAGCTGGCTGGTTGCTCTGTTGGTAGCCACACACCAATGTGCATATAGGCAGCACTAACTGGACTCAGAAAAATATTAGTAACAATAAAATGGAACCTGAATTAGGAAGGGAAATAATCGGGTGAAGACACTAGGGTAAATTGGACGAAGGTAACGATGGATGGATATGGCCAATATGCATTGTATAAATGTATACAAATTTCCAAGAATTTAAAAAGCTTATTGATGATCTTGTATCCCAGTCCCTCAGAGACCAGTATGCTCAGGAGAGCATGCAGGCTGCAGAAACACAGCTTCCTGGACAGGGTCCCTTCCAGCCTTCATCTTCAGCCAGTAGGCAGAGCTGAGTTCCAGACCTCTGTGCACCTTCCCTGCAAGAGAGCCTGCCTGCAGAGAGTACACTGACCACTGGGACTCAGGAGAGAGTTGGACTCCCAGGAGTGCTGACAGAGGCTAACAGAATCACAGGAGGAACAAGCTCCAGCCAGAGAAAGCTATAACAACTAACACCAGAGATAAGGGCATTAATAACTCACTTAAAGAAATACAGGAGAACACTGATAAACAGGTAGAAGTCCTTAAAGAGGAAGCACAAAAATCCCTTAAAGAATTATAGGAAAACACAACCAAACAGGTGATGGAATTGAACAAAACCATCCAAGATCTAAAAATGGAAGTAGAAACAATAAGAAAAACCCAAAGAAAAACAACTCTGGAGATAGAAACCCTAGGAAAGAAATCAGGAACCATAGATGCAAGCATCACCAGCAGAATACAAGAGATGGAAGAGAGAATCTCAGGTGCAGAAGATTCCATAGGGAACATGGGCACAACAATCAAAGAAAATGCGAAACGCTAAAAGATCCTAACTCAAAACATCCAGGAAATCCAGAACACAATGATTTCTTCTTTAAGGACTTCTACCTGTTTAGCAGTGTTCTCCTATATTTCTTTAAGTGAGTTATTAATGTCCTTCTCCAAAAAAAAAAAAAAAGAAAGAAAGAAAGAAAGAAAGAAAGAAAGAAAGAAAGAAAGAAAGAAAGAAAATCCTCTACCAGCATCATGAGATATGATTTTAAGTCTGAATCTTGCTTTTCGGGTGTGTTGGGGTATCCAGGACTCACTGTGGTGGCAGTGCTGGGTTCTGATGATGCTGAGTGGTCTTGGTTTCTGTTAGTAAGATTCTTATATTTGCCTTTCGCCATCTGGTAATCTCTGGTGTTAGTTGTTATAGCTGTCTCTGGCTGGAGCTTGTTCCTCCTGTGATTCTGTTAGCCTCTGTCAGCAGTCCTGGGAGTCCAGCTCTCTCCTGAGTCTCAGTTGTCTCAGTACTCTCTGCAGGCAAGTTCACAGAGGTCTGGAGCTCAGCTCTGCCTCCTGGCTGAAGGCCAAGAAGGGACCCTGTCCCAGAAGCTATGTAGCTTCTGCTTCCCGAGCGCTCTCCTGCGAAAACTGGACTCTTTGGGACCTGGGATACAAGATGGCCAAAAACTATTTTTTATTAGATATCTTCTTCATTTACATTTCAAATGCTATCCTGAAAGTGCCCTATACCCTCCCCCTGCCCTGCTCCCCAACCTACTCACTCCCACTTCCTGACCCTGGCATTCCCCTGTACTGGGGCATATGATCTTCACAAGACCAAGGGCATCTCTTCCCATTGATGGCCAACTAGGCCATCCTCTGCTACATATGCAACTAGAGACACAAGCTCTGGGGGATACGGGTTACTTCATATTGTTGTTCCTCCTATAGGGTTGCAGACCCCTTTAGCTCCTTGGGTATTTTCTCTAGCTCCTTCACTGTGAGCCATGTGTTCCATCCAATAGGTGACTGCGAGCATCCACTTCTGTATTTGCCAGGCACTGGCATAGCCTCACAAGAAATAGCTATATCAGGGTCCTGTCAGCAAAATCTTGCTGGCATACGCAATAGAGTCTGGGTTTGGTGGCTGTTTATAAATGGATTCCTGGGTGAGACAGTCTCTGGATGGTCCTTTCTCCCATCTCAGGTCTGAACTTTGTCTCTGTAACTCCTTCCATGGGTATTTTGTTCCCCATTCTAAGAAAAAACAAAGTATCCACAATTTGATCTTCCTTCTTTTTGAGTTTCATGTGTTTTGCAAATTGTATCTTAGGTATTCTAGGTTTCTGGGCTAATATCCACTTATCAGTGAGTGCATATCATGTGTGTTCTTTTGTGATTGAGTTACCTCATTCAGGATGATATCCTCCAGATCCATCCATTTGCCCAAGAATTTCATAAATTTATTGTTTTTAACTGCTGAGTAGTACATCATTGTGTAAATGTGCCACACTTTCTGTATCAATTCCTCTGTTGAGGGACATCTGGGTTCTTTCCAGCCTCTGGCTAGTATAAATAAAAGACTGCCCTATTCTTATCAGGGGTTATAGTTCATAAGTTTTCTTTCATTTTCTCTTTTGATGCTATGTGTTGAGCCAGAGACTTGTGCACTCTAAGCACAAGGTGTACCAGTGAGCTGCATCATAAACTTATCATAAACCTCCTCATAGACCATAAACTTATTCTCTTCGTCAAGGCTATGACCCTTAGGAGAATGTAGAATAACAATCTACTACCCAGAATGCCATCCACAGCTCATACACATATATAGAGCACAGACACAGAACGTGGTCATAGTTGGTCTTCCCATCTAATTGCTTGTGGATTGTGTGGAGTTGGTTTTGGAGGGACACACAGGAAGTTTTTTCATACTTCGATTGCTCTTTTTGGTCTTACACCACCTCACCCAGTTGCCAGAATCCTGGGTCCAAACTGCCCTGAATTGTGCTATGACTGCCCATTCTACAAACTGTCATCAGAAAAGAGATTTCTGCAGCCATCCTTGACACTTGATTCCCATGATATGGAGGTCAAAAGAGCCCAGCAACACCACTACATCAAAAGTCACTGTAAAATTCAAACTGAAAAGAACTCTGCCTTCCCTTTCCCAGCTCACTGCAGAGGTGTCCCGCATGGGTGGAGACCCTCCCCAGCCTGTCATTCTAGACCCTCTGACAACTTCTTGGGGGAAAGAATTTACTTCCTTTGAATTCCTCAAGGGAAAATAAACCTTCAGGCAAACATTGTTCTCCTTGCTAATATGACTGATCATCAGATGTCCTTAAGTACGTTAATAAGGCCATGGTTTCATTTTCTTAGCCAAAGTCCCTCTAGTAACAGAAAGATGAATTATATGGATAACAGCGATCCATTGCTCATTTTTGTTATTCAAGTTTCTACCCTGAGCCAAAAAAGAAAAAAAGAAAGAAAGAAAGGATTAAACCTACATCCCTCCAGACAAAGGCTCTTTGCAATCCATGTACTCTTGGAATGTAATTTCCTCATCTTAAACACTGATGATTGGATATAGACTCTGGGACTGTCTTTGCTCTTCCCAGTTTTCGCATTAGACTAACCTGAAACTATTTTTTTTTTAAGATCTCATATAAATGACTTGAAATCCTTGCTCCAAGCCCTCACCAAGTTATTTGCCTAGGACCGTTAATTAGGTTGCCTCTTTAGAGTTTAATTTCAATTCCAATTTCACAGATGAGGAGTTCTAATGAGTTCTAACCTGTTTGTTGGCAGTTTTCAAAGCAGGGGTGATGGTCAGAGCTGCTTAGAAATGACCAATGACCAGCAGAGACTCCATGGACTGATCCATTTTGCTTTTTTTGCTGTCTACTTAAAGTCTGAAGACAACTGAGGAGTGGTCTGGAAAAAGAACTCGGAGAGCGATGTATTCACCACCTGTGATAATTTTCTTAACACATATTTATTATGTGTGCATGTGGATGCCTGCCACCATGTGTACAGGGCAGTCAGCTGTGGGAATTGGTTCTTTCTTTTGACCATGTGGGTCCCAGGGATCCAATTTAGGTTGTCAGGATTGACAGGAAATACCTTTACCCAGTAGGCAATCCTACTAATTTTCCAAGTTTCTTTTTTTTTTTAATTTTTAAAGTATTTTAATTAACTCCTTGAGAATTTTACACAATGTGCTTTGATCACATTCAGACCCCTTCCTCTCCTCCTCCCTTTTCTCCTCCCACTAATTTCTCCCAAGTTCACCCCATCTCCTTATCCCCCAATTTCACACCCTGTATTTTGGGGTCTTAATAACCAATAAAGCCCAATTTGTGCTTCCAATATACTCCTGTCTACAATGTCATTCATGGCCAATCTACCAAGAGTCACACACTTAAAGAAAACTGATCCTCTCCCCCCAAAAGCCATAACCCGTGTATAACTCCTCAGTTAGAGGTGAGAACTCAGGAGTCCCCTCCCACTCCATACAGGGATGCTGACTGGATTGATCTTAGGCAGACAACCACAGATGTAAGTCATGAGTATAGTGGTCCTGACTTGACAAGGGGACACTGTTCAACTCCTGGCCTCTCAGATCACTCTAATAATCTTTCTGTCCCCTCTTCTGTGATGGTCCCTGTACCTTGGGGATGGGTGTAATATAGATATCCCATTTGACTCTGCCTCATATTCTCTGGTTTCTGACCAGTGTACAAAGAAATTTCTCTTATATGGCCTGCGAGCTGCAATGATTTATGGATAGAGAGATCTGAATTTAGACAGTAGTTGGTACTACTTCCGTGTAGCAGAAAAAGAGTAATAGGCTCACCCCTGTGGCCTGTGAGATCCCCAGGCCTGAGTTCCTGGCCAGAAACACACCAGGCACGTGTTTTCTCCTATGAAGCAGGCTTTGGACATAAGCCAGTTTTTAAAGGAAAATACTTCCAGAGTTCTACAAGTTACAAGATTCAAAGAAGCTATGTATTGATGTCTTGCTATCCATTATATTGTTACAAGAGCCAGCAAATATTCTACACAAAGATCACTATATGACGAAGACCAGCTTCACGAATGCCTTAAAGAGACATACGGACTACTGCTCTGGTGGCAATAGCAAAGCTTTACTTATTTTTTTAGCTTATAAACATGGGGTATGACTTTGCAATTTTTGCTCAAAAAACAACACCTTTACTTAGTTAGACTTAACACACAGTATTATCATTCTTTGATTCATTTTCTCATAACAAGAACTTCTTTAGAAGTAGGGACTATTTATCAGCAATCCCAAGGACATTCTCCTTTTAGGCAAATATTAACTCTTAACTAGGAACAAGGAAAAACACTGGCTCACAGAAAGTTATGTTAGGACATCCCTCCCTTTCAGGAGGGACAGCCCCTTAACTTTCCCCTAGTTAACTGCTCTGACACTTTCAGGCCAGAACCAAAGGGAAGCCATTGTTCTCCTCAACTATAGAACTAGACCCTGGGATGGCTCTGTCTCACTTCCTCAGTGCACTCCAGCTTGGTGTCTCTTACAGATGGAAGCTTTAGGGAGTCCTGGGAATCCTCAGTGGACACTATGTCAAACACGTCTTCATCAGATAGGGAATCCGTAAACCTCTGTGCACCTCACACATTTCTGAAATGTCTATGTTCCTAGCATAAGCATGCAGATGTTACCTGAAGAAGAGAGAATGCTACTTCATATTTGGCAGTGTCTCAAGGAATTCAACATACCACATAAGCCTAACTAGTTAACAGCTCTCCTTTTGAGAAAGAGAAAATATATTTTCAGGGTTTCCCAGAGCCTCCTGGGAAATATCAGAGTTTTTTAAAAAAAAAAAAGTGAGAGAGCCATTCAGAATTGGATATTTGGATGTTGAGATGTTGTGAACATTAATTCCAATTGTCAATTTGATAAGAGTTAGGTTCACCATGGGACAAACAAAACCTCTGTGTCCAACAGGGCAGACTACTACAAATTACAGAAAGAAAATAAAAATAAATCTAGAAAGGAGCTGTACCTTAGCTTTCCGGTGTGGGCATCTTCAACCTATCACTCCAGAGAGACCACAAAGATAATTCTCTTTTACTTGGGCAATCTGGGGCTGCTTTCCAAGTGAGGCTCATCCTCTGTGTTTTCCCAAGCCCAGACCTGAATAAGTCATCTCCTCCACCATTCTGTCTCCTGGTATGTTTCTGTAGAGGCAGTTGTCAGTAAGATCTTCAGGCTCAGGTAACATGGACATGGGTGAGAAGGGGTTTTTCTATACTTGGTTAATTGAGGTGGGAAGACCCCCTACACTCACACTCTATGGGCTAGGGTCCTGAACTGCATAAAAGGGAGGAAGAGCTCCGTCTCAGCATTGGCTGCTTTCTGCTTCCTGACCGTGGACTCAGTACAGGAATTGTTGAGCTGACAGAGGCTGTCTCTCCTGACTCAAGTGGGTTTTAGTGCAGGAATTAGAATACCAGATACTCAGGGTCACACAAAACTGCCACCAAGTCAGGGGCCCCTCTCTGCATTCTTGTTTCATGAATTCAAAAAATAGGGTGTGTGGGCAATGAGAGATAACATTTACAAAGGAGTTTTATTATAGACTCACACTTGTGAGCTTAATAGAAAGAAAGCAGAGATCTCCCTTTATCGGGGAGGAGCCAATCCTGGGAATGGGACACCATCAAACTGCTAGTGCAGGAACTTTTAGTAGGATTTGTGGCAGACACTGGCATAAGGTATGATGGGGGAAATGAGCTGGTCATCAGCTGGCCCAATCATGATGCACTTTCTAACATCCTCACATGCAGACTCTAGAAATGGCTGCTCATTTAGAGAGAGAGATGGTCATAGAAATCAGCTTCCTTTTCTAGAGTTTCTTCTTTAAATGTTCATTATATTTTTAATTATCTCTGTGTTGAGGTACACATGAGAGTGAGTGCCCACAGAAACCAGAGGTATCAGATCCCCCCCCCTCCCCCACCAGGGCTGGAGTTATAGGTGGTTGTAAGCTGCCAGATGTGGGTACTGGAAACTCAGGTCCTCTGCAGGAGTTGAAAGTGCTCTTAACCCCTAAGCCATCACTCGGGCCCAAAAGCCAAAGATGTTTTCAGCTTCTGGACAAGGACAATATGTTGAGGTTGTTGAGCAGCTTCCATCTCCTGTTCTCATCTCAACATGGATCAGGTTACTCCTGCGGTGACTAACCTGCCAGGACTCCAGCCTGTATCCTTGAACTTCAAATCAGAATAAAGCTTTCCTACCTTGCATTGCTTCCTGTTGTGTGATGAGAAAAGTAACTAATGTAGACATTATCCAAAACAAATAGGTTCTAACAATGTAATAGGGTTACATATAGATATGGGACGAAGGAAAGACAGGTTACATAGATGAGATCAAAATCTAACTCTTCAGAACTGACCAGACTCCATTTTCTTGAGTAATTAAAGACGTGAGCATAAAAAATAAATAGGTTGACAAAAGCTTTTTCTTGGCAAGGTTAAAACATAAAGGTGAACATTTTCACAATTCTATATTAATAATAAACCAACAATATAGAAAAACAAGTACATATTGTAATAGTAGGGTTTGTGTCTTGGTTAGACTTCTGTTGCTAGCCAAAATGTCTGATATTGAGCAATTTATAAGGCAACTTTGCTTATTTAGGGTCCTGTGTTGTTTTGTCCCATGATAGATGTCAGAGAGAAGTAGTCCTGTGATAAGGAAGTAAAGCATGTGACAATGGGTGTGGTTTTATCCCAACCTGCTCTCCTATAAATATTCCAACTGAAGAGTGTGAGACCCCCACACCCTGATATGGCCCTCTCAGCAGGAATGAAGATGTTCTAAAGAGACGATTGTACCCCTCCTCTGGCAATCAAGTTACTGAAACAATGGACTCCCCAAGGAATTAAAAGTTCCCAAGGAATCCTCACACTGGGAGAAAGAAAAGCCTGGATCATAATGTTAGCAAGGAGATCCTGTCTCCTAGAAAGAGAGCTTATACATTGCAGACAAGTTTTCCAAGGATCTTGGAGGACGGAGTTGGGGCCTACACCATGACGATAGACAAGACCACGCCTTGACTGGCACTGTCTAGTTGAGCATACTTTGCCTTCTAGTTAAAACTTACCCTCAGGTTAGGACCCAGAAGGAGGAGAGGAGCTGAGGGAGGAGATCACTGGATCTCATTGTTCCTCTTTCCACTTGGTCACTGTGGTTCCTTTTTTTCCTTCTTTCTTTGAGGTGCACAGGCAGTGCTGCACGCCAAGTGGGAAGGAATGGAGTGGACCTGGGATCTCTTCCCTTGGAGTGTCTGGGCACATTGGACACGAGTAAATGTTGTAGGGAAGGAGGGCATTTTCTCCAAAGATTTCGATATAGATCTTCAGGGTTACAGCTCTTTCAGACAACATTCAATGAAACAGCTCTACTGGATGATATTCAATGAAACAGCTCTATTAGATGATTGTAGCCACCCGTGGCCACACAAACCGGGTTCCTGAAGGGGAGGCTGGGGCTATATGGAGAAAGACAGCAGGAGAAATAATGAGACCAAGACAAGATACTGATCAAGGCCCCAGAGTTTACTAAGAGTCTGAGCTTATAAAGGGGGAAGGCCCATCCCCCACCACCACTACGCTGGGCTCTTGATGCTTTGTCCCCAGGCTGTCTGCACTTGGTCACCAGGCTGTTCCTTATCTCAGGAAGACAGGTTCAGCCTTTCAGCAGGTAAGGTGTCTTGGAGTAGAGCGCAGGTGGCAGAACAATAGGTCAGAAAACTCCACCCTAGGTGGTCTCCTTCACAGTAGCAGAACAGGTCTGAGCCAGCCTGCTCAAGGTTGGGGGAGGCTACAGATGATAGTCAATGAAACAGCTTGTGCTCATATACTTGACTCAGTGTAAGCCAAGGGTTATATTTATGAACTTTGGAGAGTGGGAAGGAGTTCTTCTTGGGGTGAAGTTTCATTGGCTGAGGCTTAAGGTTCTGGGATACCTCATTTGCATAGAGAGGCATTCCAGGAAGTCGAACATGTAATTTCACCAGGAACTAGATGACCTTCCTCAGGAAGAAGATTGAGAGTCAGGCTCCCCAGATCAGTTGGAAAAGAGGAAGCCCCCGCTAAGAAAAGGAAGTCTTCCATTTTGTGCCAAGCTCAGGAAAGCTGCCCAGACATAGTAGACTACAACCTTAGTAATGAGGTGCATCAGGCCACAGTCAATAAATCTTTCTCTGCTCGGCACTAATGCATATTGATGACAAGTAGCTGAGCCTGACTTGTTAAAGTTGCTAGACCATAGGCTCTGACCCTAATAACTCCAATTAACCTGGTGCCATGAGGAAGCACAAAATTTCCCTTAGCAACCTAATCACCTGTTAATGTACCCACCTCTCAACACTGCCACAGTAGGCGGGCCAAATTCAGTGTGAGTCCCAGAGGGAAAAGGCAACGGCTAAGACATTGCTTCTTGTGTTGTTTTTAACAAAGAAGCAAATTCATATGCTCTTGAGCACCTGCTCGACTCCTTCTTCTCATGCAAAACTTCTGTCTTAGGATTGCATTACTGTGAAAAGACACCATGTCCTAGGTAACACTTATAAGTGACAACATTTAATTGGGACTGGCCCACAGTTTCAGAGGTTTAATCCCTTATCATCATAGCAGGAAGCATGGCAACATCTAGGCAGGCATGGCGCTGGAGAAGATGCTGAGAGTTCTACATCTTGATTCAAAGGAAGTCAAGAGCAGACTGTCTCCCATGTGGCTAGGAGGAGGGACTCAAAAGCTCACCCCATAGTGACACACTTCCTACAGAGACTCACCCACTCCAGCAAGGCCACACCTCCTAATAGTGGCACTCCCAGAGCCAAGCATATTTAAACCACCATGCATTCTAACTCTCTAAAACATTTTGTTTGTTTGTTTTTGTATTTTTGAGACAGGGTTTCTCTGTATACCCCTGGCTGTCCTGGAACTCACTCTGTAAATCAGGCTGTCCTTGAACTCAGAAATCTGCCTGCCTCTGCCTCCCAAGTGCTGGGATTAAAGGCATGTGCCACCACTGCCCAGCTTATGTCTCCTTTTTAAAAATGTTTTCATTTATTTATGTGCATGTGTGTGCTTGCATGAGTTTATGTATATCAAGAGCATACAAGTGCCCACAAAGTTCAGAGAGCACTGATGCCTCTGGATTTGGACTTACCAATGCTTGTGAGCCACCTCATGTGGGTGCTGGAAACCAGAGTCCTCTGCAAGAGCAGCAAATGTTCTTAACCACTCTGTTACCATGCCCGGCAACATTTTTTTTTAATATATTAACTAGGTTTGTTTTGGTTTCTGTGGTGGTTTGAATATGTTTGGCCCAGGAAGTGGCACTATTAGGAGATGTGGCCTTGTTGGAGGAAGTGTGTCACTGTGGGGGTGGGTTTTGAGACCCTCCTCCCAGCTGCCTAAGGACAGTCTGCTCCTGACTTCCTTGAATGAAGATGAGGAATTCTCAGTTCCTTCAGTGCCATGCCCACCTAGACACTGCCGTGCTCCCACCTTGATGATAATGGACTGAACCTCTAAACCTGTAAGCCAGCCCTAATTAAAGGCTGGCCTTTATAAGAGTTGCCTTGGTCATGGTGTCTGTTCACAGCAGTAAAACCCAAACTAAGACAATTTCCTATTCTTTTCTTGTTTCTCATTCTGGAACAACCAGTCATTCGACTTTAGAACAAAACCATTTTCTTTTTCTGTAAACAACAATTTCACCATCTTTCTTTATTGAAACACATTTTCTTTGCATACTACTTTGCACACTACTTCCTGCCTATTACAACTTTTCATGCTTATTGGAAGACCCAAATGCATTTGTTTTCCCTATACCATACTAAAACAGAGTACAAACGTGCTCAAAAATTTATTCTAAACTTGTATCTGGTAATTAGTGCTAAGTAGTTTATCTCAGTTAACAGTAACCCAGACACTTAAGGAACACCTACTCCTTAGTTTAGTACACTGGGAAGTTTCAAATTACAAAAAAAAAAAAAAAAAAAAAAAAAAAAAAAGAGGAGGTAACATGGAACAATATCTTAAGCAGTTGAAAAGAAATTTCTTTTTAAAGTTCACTTAAAATATTATAGCATTCCTATTTATTTAATGCATTGACTCTTGACATTATGATTGAGTTGTTCCTTAATATCTCATGAGATATTAAGTAGAGCTATTATTCATCTTATGTAGACAGTTTGACACTGACATTTCAGGTGAGGAATGCCTGAAAAAAAAAATACAAAAGTAAGGATACAAAACAGGTAAAAGTGGTTTGTTAAAATTCACTGTGATCTGCTCTGAGTTACTCCACATTGTGTGAAACAATACCCTTCAGGCTGTGCCTTACCCTGAGAGAGTCCATTTACAATGGAACTTTTGACTCCATTTTGAGCAAAGAAGACAAGTTTTCTCATGGGTAAAATGATTGAACATAACAGACCAAGAAACGGTAGAACTCCCTCACCTGGCCCCCATAACGAGATGAATACCGGTATGCATTGGGATGACAATAGTCCCACGTGGACATATTATCTGATAACCTCTGTGTGTGTGTGTGTGTGTGTGTGTGTGTATGTGTGTGTGTGTGTGTGTGTAGTACCTCAGAACTCCTGACTGTCCCTAGAGCTTTAGCTCACCTCAGTCCCTTGCTGTTGGTGTGCCCTACTGGTCTACCCAACCATTTATTCACCTGTTTAGGCCTGAGCCCACCATTCCTGCTCTGAGCTAGTGGTGGGTTCATTATCTTATCAACAAAGACTCTGCTTAACACTTCCCACTGATAAAAATTTTGAACTCTGATTTTGCCTCTTTAACTTGTATTTGTTCTGTAAAGCACACATGTATAGAAAGACAAAATTTACTATGTGAGCTGAGAAGCTGATATTAGTAGTTAAAACTGGAATAAAAGAATCTGCCTATGCCTCAGCCGGGTTACCAGAAGAGGCGGGATAAGCTGTCACATTACTGCAATTAGGAGTGCTGCAGCCCCAGACTCCAGAGATGACTCTGTAGTTAAGAGCCCTTGCTGCTCATGCAAAGCACTAGGGTTCCTGGCACCCATCTAGCAGCTCACAGTTGCTTTTAACTCTAGTTCCATGGAATCCAGTGCTTTCTTTTGGTCTCTGTGGGCACTAGGCATGCATGATAACACACATACGTACATGTTACATTCAAACACATGAAATACAGATAATAAAACCTTCTTTTAACTGCTCCATAGATAAATTTATCGTTATTCAATACATTCTGACTGTGGAAAGACACAAATCTGTCTGTTTCTGGCTTAGCACATTCACCATGTGGTCCTTCCTTAGTTTTGGTTTGGTTTGGGTTGGGTTGGGTTGGGTTGGTTGGTTGGAAGGTTGGTTGGTTGGTTGGTTGGTTGGTTGGTTGGTTGGTTGGTTGGTTGGTTGGTTGGTTTCCAAGTATCCTAGGCAAGCACAGAACTCACTATACATCTGAGGAATGACTTTGCATTTCTGATCCTCCTGCTTCTAAAGTCCATGTGCTGAAATTACAAGCACACACCACTATGTCGTTCATGTGGCATAATGGATCAAGCCCAGAGCTTTCTGCATGCTAGGCAAGCATATCATAAACTGAGTTATACCACAGAACCTTTTTTTTTTTTTTTTTTTTGTTTTTTGAGACAGGGTTTCTCTGTGTAGCCGTGGCTGTCCTGGAACTCACTTTGTAGCCCAGGCTGGCCTCGAACTCAGAAATCTGCCTGCCTCTGCCTCCCGAGTGATGGGATTAAAGGCGTGCGCCACCATCGCCCGGCAGAACCTTTTTTTTTTTTTTACTACTATATTTGATGTGAATCAAGAAGTTTATTTTTACTATTTTGTTCATAGGTTGGATTTATAACTTAATAATCTTAAGCATCTAGTTGAGATAACATACCCTGTTTTGACCATTACATCTAAGAAGAAGAGTGCTATTACCTAAGACTATCTTTTGACCATAATATTTTTACTTAATAATTATCTGGGAATTTCACATCATGCATTCCAATTGCCCTCACCTCCCAGTAGTCCCATGTCCACCCCTCCCCTGGGACCCTCCCCCCCCCACCAAAACAGAAAGAAAAGAAATAAGAAAAATCCAAGCAAGTCCACTTGTGTTCTCCACATGCTTACTGAAGTATGTTCAAACTGCTATTGGCCACCCCACCAAGGGAGACTGAGTTTTTCCCTACCTGAACCCTGGTCAGAAGCCATCAACTGTGGCACTGTGGAGACCTCCACCTCAGCATACTGCTCTTGTGTTTGTTTGTTTGTTTGTTTTTAGTTCTCTTGGATGTCTTCCTCTCTTCATCTTTTTGGACAGGGGTGGAGTGTTGGGGTGTGGAGGGAAGGTGGAGGGAGAGTGGAGGGAGAGTGGGGGATGGAAGTAGGGCTGTTTATGTTCCTCTTCTCAATTACGCATTCATTTGTTATCATTGATAGCACTGCAAAAGCAGCTTCCTTGCCCTTCACAGTCAGTGGGAGCACAGACCCTAGGCTTCTACATGGTTCCTGGCAACAGCTCAGACCACAAATATTCACGTGGTCTCCAGCAGCAGCCAAGGATCACCACCTGGTCTCCAGTGGCAGTACATGATCCTCTGCCAAAGCTTAGACCACTGCCCAGCATGACTTCCAGGAGAAACTCAGACTATGGAGGTCTTTTGAGAAGGTCCAGTCCAGTAAATGGATCATTCTTCATCTCAAACATCTAGTCAATGTTCAGAGGCAGGGCAATCACGGGGCTGGGCAGCTTGATCAAGGGCTAAGTCTGCGCAAGTTCCAGACTGCACCACACCATCCTACTGATCCTGTGGGTAAAGACCTGCTTCTCTGTCAACTGGCTTCTCTCACACCCATCACAGCTATTATGTCTCCAGTTCCGGAGTGCACCCATCACTCTGCTCCACCATCTTTCCTGCCTCTTCATCACACAAGGGCCCCACATAAGACTTAATGCTGATGACTCTAGAAGCATTCCTTGTCTTATTTTATCAATGAGAGCACAGGTACACTGATATCAAAACGTCTCCATCTATAAGCCAGGGTACCTAGAGGAAAAAAGACCATCGACAAGTCCAAGGGAGAACCAACACTGCAAGTACCTTGACCTTGAACTTGTAGCTCCAGCACCATGAGATATCCTGCAGTGATATTACCCGTACAGTGCTTTGTTGAATGCTCTGAGATATTAGCCCTCCACTAAAGGTATCATCCAAAGGATATGTCCATAAATTCATGGGGTGGGGCTGGAGAAACACCAACAAACAGAACAGTGCTGGCTGTGTGGATTCCTCTTCCTCTTCCTTGAGGGCTCAATGCTGCCCTGGTTGTACCCAAGATGGTGACACAAATGTATCCCATTCACTCCATGTCTTTCAGGCCTCAGTCTGTAGATCCAGCTTGTCCTCATCTTAGCTATTAGTTATTGGTTATCAATAACCTTAACCTTTGGGGGACCTAGCAGGAAACGCCAGGAGAATCGGGTATTTTCTCCTGCCTCACTATCATCTGGGAAATGTCACCTACCACCTTACTACTTCGTATCATGAAGTGACAACCAGTGCCATGCATACCCTCATGTCTTCTGTCACCGCCTCTTCTGATTGCCTCTTTCCCAACTGATATGGAGCCCCCAGCTCCCCCTCTGGACACCTCCACCTCTCTCTAGTACTGAGTACCTCTCCCTAGCCATGTCACTCTGCATCCTGTCCTTGTGGGAACAACACTTAGCACAGGGATCCTCAGCAGTGTGGCAAGGGAACCACAACCCTGGGTACACCAAATAAGATGGCACTGCTCTGGTTCTGGCAAGCTGAATGGCAGGGACATGGAACTCTGGCCCTTAGAAGCCAGTGACAATTGTCAGAGAAGCACAAACCCTCAGGAGGACAACAGGAGCTAAGATGGGTCCCAGAAAACAGAGATGTCTAGCTCAGTTCTCTGAGAATAAACTAAATCCTTACCACAAGCCCTCATAAGTGCCATCCCCTACCTGAACCTTCCCTGCAGTTCAGGGTCCATCTGTAGGAAATCCTAGGGAAGGAGAGATGGATTGGGGTAAAAAAAAAAACTTGTACCTGGGTTCCTCCACCTGCTTTGTCCTCCCATGGCTGTCACAGGATACCAGAGACCCTGGGTCCTCCTATGGCTACCATAGGATACCACAAGAGACCCAGGGCACTTCAGAAAGGGATCTGTGCTGACTGTGCATGAGCCTATCCCAACATCTGACTCTGTTCCCAACAAAGCCCTTGACAGTGCTGGTATTCACAGATAACCATTTCCAAGTACACAACCACTGTCTGCATCTGACCCACGATGACTTTCATACAAAGGACTCAGCCAACCTTACAATGCCCATGTCCTGACTCCACAAACATGGCAAAGCCATGAGTTTGCTCCCTGTGGTCTCCCATAACTGACTGCTCCGCCCATTCAACCAGCACCAGCCAGGATACTCCTCAAGAGTACAGTCAAGTCTCCAACACCTGTGTGGGAGGTGAGACACTTGCTTCCAGGCACTGGGTGACTTGTCCCCAACATAAGCTTTTCAGAAACAGCAGTGTTTTAGTCAGGGTCACTATTGCTGTGAACTTGACAGGGATGCAAGGTGTAAGAAGCATCGTGACCAAGGCTACTCTTACAAAGGGAAACATTTCATTGGGCTGGCTTACGGTTCAGAGGTTTAGTCCACTGTTGTTATGGTGAGAAAGCTGGCAGCCTGCAGGCTGACATGGTGCTGGAGACAGAGCTAAGAGTCCTACATCTTGATTCAAAGGCAGCAGTAGCAGACTGTGAGCCACACTGGACTTGAGCATATGAGACCTCAAAGCCTACTCTCTCAGTGACACACCTTCTCCAACAAGGCTATACCTACTCCAGCAAGACCACAACTCCTAATAATGCCACTTCTTATGGGCCAAGCTCTCAAACACATTAATTCCATTCCCATTCAAATCACCACAGGAGAGAGGAGGGTTTTTCACTTGCATTTCCACATCATAGTCCCTTTATTGAAGGAAGCCATGATAGGAACTCAAACACGGCAGGAACCTAGAGGCAGGAGTTGATGCAGAGGCCATGGAGGAATGCTGCTTACAGGCTTGCGCAGCCTGCTTTCTTACAGAACCCAGGACTACCAAATTAATGATGGCACCATCTACGATGGCCCTCCCCCCATCAATCACTAATCTTAAAAATGCCCTACAGGCTTGCTTACACCCCCATCTTATACAGGTATTTTCTTGAGACTTTAGTTGGTGTCAAGTTGACATAAAAGCTTCCAGCACAAACAGTAGGAGTCCAGTCTTTTTATTTTAGACAGGAAAGTCACGCTCCACACCCCACTTCCATCTAACTCAAGGGGATGTAGACCAGTCACCTCACAGGGAGATATTGAAGTTTACATTGCTGGTGTTTTGCACATGTGTGTACAAAACCCAGAGTCTTGAACATGCTCTATGGTATAGTAGCTCTATGGAGTCTAGTAAATACTCTGTCACTGAGCAATACCTCAAGCCCCAAAGTTATCACTGGTCTTCACACTTGTCACTGGATAAATGAGAGCAGGATTCCATGTGTGCAGCAGCCATCCCTGGATAACTTTGAGTTCTCACTCAGACAGTGGTGCCAAAAGGACTCTGGCTGACGGGCCGTGGGCTCTGGCTGACAGGTCGTTGAGTGCACTTCCCATAAAGCTTTGCTGGGCCACACAGGCTTCAGAGTGGCCGAGGGGCCTGCTCTATCCTCCTTACGTAGGAACGTGAGAGAACTGAACTCCATTCTTCTCCTGTTGGGGAGATGCATGTGTCTGTGTATGAGTATGCGTGTGTGTGTTGGCACAGGTATGTGCACAGCTGCATGTCATGCAGATGGGTGTGAACATCTATATGTCCTCATACTACAAATGCATATGATCCTCATACTACAACACACATCTGAGTGCCTGGGGGTACCTAACTATAGGAAAAGCAGTTTGTACCTTAAGCAGATACTGGGGCCTCGGTGTCATTGATATTTGGGAATAATGAAAATTGGGAGTGGTTAAGGCAGGGTTGGTCATGAATGTTCTAAGTCACAATTTTGTGGCCAATATTAGTTACCAACTTTAAATAAAAATTAAAACACTTGATTTGCAGCGTTGCATCCACTGTATAAGGATCGTTCTACCTTTAGTAACAGGAAAATGCTTAATGAAAACGGGTACCACAGTGATGTTTGCTGAGTCTACATGGCTTGATTTAAACACAAACCTTGAAGCCTGGGTTGTGATCAGTTATACATATGGCAGGGGTTTGTTTATCATATAAGGATATATAAAAATGAGAAAACAGGAGATCACACATGTAAATTCTCATGTAAAAAAAGCAGAATTTGCCTAATGCTCTAGAGCTCCAGAACCTCCCAAGAACAGTCCACCTTCCTCACAAAGGAGATTCCCAGGGTTGGTTTTTCCATCTCTGATGAGGTGTTTTATTGAATAATGTGGTATCATTTAGTTTTGCCTGCTTCTGACATCTCTATACATTAAATACAGCAACGTGGTCTCATCATCTGAGGTCATTTTGCATGAAGAGGGAAGCCATTTACATTCAGGTTTACCATAGTGCCTCACCTAAGGACATCAAACAGTACACAGGAGCTCTTAGCCACATGGATGTTGCCACTGCTCCCAGCTTTGCCATGGAGAGCATTGCTATCATGAACATCCTTTCCCACATCTTCTGAGCCGTGCAGGATTTCTCCAAGCAGTGAAGGCAGCAGGCTTGGGATAAGAGGTGAGTTAGCAAACCACACATTTACACAAGTTAAATCTGAGTATTGCAATGTGTGGCAAAGATCACGTATAAGAACACACCATCGCTCCATTCATTTCTGGTGGGTGTCATGGCTACTGTTAGGGGTCTGGGCTGCACAGGAGGAAGGGAAGGGACATAGGGAACGGAGACATGGGAACAAATGTCAAGGTTCTGGAGTAAACTCTGGAACGTCATGGTAACACTTTTATATCTCTATCTGCAAGGTGATCCATCAGGACAAACTCAGCCACATTCCTAGTTCTGTGTAACTTGCTTTTGGAAGACACCGTTGTCATTCCTCCTTCAGGAAAGTCTTATGGTCAGTACTGGGAACAGAGTGAGAGGCGATAGGAAGACAAAGTCAATGGCCAGAGTGGGCGTGGGCCAGACCAGTGTAGGTAAGAGAGAGGCCTGATCTTTGGTGGCATGTGGAGAGACTCGGAGACATGTTTGACAGTGTTTGCAAGGTTCAGGGGACCCCAGTAGCCCAAGTATTTCCACAAGCCCAGCTGTGACAGCACAGGCATGCTGGTGCTCATCAGATGCAAATGAGATGCTTCCGTTCAGCAAGCCTGGCCCTGGCCTGGTCCTTGTATAGCTCGCTGTACCACACCAATAGTGGCACCAATACTGGCCAGGGTGTGTCAAGCCTTTTCTAGTTAGGCAGCTTGCACTACCTGGATTGGACAGTAGAGGGTGGCATAGCACTGCCTGGATCCACCCTGAGCTTGGCCTTCAATACTTGTGGACATGGGGGTGAGATCTGTGTTGCCAAATCCCACAACCCCACAGGAAAGTTATGATCTAGGTTCTGAAATGGCTTTCCTAGGTTTTCTACCTGACAACAATGTCACTCTTGTATTCCATCTGCAGCTATCAAGAAATAACTATAGATTTTTTAAATACCTATGGAAATCTGTTTTATGGTACAATTGCCAATGTCTTACTTTAGTGACCACCTTTGAAATAAAAGTCTGAAAGTCTTCATTTATTTAGAATGGTCCTGAAGAAGGACCTCACCCACCCCGCCCCACCCCCAGTTAGGCCTGAATAGTCTAAAAATGTTCCAATGATGTGTAAGAGAAAAATCTGCATGTCTAACTCAGATTTCTAACTGGCGAATGAAGCCCAGTTCCACACTCTCTACCGCAAAGTGCACTGCAAGTCACACAGTGTGTTATGAAAAAATAGATTTATTGCCCAGGAGTTGCAGAGGCTTCTCCTGGGTGGAAAGGCACAGGGCTCAGGCCCGTCCCAGGCTCTTCTTGATGAAGTGGCCCACCAGCCGCTGTGGTCTCTGCTGGTATTCCACAAGTACATCGTGGGGAGTGTTGATCTGGTCCCCTTGCAGACGGTCCAGAAGGGTGACACACACCACGGCAGCTGCAAAGAACAAAGGCCTCTTGAATGCAGGTTGGACACTTTCCTTAGCTCACCAAAAAGGAAGGCCGGGGCTCCAGAGCTGAGGATCAGCCTGCAATACCTCAGGAAACCAGCAGGGTGCAGGCTAGGGCCAGTCAGGAGGGCTGCGTGGATTGTGTGGACCGGCCTGGAAGGCATAACTTTCAGCAACTCTGGCAGGGCCCAGCTCTATCACCTGTGCCTTTGCCTTTGGGTCCCCAAAACATTCCAGCTGGTTACAGGGTCAGCACTAGCTGCCCTGTGCAGAACTGAGGGCATATGTAGTCCCAGACCATGGAACACGGGCAGTTCTGAGGGGTAATGCTGAACTGGAAGAATGTTCAGGACGAGATAACAGGGTGGATTAGCCCTTCAGAAAGCCAAGCTGTCAGCAGGGCTGGAGCAGCTTCCTGGGCAGCAGGAAATCCCATCACCATCTTTCTGACCCCTCTCAGTGGAATCTGCAAGAACACTGAGGATCCATGTGTGACTGTGTGACAGTCAGCACATCGTAGGTGTACCCGGACTACGGGGATGACACCTTGGTCAGAAACTGAGAATTCAGCATTGGGGTACTCTCAGGAGGACCCCTCCATGATGGACAGCAAGGCCATCCCATATCGGCGTACCTTTCAGGCCACAGGCGCTGCACATGGTGGCAAACACCGAAGATTCCATCTCGATATTTCGGACACCCGCAGCATGGGCTGCACGCAGATAGGCCTGTTTGTCCTTCTCTGTGTAGGAGCAGAGGGCGCCATCCAGACGGCCTTGCCCTGTAGCACATGAAGAGAACCACACGCACATAGTTAAAGCCTACCACACTTAGGCACCATGCTATACATGCCATTATGACCCGGGGCCTAGGGGGGTCACCCACTGTTACAGCCATCACAAAAATGCAGAGCTGGTCAGCACTCCAACAGAGATGGCACCACACCATCGCATAGCAGGCTTGGGGTGGGCGAACGATCCCTGGAGCAGACTCGCCCTCACTTCCTCTCACCCTCATAGAAGTCCAAGGTGCACATGGTGTTGCCCACAACCGTGGGGAACTCATTCAGGTCTGAGGAGCACTGCACCAACTCCTGAACCAGCTGCGGGTCCAGGTTGGTGTTGCGAATCACCCGTTTTCCCAGGACAATCTGCTCAAACTCAGGCTTGAAGCACTCATCCACTGCCTGCTGCGTGATGACGACAGAGCCAGGCTCCAGACCTGAGGAAGATGCACAGATCGCAGTTACACAGGGTGACAAGGCAGCAGAGCGGAATCCAGGCACAGCCAACAGGATCCATCCGTCGGCAAAGCCAAGTACTGAGGCACCCGGTGTATGCTCAAAGCCGTCCATCCCTTTTCCTACTAAGCTCTCCCTGAGTGGGAATTTGTACAGAACCACTGCTGAACGCAGGGTCTCTGCAGCCTTTGTCCGACATTTCTATCTTCGAGGCATTGCCACTGACTAGGCACGACACCAACCAGGTGACCATGTTACTTTAATAGTTCCAGATTCTATCTTTATTTTGTAAACTTTCAACTGGACACAAAAGCAGGGGAAAGTATAGAAACCCCGCCATGTTCCCCAAACACTGCCTCAAGCTTTTCTAACTCCTGGACTAGCCTGCTCTCCTCCAATCAGTAACAACCACCTCCACTGTGCCTGCATTGGAGGCCGGTCCTCTCGGAGGACCTGTATGTCTATAAGGACTATTATTATACCCTGCTCTTCTATTCTCTTGGGGTTTTATTTTCTTAGGCAATATGGCCACTGTTAGGGAGCTTGAAATCCTACCTTCCAAGAATAATGTAGGGACCTGGATGCTGGAATCTAAGGCCATACTATCCCTGGAGCCAATACAGTTGCCTATCGATGCTTATTGATTCCTATCATGTTCCTGGTAGGGACAAGATTCACTAGAAACCAGTTCCTATGGCAACCCTTATTTTTAAAATAAGATTGCTTCAGAGACTTTAGGGTATGTCACTGCCCAACACACACAGAGCTTACTGCCACGAGCCCACTGTGAATGAAATAGAGAGAGCGGGTAGGACCGGTGAGAAGTGTGATTGTGGCTCTGCCATAAGGAATGAATTGACTCAATTACTGAAATTAATGGTGGATGAGCGCTCGAGCTGGCAGGACTTGCCACCTCTCATACTTGATGAAACCTATGCCGTCGCTAGACTCTGCCAGGAAGGAAACTTCACTCAGCTGAGCATTAATCGCAGAGGCCCAGCAGACCTTGTCTTTGTAACATGAAGTTAATCGGGACACTAGTCTTCAGTGTATTGCACTCTTCAAATCCTCTCTGCTTCTTAGATTGTTTGTTTGTTTGTTCGTTTGGGATGTTTTGATCGATGGTTAGGAGGCTTTGAGCTAATTTCAGAACCCCTTTGTTAGTTTTATATCCCACTCCACCCCCACATTACACTTTAATGGAATAAAAGGAGACAGGCAGAAGGAAGGCCCTTAATCAACCCTGTAATGTGTTCACACCTTGCTGGACCTGGTACTGGGCTCTGGCCACTCCACACACATGGCCAGATCCCTCCTCAGTCCTCACCTATCCCGCCTGAAGTGCCGATGCGGATGATGGTGATGTTGGAGCACCTGGCATGGTACAGCATCTTGATGAGCTCGTGCAACATGATCCCGATGGAAGGGATGCCCATGCCATGCTGAAACCAGAGAGAAAGGCAGAGGCTCAGTCCACTGTTCTTCTGTCAGTGCACGCACAAGGCCCTCCAAACATCGGGCTCTGCATCCCAAGTCACCCAAGGCCAACTAAGCCTTGCAAAGATGAGCTTTGGAGAGGACGGACATTCACATACATTTTACTATAGTGCTTTGTCAGTCACTATTGCCATTCTTTTGCTATACCTACCCGCCACACTAAAATGTCTCTATAAAAGGAATACTCATCATAGTTATCCATTTTGATCCCCTCCTGCTTTGAGGCATCCACGGGGGTCTTTGGAACAAACCCCCATGTGTGGAGGGAAGAGTGCTGCATGTGTTATGTGTATACTTCAACTAATTAAATCAGTATGTGAAATGGAAGATAGACATCAAAAATATAAACAGGATGCCGGGCGTGGTG
>NC_034602.1:20447130-20454006 GCF_900095145.1 Mus pahari
ATATATATATATATATATATATATATATATATATATATATACACACAGAGCTGTCTTATACCTGACTTCATTTGACTCATACAACCTATATAGCAGCCGGAAGGAAGCAGATACTATCATTAGCTAACAGACTTTTTCCTGATATTTGAAGCCATGCACACAGGCCACTATACAGGATAAGGATTTACCACTGAACTTTTCAACTGCCCTCTCCAGTTTGGCCAAACGGGATACCTGTCTGTTTCCTCGATCCTGACAGGAGACCATATATGGGCTGTACTTCTGCCTCTACCATTTCCGCCTTGCCTCTGCAATGCAACCCCACTTCACATGCCTTCCAAAGACCCACACCCACACCCACCCACATCTCCTACGACACCATCCCCTCCCTGAACAGCTGCTGTCCCATGGCAGAGCCTTACTGCAAAAGGACCCCTTCCAGAATGTCAGACACAGAAAATGCTCCCACAAGGAGCACTTGCTTGCAGATGACTCCACATGACTTGGATAGTTAACTGACTAGGGTCAAGACACAAAATATCAACAGGAAGAGAATTCACTTCTGAACCCCAGTTCTTCACTATATTATTATATCCTTATGATATATATCAAGTATGTTGCCATCAAATCAAAATCAGAACTAGAAAATCATCTCATTGATAGGATACTGGAGATTTTTCCATATTAACATTTATTACTTATTCAACCTGTGTTATAAAGCAGGTCAGTTACTATGAGATAGAAAGAAGCATAGATGCCTGGTACGTGGCTCCTTATAGCCCTTGGCCTCCCGGGAACTGCCACCCCCACGATGAGTGAACAGCTGTGCATATTTGCACGTGTATCTGCTTTTGTATACCTAGGCTTTCCAGGAAGCAAAGCCTCAAGGGCTGGAACCTAGGTCTTCCTCATGCCCAGGCCCCAGCTGCTGAGAGCTCACCAAGCTCCCAGCCATTTACAGTAAACAAATGTTAGGTAGGGTGCCAGCTCTTCAGCTGTACCCACATGCAAAAGTGTGGGGCACAGGGCCTTGCAGAGCATGGAGACCAAATCCAAGTGAAAGGCAAGTACTCACGCTCACAGACAGCACGGGCCCGGCTTTATACATGGCGTAGCGGTCAGTGCCTGCACAGATGTTGGTGTATTCCTTCCCTGGATGGTCAAGGCCCAGCTCTGCAGCCACATACTTGATGAAGGTCCTCATCCGGGAAGAGCTTCCACCAACGCACACAAACTGCAACCAGAGAATGGGGACCCCATTCGCACGCTGTGTCATCAGGGGTCTGCAAAGTTTACCAGCAACCTTGGGGGTCATCTGGGAACTTCCCAGCAAGTTTTCTGGCCTGACCTGTACCAGGTGTATCTGAGGGGACTGAGCAATCCACTTTTCTGATGAGCTTTTAGTAGCACTGGACTGGGAATCACTGCTCAGTACAAGCACCCGAAGCACAGTGCCACACGTACAGGAGCCACCATCTTGCTGTCTTACAGGTGGGAGGCAGCCTGTGTGCTGGGAGGAAGTTTGGGTTTGGACTAAGATGGCTGGAGAGCCTCACAGCCATCAAACTCCTCTTGTGACCGGAGTCCTGTGGCCCAGTGTTAAAATGGCCCACCAAACACTCTCTCACTTGGTCAACTGAGTGGCAAAGAATAGAGGCCCAGTAGTAGGTTGGGACGTTGTAGGTGGAGAAGTGAAACCTTCATTTTGCAAAGCCTCTTCTAAGAGATTTTATTTTGTCAAAGAATAGTAAATAATAAAGAGTGATTTAATGGAATCTAAAGATAAAAGAAAGAAATGCATCCCTAAACATGAAAGGACATGCCCACAGCCTGCCATTAGAAAGTAAATTAGCAATACTGGGATAAATAGAAATTGAACAAATTATGAAAACTGCTCACCATTTGCTACCAAAAGTGAGTTCTACCCATGGCAGTTGGGGCCCAGCTTTGGGGTTCTGACCCCATCTTGGTTTTTCATGCCATGAGTTAATTTGTCTTTATCGGGATTAGATTATGGTAACTAGAGTTTAACAATAACTAACTGTAGACTTTAAAATAGCCTGTTGATAGGTTTCTGATTGTTCTCAACCCAAAAGAGGATCAGCTCCTGCGCTGTGGATGTACTGACCACACTGCCTGTCATTTCACATCACAGTCATGAACTGAAATGCCACACTGTTCCTTGTGAGGATGCACACACAGTTAGGTGACAATTAGGAACAAATGTTAACAAAGGACTTTTATAAAAATGTACGCTAACTGAGCACTGGGAACTGAAGGCTTTGTACTGGAAGTGTCTCATCAACATCAGCCCTCAGACAATTTAAAAACAGTATCATCAATATGCACCTTCAGTTGCAGGCAGGGACCATGCACCTTCAGTTACAAGCAGGGACCATGCACCTTCAGTTACAAGCAGGGACCATGCACCTTCAGTTACAAGCAGGGACCATACAGAGTCTCCAGACTGGCTTTGCACCTCTCGAAAGTTCTTCACAGCTCCCTCTTCTAACTAAGGGTTAGGAAATTGATTTTGAGATAGCTCTCAAGACACTGTCTAGATTAACCCCAAACTCCTGCCTCAGCCTTTGGAGTACTTGAAACTATAAACGTAGGCCATTCGTATGGTTCAGGAGATTGACATGCCGTCACTTACAAATGAAAGAACTGAGAGACAAAGTAGAGACTAACACTGCAGTTGTTAACATTTGTTCTCTCTTTTACTTGCTAGTTCATACAAACACAAGAAAATGCTTTGCGGAAGTCTGATAAAGATAGCATGTAGTCCTGGTCTCCTGTCCATCATCTGTGAAAAGGTGCAGCTATGTCAAAGAGGAAGTTGACTCTGTAAGACAATCAAGCCTTAGGCTCAAAGCCTGGAGTTCTTACCTTCACATCTCCAAACATAGCAGGGAAATCGTGTGTGCTGGTGCTGAGGTTGAAATGGTAGAGCACATCTTCCTGCATGGTTGCTATGTTTGGATTTGAAAGTTGGATGAAGCAGTCACTGTTAGAAACAAAAAGAGAAAGGTTTATAGAACATGGATGTGTAGTGGCCAGCGTTACCATGCATATGTCCCATTTGCATGAGGTGTGGGAGAGACATGATGGGGAAGAGGCACACACAGACCCTAGGGAGAAGATAACCCTACATTGTCAAGGGCCCTACTTCCCTGTCTCCTTCCTTTTAACTCTGCTTTGCTCCTCAAGCCCTGTTTGAAGGAAAACAGCAAGACCTCAGAAGAACCTACAAAATTATAAAGAGCAAACTGATAAATCATCCAATACAAAGAATGCTAGCTGCTAGCCCACTCTGCTGTAGTCAGCACATGAACTTGACTCTTTTGAAAGTAATACATTCATTATTGGAAATACAGACAGAAAGAGAAAAAATCTCATCTGTGGCCCAAGATAACCTTCCCAAGCAGATGCCAATAACTACTTTTTCCTGACTTATTTTAGCTACCACTTATCAGAACCATGACACCAAGATGGTTGTCTCAAGGGTATGAAGAGATGGCCCCTGGTTTACAGCACTTGTTCTTGTAAGAAGACCAGTGTTCTACTCCCAGTACCCACGCAGTGGCTCACAACCATCTGTAACTACAGTTCCAGGGAATCCATTACTCTCCTCTGGCCTCCATGGACACAAACATACATGCAGACAAAACACATAAAACAAACCTTACTTTTTTTTTTCTTTAAAAAAATTGTTATGATCTCCCCTGGGAGCTCCCAGACACTGAGTTACCAACCAGGCAACATACAAAAGCTGCCCTGACACATATATAGAGGACTGCCTGGTCTGGCCTCAGTGGGAGAAGATGGACCGAATCCACTAGAGACTTGAGGCCCCAGGGAGGGAGGGAGACCTGGTGGTGGAGGAGCATCTTCTTGGGGACAGAGGGGAGAAGGAACGGGGATGAGGAACTGTGGGAGGTGGGGCAATGACTGGATGGAAAAAAATACAATTACTTTAAAAAAAAATTGTCATGATGTAACTTCCTACCATTTCGCTTTTCTTCAGAGTGACAACTAGAACATTTTGTATGTGATTCAAACTACTTTGACAGGACAACATGCTTCTGCTCTTAAAGGGAGGTTGGCAGGCTTTATTTAAGAGAAAGCCAGATGGTAAATATGGCCACAGGCTTCTGTCACAATCTGCCACTGTCTTCTGAAAGCAACAGAGACAAGAAAGGCAAACGCATGGTGTTACACTTCAGTGAAGTTTATTTACAAACACAACAGATGATTCCTGCTCTAGCCTGCCAAGCTTCGTAGAGCCAGCCTCCAACACGGCTGCCTCATCAGTCCATGACTCCTGATTTCCAAATAGGTATCTCCTCGGCAGGATGCAGGTCTTGGAATATGGAGCAATCGTAGCTACTGTCCCTTCCTCCTGAGTCTGACTTTCTGCCCAGAACCAACTGGTGACACTTTCTCTTCAGTCTAATTCATGAGCAGCCCCAGAGACTGTTGCAATTTAGAAATACTGATGACCTTGATTTCCCAATGATGTGAAAATGGTGTGTGTCGAGTGTGAACATTTTTCCTGAGAACTGTACTGCCAAGCTGATTTGGGGTTTGTTATGCTAAGTAAGTACCATGATGGGATTTGGGGTATCTAACCCTGTTATAAGCCCAGGAAGACCTGTATGACTCCTCCTAGGGCTTCTCCGTCCTCCATGGGATGCTCCTTATGATTACCTGTCTTGTTCACTTTTTTTTTTTTTAATTTCTTTCATTTCTTTGGAGACAGACTAGCCTCAAACTTGCTATGTAGCTTTAAGTTTCTGGTATTTCTGAGTCGATCTCATCAGCGCTAGATTATAGGTGTGTACCACCATGCCTGTTTTATGTAGTGCTAGTAACAGAACCCCCAGCATGCAAGGCATACGAGCCACTCCCTCTGCTTTTATTTCTTTTTCTTTAGACAGGTTTCATTTTGTCAGCCAGAATGGCTTTGAACTCAATACACCTGTCTTGGCCTCCTGTGCACTAGGGTCACAGGCCTATGCAATGCATCTGGCTATCTACATATTGTCTTTAGAACTTATACAATTAATTTAATTATACTTATCAAAATCTCCTGTAGACCATGCCATGTCTTGTTTATTTAACACGCACAGACACACAGAGAGAGAAACAAAGACACACAAAGCTGAAGGCCGAATCAGATTTGTTCTGATTTATTTCAACCAGTCCTCATTGCTTTTCTTTCTGGTAGTCAATCAACCCCAACAGCAATCATTGGAGGCTCCATCTTCTCCCTTGGTCCTCTTGGTGCCCCTTCCATGTTTCTCAAGCCCCACTCCAGTCTATTCTCCTAGAGCAGTGTCCAGATTAAGTTAACTTATGAAAATTTTCAAGAGACTGATATAAAGAAGATAACCATAAGATTCGAAATAAAGTCAGAGCTCTCTCGTCAAGGGAGTAAGAAGTGGGTGGTCCGACTGCTTCATGAACCAGTAATACATGCAGGGGGGCACTGTTGACCACACCCTGGGCAAAGGTGCCAAGGAAGCCTTGCTGAGGAAGAGCAAGCACCTGGCCAAAGGCACGGCGTGTGCCCATCTGCCAACCCAATTCTCCTGAAGGATTTCCTGGCTTCTTATTGGTGTAAGGAAACCCTTTCGTTCTTGTAGGACCAAATGCACAGCATGCACAGCTAGACTTTCCCAGAAAGCATTTTCCATCTCTAGGACCAAACTCCTGATCCTCTCTCTTGTTCCACTTCTCAAGTGCTGGAATTGCTTATGTGCACCAACATCTTTCAGCCACTTAGCCATATCCTCCTTCAGGATGTGTCCAACATGAAACACAAAACAGAAGGGCCAACTTTATGCCTCAAAATGACACAACAGGATGTGATTAAGACAACTCAGCCACACACAGAAAACCCTTTTCTTACTTGTCAATTCCAGGAAGAGCAGAAGGAAGCAGTGTTTAACCATGAGAATAGCAATGATTTCAAAATTCATTAACTCTGACATGGACGTGAGCTAGAACAGTCTCCAACAAAAATAACAAGTCGAAATGAACAAAAATATTTAGTCTACCTTATTTTCAATTGTACTTATCATGCTTATTGTCACCTTAATCATTTACCCCTACTGAAGCCACTGAAGCTGGATGGCAGCCACCTCACAGAGCCCAAGCAAGCAGATAGTGGACCCGGAAATTAGAAAGGTTCGGTGGACTTCAAGCCCATGCAGGAGGCCTGAGGCGTGTCTCAGAGTAGAATAAGCATTCACTACAGCACGCTCAAAACCCTGGGTTGGATGTGCATGAACATATGTGTATGTACTAGAGTCAGAGAAAGACACAAATATTTAGTTCTCTGACAAAGCCTAAACCTAAGAGGACTCGGGAAAAGCACACACTTGAACTATGAAAAACTCCAAAGCGGGAGGGGGGGGGGGAGCCATTCAAGATTCAGAAAAAAAGATCGAGTTAGGAGGTACACAGTGGGTTTTTATCTCAGAGAAAAATGCCATGTAGAGAAGAAAACCTGTTAGACACATGGCTAAGCACTCCACTGTCTGCTCTTCTGAGTCACATGTCCTGAGGGTTAAGGACCAAAGCTCCCGGACCTGAATTTGTAAGCCCTCCGAAGCCCTCACACACCATTCTGAGAATTACGCATTAACACATGGAGAGAACTGGGAAAAGTGAGTCGATTAGAGGCTGCTTAAAAACCAGCACAGCTGAAAGGACACTGATATAGCTACTCTGTGAGGCTATGCCAATGCCTGGAAAATATAGAAGTGGATGTCCACAGTCATCTATAGGATAGAACACAGAGACCCCAATGGAGGAGCTAGAGAAATTACCCAAGGAACTGAAGGGGTCTGCAACCCTATAGGTGGAACA
>NC_034602.1:20454501-20474600 GCF_900095145.1 Mus pahari
GAGAGAGAGAGAGAGAGAGAGAGAGAGAGAGAGAGAGAGAGAGAGAGAGAAAGAGAGACAGAGAGACGGAGACAGAGACAGAGAGATGTCGTATGTGTGAAGTCCACAAGGGTAGACCTCACACTTAAGTTGTTTGGGAATAAAGATTAAGTTTCCTAAGGTCCCATTCCAGCAACAACCAGGATTTTGACCCTGCCAACCACACCCCTCTGCCTTGCCCTTCTGGAGTCTTGGACATCCTGTTCCTGTTTAAGGACAGCGGAGGTTACAGGGATTGGAACAGAGGTGGAAGAGCTACTAGCTCCAGAGGAGGCTGTTCAGAGAGCAAACACATGAAGCTGATGTGGCAGATATTGCAAGCTTGGCTGCTGAGCCTGCAGGGGAAAGCACCATGCAGAGCCTCAGTTGTTTCCTTGGGGCTCATCTGGGAGGTAAGGAAAGTGAAACCTTAGGAAAAGCCATGGCTCACAGGACACTCAGGAACACTGCAGGCTGTCCTTAGATCTTTTCTGAACCCAGCCTGAAAGACTCCTTTTCCATGAAATGTATTTGTAACTATTATATCATAGCACACTGATCATTTCAGTAAGGTAAACACCAGCTTGTTGTTATCCAACCAGGTGAGACAAAAGAGGGAGCGAGTTCTGTGGGTTTTGTTGTGGTGATACCAGAGGTAGAAGCCAGGGAGTTATATGTGCCAGGCAGGCAGGTGCTCCATCACTGAGATGCATCTTTATGCTGGGAATGAAGTCCCTTCCTTCACCTTAAAATAGATTCCCAAGTCAAGCACAGTGGAGGAAAAGAGCACTTATAACTGTCAGGAGGGTGGGGGAGGGGCAGCTTTGCCCAGAAGTGTCGCACGAAGGGCAGAGCTGGTGGGTGGTGATAGCAGTGGTCTTTACGTTGTCCGTCAGGACAGGATGCTGGGTCATAAGTTGAGTCTTTCAATTTTTTTTTTTTTCATTTATGTTATTTTACTTTCCTGGGGATGGGCATGGGCATGCCACATTGTATTATGTGGGAGTCAGAGGGCAACTTTTGGGGATAAGTCCTCTCCTTCCATCATGTGTTTTGGGGTTCGGTCTCAGGTTGGCAGGTTTGGCAGCGACAGTGCTTTCCTTCCGGGCCATCATGCTGGCCCCAGCTATTATTTTAATGGTAGAGTACACTATGGAGTTTGCCTGGTTGCTTTTAGTAACGTGATTAGCATGTAAGATAGTAAGAGTGGGAGATCTCAGAAAGTACAGCCCTTACTTAGTTTACACCCGTAAAATGCCCTCAGAAGTCTCTGGAATCACACAGGTATCAGACAACCTGTCAACACAAGATCACAGTATATGTTCTAAGTTAAACTGAAATTCACCAATCCCCATCCCAGGGTTGGGGTCGGGGGTCACACAGACAAGCAAGATGTTCTTAGCTTCTCTCTAGTTTGCTGGATATGACTGATGTGTGGGCTATGACAACATTTGCCCAGTTGACTTTGGAAACACCCAAAGCCCAATTCTACTATAAACACATTTCAAGCTAAAAAGCCATGGCATCTGTCTTTGTATTGTGTCGGTCCCTTCAGCTGCCATAACTCTTGGAACAAAGTCTTCTAAGCTTGGCACATGGACACACGTGGCAAGTATTTTTCATCCTGAGACTTAACACAGAGCTAACTAGGCCTCTTGCTGGCTGGCTCAATCTGCCCTGGGTTATGCTTCCTGGGCAGCTAGGTACCCACAGTCCCTCAGCCTTATCATGAGGCCCAGAGAGAATCACAGAGGTAGGACATTTATGCAAGGCAATACCTCAGCAATTCCTGGATTAATTTACCACTCATTAGCCTGTAAACCTCAGGGCAAGATGCCGGAGCACAAGAAGGAAAACATCTTTTGAAACCACACCCCTGACCAACAGACAATTACCAAACTCTAGCCCAGCCCAGAAGAGAGCTGCTTGTCATGTGCTCAGAACACTGAAGGCACATCTCTGTCCTGTCGGTGCTTGGGCCGGAGTCAAAGCCAGTGAGCTAGGGCTGAGACCTCTCTTGTTCCTAATATGATTGTCTCATCCCCACCATTCTCATTCTGTAAGGCCAGCTGTCTGTGTCCGGGAAAGAACTCTCTGGAACAGCAAACACGAAGTCCATGAGACCACAGAAAAGAGATCCTCGGCTACAGAAGGCCAATAGCTTAGCAACACAAGAGGCATCCAAGATACAGACAAGAGCTGATCTCCAGACATTTGTGTCCCCTGGAGCTCCTGCAGGTGGCAAGGAGAAGGATCCACAGTGGTTTGTTTGTAAACAGGAAGGGCTGTGTGTTAGATCTGTATGACGAGGTTCACAGTAAACTACAGTACTTGCTTTGACTTGGAAATGTCTTCTGTGGCCATCCCTTACAATTGACCACCAGCTGTGACACTATTGAAAGGTGGTAGAAATCTGAGTGAGGGTCTTGCAGGAGGAAGTCAGGCCATTGGGGATACTGGCCCCCCTCACACCCAGTCTCCCCACCCTGTGGTTTCCTGGCCACCGTGACATGGAACTGGACTCTCTCACTGTGTATTCCCACCAAGGTGGGTTGTACAGGCCAAACAGCAGGACTCAACAACCATAGACAAAACCCTCTAAAACAGCAAGCCAGAATAAACCTTTTCTCCCTTTAACTGCATTCATCTTGAGGTGGCATAAAAATTTTGAAAGCCCTTCTGAGTTTCTGAAATCCCTTCTGTCTAAAAGCAACACCTCCCCCTCCTGCATCCAAACTGCCACTTGTCTGTTCTCCTGAAGTCCCAGTTAGCTTTTTATTTATTTTTTGTTTTTGTTTGTTTGTTTGTTTGTTTTAGTTTTGTTTTTCGAGACAGTGCTTCTCTGTGTAGCCTTGGCTGTCCTGGAACTCACTCTGTAGACCAGGCTGGCCTCGAACTCAGAAATTCACCTACCTATAGCACTTGGAAATCATATGGAGCAGGGACAGGGGTGACAGAAAACATCATCCCAGCACTCAGGAGGCTGGGGGGTGAGAGTGGGGCAGCCTAGAGGACAGAATGAGTTCAAGGTCAACCTGGGCTAAGACCCAAAACCAAGACCTGTGTGAGGGAGGGGGCATCAACATATCTAACAAAGTATCAGAACAGCAACAACAACAAAACTCACAAAACCACACCAAGACCTGTGTGGGGGAAGCAGAAAGACTAACAAAACAGAACAGCAACAACAAAACTCACTAAAAGCCTGCCCAAACCGTAACAGTTGATATACATTGTTTCTCCAGAAGCACCTTTCTGTTACCCTCCTCCTGTTGGTCCTTACCATCCCTGTTACAATTGAAGAAAGAGTCCCCAAATTCTAACCACTTGCTGAGTCACCTTCTTCTTTGAACTTCTCCACTCTTTGCCTGGACAGAAGCGATCTCTGCCTCGTTTGCAGGCTTTGGGTAGCTGGGTTAAAAGGATAAGAGTTTTCTCTCTGACACTTAACTCCAACATGGATTTGAGGGGGAAGAGTGACAGCCAGAATGACAAAAGGACAGACAGTGACAGGAAAAGCGCACTCAAGTTCATCGGGGACAGGAATGGCATCCTAAGAGCTGGCTTCTAGCAGAGATGACCCAAGGACAATGGACAGTGTTGCTTCCCATGATATGGGGCTAACGATGGCTTGTTTGAAGTCACATGACTCAGGAACTCAGAGCTTGTATATGTGACCCTACAGCGTCACCACAAAGGAGCCTTGGGACAGGAAAGAAAGTTGGCATTGGAAAACATGAGGACTGAACACACTCAAGGCAACTTTCTTAACTCAGGTTGCCTGCCACAAAGCCTCCAGAGCATTCGCTTATTAGCGAATTAGGATCTGGAACCAGCATTTTAAGAATGGGTGTAACTGGAGGAAACCAGGTGGCCCAGTAGTGATGTCATAAGCTCAAAGCCTCATACACAGGCCACAACTCCCCTCAAAGGGAACACTCGCCCCTTGCCACCTAGTGAGCAGTCAGTCTGTCTCTTCCTATGACTCCTCCACTACCATCCCACTGAGAGCCAGATTTGAGCTTAGAGTTCTTGGTCTTCTTGCCATAGCATTAGCTACTTGGCACATTAGCTAATACTTGCTCCATCCGTAACAGTATAGGTGGGAATTACGGTCTACAACCTGGGAATTAACGATTAGGAAAAGCCCAGGATGACCAAGATCACTGTCCAGGAGAGAGACTGGCCACAGCGAGGTCCACCGTGAAATACGGAAAAATCCAAGAAAGTGGACCAAGAAAGTGGAGAGATGGCTCGGGTTCCGAATGCTTTCTATGAGGCTAAAGAGCCCGGGTTCAGTTTCTAGCCCCACAGTCAGACAGCAGGACTACCTCTAACCCTGGCTCCAGTGGACCTATCTGGTGCTCTCTTCAGCCTTCTGCAGGCACACACACAAGTGACAGACCCACGCGTGCACATAAGTAAAATTTTAAAAATTTAAAAGGCGGTCAAAAGCACTCCTTTAATCCCGGTGCTCAGGAGGCGGAGGCAGGTGGATTTCTGAGTTCAAGGCTCACCTGGTCTACAAAGTGAGTTATACAGGACAGCCAGAGCTATACAGAGAAACCCTGTCTGAAAAAAAAAAAAAAAAAAAAGCGGTCTAAGAGAAAGCAGCAGTCCTGGGCACTGTGTGGGGGTGGGGCAGTCCCTGTGCCTTGGTCCTGACCCACAGAGTTGCCAGAACAGATGGCTGTACCAGCTACTTCATGGGTGAACTTTGATCTCAGTACCTCAGGAAGATGTCACACTGATACTAACTTCAGAAAGCATTTCCTTCAACACTAACAACTCCAGCTTCATCTCTGGAGGGAGGCATTCACCTGTCTTCAAGACATCGGCTTCTCCACACACACTGACAGGACCTACTGGTTTAGCCTACCCTGAAGGGCCTCCACAGAACACCAGAAAGAAGCCTTTACCCTCGCCATACATCTTCATTTCTCAGCTGGCTGGGGCCAGTCTGACTTAGTAATGAGATTTTAAATTTTGACTTTTAATCTTTAAGGTATTACATCAGTCATGAGGCTGGGAGAGATGGTCAGTTGGTTAAGAGCACTGGCTGATCAAGAATTGGCAAATGGGACCTCATAAAATTGCAAAGCTTCTGTAGGGCAAAAGATACTGTCAATAAGACAAAAAGGCCACCAAAATATTGGGAAAGAATTTTTACTAATCCTAAATCTGATAGGGGACTAATATCCAATACATACAAAGAGCTCAAGAAGCTGAACTCCAGAAATTCAAATAACCCCATTAAAAAATGGGGTACAGAGCTAAACAAAGAATTCTCAGCTGAGGAATACGGAAGGACTGAGAAGCACTTGAAAAAAATGTTCAACATCCTTAATCATCAGGGAAATACAAATCAAAACAACCCTGAGATTCCACCTCACACAAATCAGAATGGCTAAGATCAAAAATTCAGGGGACAGCAGATGCTGGCAAGAATGTGGAAAAAGAGGAACATTCCTCCATTGCTGGTGGGATTGCAAGCTTGTACAACCACTCTGGAAATCAGTCTGGCAGTTCCTCAGAAAACTGGACATAGTACTACCAGAAGATCCAGCAATTCCTCTCCTGGTCATATACCCAGAAGATGTTCCAACTGGTAATAAGGACACATGCTCCACTATGTTCATAGCAGCCCTATTTATAATAGTCAGAAGCAGGAAAGAACCCAGATGTCCCTCAACAGAGGAATGGATACAGAAATATGGTACATTTACACAATGGAGTACTACTCAGCTATTAAAAACAATGAATTTATGAAATTCTTAGGCAAATGGATGTATCTGGAGGATGTCATCCTGAGTGAGGTAACCCAATCACAAAAGAAGTCACTTGCTATGCACTCACTGATAAGTGGATATTAGCCCAGAAACCTAGAATACCCAAGATACAATTTGCAAAACACAAGAAAATCAAGAAGTAAGACCAACATGTGGATACTTCATTCCTCCCTAGAATAGGGAATAAAATACCCATCGAAGGAGTTACAGAAACAAAGTTTGGAGCTAAGACAAAAGGATGAACCATCCAGAGACTGCCCTACCCAGGGGTCCATCCCATAATCAGCCACCAAACGCAGACATTTTGCATATGCCAGCAAGATTTTGCTGAAAGGACCCCTGATATAGATGTCTCCTGTGAGGCTATGNCAGTGCTTGGCAAATACAGAAGTGGATGCTCACAGTTATCTATAGGATGGAACACAGGGCCCCCAATGGAGGAGCTAGAGAAAGTACCCAAGGAGCTGAAGGGGTTCTGCAACCCTATAGGTAGAACAACAGTACCCCCAGAGCTCGTGTCTCTAGCTGCATATGTAGCAGAAGATGGCCTAGTCAGCCATCATTGGGAAGAGAGGCCCTTGGTCTTGCAAATTTTATATGCCCCAGTACAGGGGAAAGCCAGGGCCAAGAAGTGGGAGTGAGTGGGTAGGGACGCAGGG
The DNA here is from genome assembly GCF_900095145.1 of Mus pahari. Classification (NCBI taxonomy): domain Eukaryota; kingdom Metazoa; phylum Chordata; class Mammalia; order Rodentia; family Muridae; genus Mus; species Mus pahari. The sequence goes on from NC_034602.1 coordinate 20,460,968, forward strand.
CTGGGGAGAGTATAGGGGACTTTGGGGATAGCATTTGAAATGTAAATGAAGAAAATATCTAATAATAAAAAAAAGAGCACTGGCTTCTCTTCCAGAGGATCTGGGTTAGATTCCCAGCACCCACATGACAGCTCACAACTGTCTATAAGTTCAACTCCAGGGGATATGACACTCTCACACAAGCAAACATATGTGCAGGTAAGCTGCCAATGCACATAAAAGAAAAACATAATCCTAATAAAAAGATATTAAAGTCAGAAAAATAGAATATTTAGTTCAATCCATAAAGATTCAGAATTCTTGTAATGGGGTGTATGTTAAACGTAAATATGTGTATTAGTGTATGATGGAGGGGGGAGGGGAGGGAATGGAGGCTGCAAAATAACTATCCAGTGCTTATCTGTAAAAAGAAAGGGAACACTTTAAGTTTCTTCTCTTTTTGTTACAAATAATTTTTATTTATTAAGATAAATTTTTAAGATTTCTGTAATCAGTAAACACACCAAAAAAAGCACATTTTTACAAACTGTCAAAGTAAAGAAAACCTGAAGCACCTAATGCTTACCAGTGCTGAAAGTATAGAAAATTACAACTTGTGCCCAAGAAGCGCATTAAAGATACATGCGGTAATGAGGGTTCTACTGAGACCAGAAGGTCGGCTTGGCCTCTGAAGAAGGGAAAAAAACAGTAGCAGACTGGCTGAGAAGTGGGGGTGGTTTAGCCCAAAATGTAGATGGGGCACAAACTGAAAGAGCGGTCAACAATGGCAGGCCCTGGGAATCGCTCCTCACAGGCAAAGACAGCCCTCCATTCAAGGAAGTCACTGTGTTTTTTTAAAGGACTGGGTTACAGCGTATGAATAGACCCAATATTTTGCTTTCGGTTTTTGTTTTCTTTTAAGCCCAGATAGCCCCAGCAAGAGAAAAATGAGGCAAAGAGAACTTCAAACTTGGAAGGAAGGATAGAAAGGGGATAGAAAAGAGGAGGGCATAAGTGTGAACCGACATGTAAAAGTACCCTTGACTGCCTGAGTGAGTAGCCTCTCTTTCTACCCCAAATTCCTTGTTCATGGGTAACTCACGTCAGAGACCGATGTCCACGTCGCGAAAAGGCTTTCAGAGTGTCAGGGACCACCAGTCAATCACTTCGCCAAGACCAGAAAGAGAGAGAGAGAGAGAGAGAGAGAGAGAGAGAGAGAGAGAGAGAGAGAGAGAGAGAGAGAGAGGAGAGATGGATGAGAAAGAGATGAGAGAGATGAGAGATGAGAGAGAGATGAGAGATGAGAGATGAGAGTGAGAAGGACCGCAGAGTCCTGGGCTCACCCTGCCAGGTCTGCAAGAAGGTTGTCACAGAAAAGGAGCAGTGAAGTGAGGCAGGTCCTGTGCAAATCAGTGACATGTAATACACTGGAGGAGAGTTTCCCGGTTGATCTGCAGCCAAACAACTCGGAGCCAATACTTTATGCGATAACATTTGGTAAATCAATTACAAGGAAATCCATGTGAGTGATCAGAATGAAACTTTGTTCGGTCCTTCTTGAAAAGACGAGTTACTCCGTGTGGGACTGGATATGCTGGAAGTACCAGAAGACCCTGAAAGCTATTCACCTGCTCATCCCTCACCTAAGTTCCCCCTCACCTGTCACCAGCCCAACCCACACCTGGGCGACCCTCACTGGCTTGCACCTACCTCGCGTGGACTCGCTTCATCTGTGCCCTCTTCCCCCTAGACCCCCCCCCGCCGCCGCCGCACACGCACACGGGGGACTTCACGTCTCCCCAGTGTGGCTCCAGCACCTTCATCTGCTGAGGGGTCATTGGCACACACCTAGCAGAGCATCCGGAGTCGGTTGCTCCTAGAGCTTTGCGCTCCGCCAACTTTTACTCCTCTCTTCAGCCACTCCCTGCGGGGTCTTAGTAGCTATCACCAGGGTCGACCCAAGCTTCAGTCCCCACCTGGCAGGAAGAGCCAGAGAGCAGCCCGCAAAGCAGAGCACTCACCGCTCAGTCCCCGTTGGCCGCGCTGGAGCACTGTGAGAGAGAAGCAGCGCGCCAGACCTTTTAAAAGGAGGGAGCGGACCAGAAAGAAGAACCTAGCTGTCCGCAGGCTCGCCTCCCCTGATCTGTCACACGCAGCCCCGCCCAGAGGTCACCGCCTGGCTTTGGCTCCACTGGAGGGCTCAGCTGATAGCACCGGGACCTGCTCGCCCGACCACGCCCCGACCACACCTTCTCTAGCTTCCTTTCCCTCAACCCGAACCCGGAAAAGTTGCCCGGGAACCTCTACCTTCTATTGTCCTTTCCTTTGGGGATAACTGACCATTTTAAGTTATCCAGAGCCATCCCTGTAGCTCCATAGCCTCCCTTACTATAGAAGAAATCATACCCAAGCTGCTATCTCTGTTCCACTGTCGAAGAAAAAGTCTGGAAGTTGCTGTATGGCTACCCAAGGTCACCTCTAGTGCCAGGGTCCAGGTCCATTTGTCTAGAAATGATGAAGGAATGTACCAGAGATGAATGGCCGCGTGGATGTGATCAAGAATGCAGAGCTAGGCTGTTGTAATCTGTGTCCTTTCAGTATCCCGTGCCAGTTTCTGTTTTGTTTTGATTTTGATTTTCTTCCCCTCCGGGTCCTTCCTGATCCAGGGATATCCTCCTCCGTAGTTGTGGGATGGCCAGGGGAGCGCTTGCCCAGTAGGGGAAATGACTCATTCATTCAGTCACAGCTATCTGGCAGAAGGCACCTCTGCCCTGCCCTGCACTGTGACTCCCCGCCCCCAGCTGCCATCCGGGCCTGCCAGTGGCCTCTAATTCTCACACAATTCCTAGCTTGGCTTCCCCAGCGAGCTGGCACTCTGGCGAAAGGACAACACGGCTTGGGAATGAGGCGCGGGGGGGGGGGGCAGAGTAGAGCGGGCAACAATCTTTGTTTGCCTCCCTCAAGGACCTGGGTTCCTGAGCATGAGCTGTAGCAGAACTGCCTATGATTCTGCTTCTGAGAAGACGAAGATCTCTCCCGTTCATGTCTAGGAATCTACACGTGAAACCAGACTCAGGGTGGACACAAAATTGTATCAGCCAATTTCTATTCCACTCCTGAAACCATCATCAAAGTTTGTGGCACACAAAGCCAGCACACACAGAGCCTCCTCAACTGCTCTGCGACTGGCTGAAAAAAAACAAAAAACAAAAACAAGGCTCAAAGTTGTGAGCCAACATATCCCAGGGCCTTGGTGGAAGTCCATTAAGCTTTGACATAAACAAGGGAGGGGGCTTATCCAAGGCAAGGCAGCGCCAGAGAATAAGGCCCCATCACTGTCAAGTAACAAAAAACCCGAGAGCAACTTCCAACTGTCATAGTCACCTAAAGCAAATACTGTTTTAGAGAATAACCGACTTGTCTTTCCCTAACGGCTGCTCTTTTCCCATTCCTGGGCCAGGTGCTGGTAAGAGCTGCCCCTCCCATGATTGTAAAGATGGGTGTGAGAAGAGTCCGAGCCCTTTGTTATCCAATCTCACCACTAAAACTCTACAAATGCACGTTTTACACCCGAGTGTTCCCGTTCGGTTCATTGTAATTCTAGTGCCCGCAAAATAGAAAGTGATAAGTTTTTTTTTCTGAGCCAACTCAACACAGGTTAGATAACATTCAATGCAGGTTTATTGGGGGAAGCTGCTCTCACTCTTCCCCGGTGAGGTCACCCAAGGACAGAGGCCAGGGAAGTCACGGGGGGGGGGGGGGGGGGGAAGAGAAAGAAAGAAAGAAAGAGAGAGAGAGAGAGAGAGAGAGAGAGAGAGAGAGAGAGAGAGAGAAGGGAGAATTCAAAACTGTCTGGATTACAAGGTGGGGAAAGTGTGCCAGGTAGGGACTAAGAAAAGCTGGGAGAACCTGGAGGTCAGTTCTGCTTTGATATGTAAAATACACACTTCATCCTCTTGTCTAGGGTCTGAAACCAAACCAGAAGGAAAAAAAGCTCTGGGTCAAATGTACACAAAAACATTTCCTTTTTTTTTTTTTTTTTTTTTTTTACAAATTTCTGTCTCCGTGTTTATCACTAAAGCAGCGCAAAGTGAACTAGAAATTCTGATGATACCAGTAACCAGTATCTATGCCGCTTTCTAGAGCTCCCCTTCCCACGAGCTCCTTTTTAGGATACCCTTCATTGGGGGTAGACCTTGAAAAAAGGTTATTTTCAAGCAGCCAGCTGGCCACCTTCGGTGGGGCCCCGGTGGGTAACAGCCTGCGTGTTTATGGTTACTGAGAAGCGAAAGGAAAAGCTCTCTTTGCTTCACGTGCAGAATGGCACGTACCATACCTAGGAGCGCGACACACCAAGCAACCTAGGCGGCCCACAGCTGGAAGTAAGATGACCTTATTACTCAGAGGTCACACCCTGCCCCCTCCCCCAGCTCAGAGAGGCTCAGAGCTCAAGCCCAGAGGAACTTTTTACCAACTTCATGAGTCAAGAAATTCCCTGGTCTCCAGTACCGGCAATGACTGGCCCTTTCAAATCAAATCCAATTAAACTGAATTCCAGGAAAGTGAAGGTTACCCAGAGAAACTCGGTCTCAATAAATAAATAAATAAATAAATAAATAAATGCAAGTTAGTTAAGTCTAGCACCAAGTCTATCATAGACAATCTCCAAGTCTATCATAGACAATCTCCAAAAGTGAAGGTTACCCATAGAAACTCGGTCTCAATAAATAAATAAATAGATAAATAAATAAATAAATAAATTTCCAAAGGCATGCTGGTCATAACCGAGGAATAAGTGATGATTTCTGATTTCTGGTTAGTGTTTGGTTTTGGACCCCAGGACAGGAGACTTAGGTGCATATTTTACATATCAAAGCAGACCTTTTCTCCAGGATCTCCCAGCATCCATCAGTTCCTGAAAAGGGAACCTGCCCCCATCCAGGAACTTTCCAGCCCAGGGGCAGGGCTGCCCTTTCCCCAGAGGCTCCTCCCAATGTAATCCAGACGTTTTAGTCTCTCATCCTCATTTTCCTCCTTTTCTTCTCCCCCTCCTCCCTCTCCCTCTTCTCTCTCTGCACACAAGCCCCTTTCTCTCTTTATCTCTCCCTCCTCTACCTCCCCCCCTTGTCCTCATGGCGACATCCCTGGCCATGGTCCTTGGGGTCAGTGAACTCGACCACCCCAGAGCAGCTTCCTAATAAACCTGTCTTTAGTGTAATCTAATCTTGCTTAAATTGGTTCATATCGGCGGCAGAGAAATAATTAGTTAGGACAAGGAAACAGCTTAGGAAAAGAATTTGCTGTGTAAACTGACAGACATTCTGTGGCTCTTGCACCCTCTGTTTGCCTGCTGTTGACATCTGAACTCTCCAATACCTGCTTAGAAAACCTCTTAGAACTCATCCTTAAAGGTCACCTCTAAGAGCCTTCCCTGCCTGGATTTAGTCCACTGTCCCACCCATGAAATTCAAAGTCTTAGCGGTCCTTTGACTTTTTTTTTTTTTTTTTTTTGATTGAGATAATTGTGAAGTTGTAATGAATAATGCAGAGGGATCTCTGTCCATCTCCCTCCAACTTCTAACAAAGACCCCTCACAGACCTTAAGGAGTTGTCAAAGGACAGTAACACCATCCGGGTTTACTGCATTTTTCCTGTATTCAGTCTGAGATTTCACACTATGCAATTTTGTCACATCTAGGACGCCACCAATCGAGATACTACAAAGCTCCCTTTACAAAGAATCCCTGAAGCCATTCTTCAATCTCCAGTCCATTACCTTCCAAGTCCCCTCCCTCCACCACAAACATAAGTCATGCGATCACAGGGCTTTCCTACATCCCGACAATTCCTGTCTTTGTAAAAAGAAAATGATGTACACACAGAACTATACCTAACTTGTCAGAATAGACTTTTTCCTTGTGTCTTAACTCACTAGAGCTTGTCCACCCAGCTAAGCTTCCTCTTCATTTAGAAGCAGCACCCCACAGTGTTAGGACCACACTGTTAAGCCAGTTCCTTGCAGTTAAAGAGAAGCTTTGTTAATTTTCAGTTTTAAACCATTAAAAGCAAAGCTGACCATTTATCCCAGCACTCTTTAGGGAGCAGGCAGACCTCAATGAGCTCAAGACCAGCCTGGTCTTCATGGACAGTAAGTTCCAGGACAGCAAAAGCTATATAGATAGACCCTATATCAAACAAACAAGCAAGAATAATGCTGGCATAACACTCTACATCCCTGCTTCGTTTCCAAGTCTCTCACTGCTCCTGGATAAATGGAAATGTGGTTGCTGCCTTTCAGAGTGAGTGCATGCGCAGTCAGACAAGACTGATCCACCCAGCCCTTCAGCCTCTCCGCAGCACTCCACGCAGCACTCCACGTCCTCCATGTCCGCATTACCATTTTATCCTGTTTGATGGCTGGGCCCCAATGTCTTCCGGGTTCAATCTGCACTTCCGGGTAACAGCAGAAGACAGGTGCTGGGCATCTCCTGGCGTCCTCCATTGCACCTTGTTTTTCCTCACCAGTGAAATATTTGTTCCCAGCCGGGCGTGGTGGCACACTCCTTTAATCCCAGCACTCGGGAGGCAGAGGCAGGCGGGTTTCTGAGTTCGAGGCCACCCTGGTCTACAAAATGAGTTCCAGGACAGCCAGGGCTATACAGAGAAACCCTGTCTCAAAAAACCAAAACAAACCAAAACAAAAAAACAAACAAAAAAGAAATATTTGTTCCCATCGTTTCCCACTGTCTAATTGCATGTTTTAGGTATTGTCCTTATTCTTGCTGGGACTTGAGAGTTCTTTGTATATTCTAGATGTGAATTCTATATTTAATCTCTTGCTTGCAAATAGTTCTTCCCAGTGGGTGGCTTATTCTTTTATCCTCTTTTAACAAACCTTCACAAAGCAACACTACTTGGCAGTATTGAGCTCTTTTTTTTGTTTGTTTGTTTGTTTTTTGTTGTTTTGTTTTTCGAGACAGGGTTTCTCTGTGTAGCCCTGGCTATCCTGGAACTCACTTTGTAGATCAGGCTGGCCCCAAACTCAGAAATCCGCCTGCCTCTGCCTCCCAAGTGCTGGGATTAAAGGCATGTGCCACCACACCCGGCTTGAGCTCATTTTGTATTGTCCCATTATGATACTTTCGTTATCAAATCTAAGAATGCTTTTCCTAACTCTGAGAATTTTACCACATATGTTCTTCTGAGACTTTATATTAGCTGTATATTTTACATTTAGATTCATGGTCCACTTTTAAGTGTGATGACTAAGTAAAAATTACAGTCTGTCTATTTTGCCTGGGACAATCTAGTACCATTTGCTGGCAAAGGCTCTCCTTTATTTGTTGAATTGTTTAGCATCTAACTCTGAATTTAGTTATGCACCCTTACAAGCATCTATATATTCATTTGTGTGGGGGGAGGGTGTGTCTTCCTCCAGTAGCAAAATTACCTAGCTTCCCATTCTCAATACTGTATTCTTTCAATCACTCTCTCTATTCAGTAAATCTTAATACTGGGGAGTGGCTTTCCTAACTGGCTCTGGGAGAGCCAAAGTTGTGTATTAAGTTTTAATTACGGTGCCTAAAAAATGCATAAAACAAAAATGGCTCTAACTGTTAAGCCCCTTGCCCAAGGACAGACACTTCCTGAATGCTGGCAGCTGTTTAGGTAAGATAATAAGGTTTAGCTCCCCTAAACAAATTTGTTTGACCCAAAAGCACTGGACGTGCTTGATCACATGTAGGTGAGAAGTGCATAGGCAGGAAATGGGTCAGGACAGATGCTTATCCCTAATTAGATGCAGGAGAGAGGTGTGCAGGCAGGAAGTACGTCAGGATATACATTTGTCACTGATTGGACCTGGAGGGAAATACATAGCCATACGGGTCTGCCTTTATATGACTACAAACTGTGACTCACTGCCCATCATCCTGGCCAGTATTTGATTTAAGCTTTCTTCAAATTTGGGTCAAAAATTGTGATGGTGGTCTTATTCTCAACCAGTGGGATTAAGAGCTCTTCCTTAAAGTTTGTTATTAATCTCTTCTAGTGCACGGTCCATATAAATTTTATAATGGCATTGTCAAAATGTCAAAAACTATACTAAGGTTATGATAGGGGCTGTGTCAAAAAGGTCAAGACCTCTGGTTTCTTGAATGCTCTTTAAGAACAGATCCAGAGCTGCCCACAAGGTTCAGGTTGAGCAAGAATCCTGCTGAGCTGGTGTCATATTTAGATATGATTCGTGTCCATGCTCTGTAAGCTTAGTCGCCAGTGTAGTGAAGTTGAGGCGGTGGAACTTGTGAGACATAGAGCCTCAGTGGGTAAGGATGAGGTCGTGGGGCCATGCCCCTAGGAGGGATGATGCTGGTCTACAGAGCAGTTTGGTCTCCAAAGAACAAGCTACTCCAAAGCTCACTGGGCCACCACGGTCTCTTGGCCTTTTGGTGTATTTCACTATGCTTGCTCTTCTCCATGCTTTCCTAGCATTGTGATAGCATCTACCAGGAGAGAACCTCACCAAAGCCAAGCAAATGAAGGTACCATGCCCTTATGAGAACTTGAACAAGACAAATCTTTTTTCTTCACAAAGTGTTCAGCTGTAAGTATTGCTACAGTAGCGTCAAATGTACAAATGCAGTTAGTTTAGCCAGAGAACCCCTGTCCTTGATACCTGACCAGCTTCTTCATCCCTCTCCTTGATATCTTGTCCCCTTGGGCTTTCCTCTAGTTCAAATCCTGTTGATCCAGTTTAGTCAGGATTCTCTTAGTCTTGACAATTGGTTCTTATTTCCTACCCTGAGTCCCTAGCTTATGCTTTGGTTATAAATTTATGCTCTCCTGGTCTCTCTCTATCTCTGTAAAACCTCATGGAGCAGGTTCGTACATCTATTACAATAATTTAGATAAAGTCTCCTTACAGTTTGTAACAATAGCATGAGTAATTGATTAACAAATGACACCTTTGCTATACTGAGTCTTTTGATCACCAAATGTAGCTTGTCTGTCTATATATACAATCTCCTTTGTACCTTCTTTCACTCCCTTTGATAATTTTCAGCAGACATATCCAGTGTTTTGTTGTGTATATGCTAAATGGTCCGTTATCTTAGGTTGATTATAAATGATGCGGTTTTAGATTTGTCTCCCTGTGTTCTTTTTCTTTTTCTTTTTTCTTTCTTTCTGTTTTTTTTTTTTTTTTTTTTTTGGATTTTTTCTAGACAGGGTTTCTCTGTGCAGCCCTGGCTGTCCTAGAACTCACTCTGTAGACCAGGCTGGCCTCAAACTCAGAAATCCGCCTGCCTCTGCTTCCCAAGTGCTGGGATTAAAGGCTCCTGTGTTCATTATTATATTCAATTAATTTATGTCTATGTGCTAGTCTTGCTATAATTTAGATAAATTTCTGCCAAAGGTCTATGTGTAAGAGTCCTGGTTTACAGAAAAACAATATTTGAACCATAAATAAAGTAGGGTCTTCTTAGTTGTTAAGGGTATGCCATTGGCTTACCCTTGGCTTACATTGGCTATGTGTATCTTCTTATTCTTAACCAGTCTTGCTAAATAGTTGTTAATTTTATTAACTTGTTTTTAAAAAGCAAACATTTTTTTTTGGTAAAGATTTAATTATTTTATGTATATGAGTACACTGTAGCTGTACAGATGGTTGTGAGCCATCATGTGGTTGCTGGGAATTGAACTCAGGACCTCTGCTCACTCTGGCCCCACTTGTTCCAACCCCAAGATTTATTTATTGTTATATGTAAGTACACTGTAGCTGTCTTCAGACACACCAGAAGAGGGCATCAGATCTCATCACGGATGGTTGTGAATCACCATGTGGTTGCTGGGATTTGAACTCAGGACCTTCGGTAGAGGTGTCAGTGTTCTTAACCACTGAGCCATCTCTCCAGCCCCTGAAAGATAACATTTCATTTTTGTCTACTGTTATTATTTTTGATTTTGTTGACTTCAGTTCTGGTTTTTATGTTTGTAAAGACAGGACCCAAGCAAGCCTCAAATTCCTGACCCTCCTGGCTCAGCCTCAAAAGCACTAGTCTGTGCCTAGCTCCTCTGATTTTTATTGCTTCCTCCCTCCTTCCTGCTCTGTTTATTTCACTATCCTAGTGCAGGTTTTTTTGTTTTTTGGTTTTGTTTGGTTTTTTGTTTGTTTGTTTGTTTTTGTTTTGTTTTTTGTTTTTTGAGACAGGGTTTCTCTGTGTAGCCCTAGCTGTCCTGGAACTCACTCTGTAGACCAGGCTGGCCTTGAACTCAGAAATCTGCCTGCCTCTGCCTCCCAAGTGCTGGGATTAAAGGCGTGTGCTACCATGCCTGGCCTAGTGCAGTTTCTTGAGATTGAGACTTAATTATGTAAGACTTTTCTTAATTTCTAATGTACAAAATAACTTATATGAATTTCACTTTTAATATTTTTCTAGCTATTCCTGCACATTTGAACATAGTATATTTTCCTATTGAACTTGAAGTTTCTTTAAAACCACCAAATATTTGGATTGTTAGATTTGTGTGTGTACATGCATTGTGTGCGTGTGTTGGTAATTTCTCTGTGTAGCCCTGGCTGTCCAGAAACTCACTCTGTAGTTCAGAATGGCCTCAAACTCAGAAAGATTCATCTGTTTTGCCTCCCAAGTGCTGAGATTAAAGTCATGTGCCACCGTGCCTAGCTAGTGTGTTTGTTTTAGTCCATTCTAATAATCTATCTCTTGATCTAAACTATAAGGTAATTATCACAATGTGTTGCAGTAATTTCCAACCCCAATAAACCCATACAAAAACATACAATCCAGTTATTACATTTATAAGCTATGTGTCTTAGTCAGGGTTTCTATTCCTACACAAACATCATGACCAAGAAGCAAGTTGGGGAAGAAAAGGTTTATTCAGCTTACATTTCCACATTGCTGTTCATCACTAAAGGAAGTCAGGACTGGAACTCAAGCAGGTCAGGAAGCAGGAGCTGATGCAGAGGCCATGGAGGGATGTTACTTACTGGCTTGCTTCCCCCGTTTGCTCAGCCTGCTCTCTTATAGAACCCAAGACTATCAGCCCAGGGATGGCATCACCCACAAGGGGTCCTTCTCCCTGACCACCAACCAAGAAAATACTCCACAGATGGATCTCATTGAGGCACTCCCCCAAGTGAAGCTTCTTTCTCCGTGATAACTCCAGCCTGTGTAAAGTTGACATGCAAATCCAGCCAGTATACTATGTGTCTAGATTGGGCAGATCTAGCACTATACTAACCTTTTCTCCAGCTATGAAATCCTTTGCTACTTGAGTTTCTCCTGGCCACGTGGTTCTGCTCCATCATGACTCCCTCCTCCTCTTTTTCTCAAAGACATCCTATCTCACCTTTCCCCTCCACTGCCCAATCACAAGCTTTTATCTGTATGGACTAGTTAAAATGGGGAGAAGGTTCACGTGAGATCACCTGAGTATGTGCTCAATGCCTTCCTCTATTGAGGAAGCAGAACTAGCATCAGAATTCAAACAGTGCCCTTCCAGTTGGCATCAACTCTCCACCCCACAGGCACCCTACCATGCCCAGAATCTTAGGATCACTGGTGAATGGAACACAACATCTGTTCTAACATAACCTGGAGTACCTGGGCCCAGCAGGAGCAGGGACACAGAAACCATGCCTGACCAGTGGCATGGTTCCTTCCAATCGGTGCCGGTCTACCTTGGTTTCTAACCCAGATGACAGCCTCAAAGTACCCAGAGGAGGTACCAGTTCCAGGTGCTCTAAGACACCCAGGATCTTAAGATCCCAGGATCTCAGGAGCTTGGTCACACCAGGATCTCAGGGTCTCAGAGGAAGCTTGACTTCCAAAAACACTGACACACCCAGAATCTCAGCATCACAGGATCCCAGAATCACAAGATCACAAAGAAAGCTGGACTCTGAGAAGTTCTGACTCAATTGGGATTACAGGAAGGACAGGCTCCAATCAGATATGTTAAGGGCAGGGAACACTTGAGATAATCAGATGGCAGGAAGCAAGCATAAGAACAGAAGCAACAGAAAACAAGGTTACTTGGCATCATCAGAACCAAACTCTCTCACCATAGCAAATCCTGGATACACCATCACACCAGAAAAGCAAGATATGGATCTAAAGTCACTTCATCAAGTTATTTCACATGATGATAATGGACTATAAGAAGGACATAAATAACTACCCTAAAGAAATACAGGAGAGCCAGGAGTGATGGTACACACCTTTAATCCCAGTACTTGGGAGGCAAAGGCAGGCAGATTTCTGAGTCCGAGGCCAGTCTGGTCTTCAGAGTGAGTTCCAGGACAGCCAGGGCTACGCAGAGAAACCCTGTCTCAAAAAAAAAAAAAAAAAAAAATACAGGAGAACACAGGTAAATAGGTAGAAGCCCTTAAAGAGGAAACACAAAAATCCCTTAAAGAATGACAGGAAAAGCCAGGCGTGGTGGCACATGCCTTTAATCCCAGCACTCAGGAGGCAGAGGCAGGTGGATTTTTGTGTTCGAGGCTAGCCTGGTCTACAAAGTGAGTTCCAGGATAGCCAGGGCTATACAGAGAAACCCTGTCTCAAAAAAACAAAAACAAACAAACAAAAAATGACAGGAAAACACTTCCAACCAGGAGAAAGAATTGAACAAAACCATTCAGAATCTAAAAAATGGAAGTAGAAACAATAAAGAAATCACAAAGGGAGACAACTCTGGAGGTAGAAAACCTAGGAAAGAAGTCAGGAGCCATAGATATACCAACAGAATACAAGAGATAGAAGAGAGAATCTCAGATGCAGAAGATACCATAGAAAACATAACACAACAATTAAAGAAAATGAAAAATGCAAAAAGATCCTAACCTCAAACATCCAGGAAATCCAGGACACAACGAGAAGACCAAATCTAAGGATAATAGGTATAGATGAGAAGGAAGATTTCCAACTTAAAGGGCCAATAAATATCTTCAAAAAAATTATAGAAGAAAACTTCCTTAATCTAAAGAAAGAGATGCACATGAGCATATAAGAAGCATACAGAATTCCAAATAGTTTGGACCAGAAAAGAAATTCCTCCTGTCACATAATAATCAAAACACTAAATGTACAAAACAAAGAGAGACTATTAAAAGCAGTAAGGGAAAAAGGTCAAGGAACATTTAAAGGCAGACCTATCAGAAGTACACCTGACTTCTCCCCAGAGACTACGAAAGCCAGAAGATCCCGGGCACATGTCAAACAGACCCTAACAGAACACAAATGCCAACCCAGGCTACTACACCCAGCAAAACTCNCAATTACCATAGATGGAGAAACCAAGGTATTCCATGACAAAACCAAATTTACACAATATCTTTCCACAAATTCAGTCCTTCAAACGATAATAACAGGAAAACTCCAACACAAGGAAGGAAACTACATTCTAGGAAAATCAAGAAAGTAATCTTTCAACAAAACTAAAAGAAGATAGCCACATGAACAAAATTCCAACTCTAACAACAACAACAACAACAACAACAACAACAAACAGGAAGCAACAATGACATTTCCTTAATATCAATGGACTCAATTCCCCAATAAAAAAACATAGGCTAGCAGACTGGTTGCATAAACAGGACCCAACATTTTGCTGCATACAGGAAACCCACCTC
>NC_034602.1:20487015-20499497 GCF_900095145.1 Mus pahari
CCCAATAAAGGAGCTAGAGAAAGTACCCAAGGAGCTGAAGGGGTCTGAAGCCCTATAGGAGGAACAACAATATGAACTAACCAGTACCCCCAGAGCTCAAGTCTCCAGCTGCATATGTAGCAGAGAATGACCTAGTTGGCCATCAGTGGGAGGAGAAGCCCTTGGTCCTGTGAAGGTTCTATGCCCAAGTATAGGGGAATGCCTGGGCCAGGAAGCAGGAGTGGGTGGGTGGGAGAGCAGGGGGATGAGGGAGGGAATAGGGGATTTTCAGAGGGGAAACTAGGAAAGGGGATAACATTTGAAATGTAAATGAAGAAAATAAGAAAATAGAAAAAAAGAAGAAAACAAAAGAATTCAAACAGCACGAGGACAAACCACAACAACAGTGTTAATGATAAATTAAAGAGTAGTGGTTCTACTGCTTTATTATTGTTGTCCTTTGTAGCATCTGCTTTTCTCCCTGGGCCTCCTGATGTATCTGTCACGTGACAGCTCTCTGGGTAGATGGTAGTTCAGACAGACAGGAGACCACATCCATCTGTTGATCATCCTGCTCATCAATCCTCTTGCCCTGCTCACCTGGTACTTCCGTCAATGACTTGGGTAGTTCTCGGAAGATCTTTTGGTGATCTGATTAGTCTAGAATCAGTTTTCTTTTAGTCATGGAGATCATTGTAGGTAGTTTTGTTGGGCAGTTCTATTTTTCTTTTTTTTTTTAAAAGAACTTCCCTAGGTTTCATGATTGCCTCAGATCACACCCTACCCTCAGCAGTGAATACAGTTTCTTTTTCCTCGTGTCTGCATTTGCATTCGCAGTCTTGCTTACTTGATGTTAGCTAGCCCTTCTGACTGGGGTGACTGGGGGTGGTAAAGCAGTTTTAATGTGCATTTCCCTGAAGGCCAAGAATATGGACCATTTCTTCTTTTGAGAACTCTGTTCAGTTCATTAGTCCATTTGTTGATCTGAAATTTTTGAGGGAGGTGTTTAATTTTTGACATTCCTTATATATCCATTGGAAAAAGAATCTTCTTGAATTTTGCATAAGGAGACCCAAGAACAAAGCAAAAATAACCAAACAAGGTGATTTGCTTAAGAGGGTATGCCATCACTGAAGCAGGCACACTGAAGTTACAACTGAGATAATTTTAGTCAGTGACAAGTTCCTCTCTATACTTTCCATGTATGTCACAGCTTTCATTTTATTTTATTTTTTTATTTAATACCCATAATCTAGAGAACATGGAACATGGAAAGCAGTAACATTTAAAGGTACTTGGAAAGAGATAGCATCAGTTTCTTCTCCTTTATTAGACTGTCTCTATCTCTATAATGGGAACATCAAAATAAAACCAAGGCTACTCGGGGTTTGTTGGGGAAGAAATAAAGGCAGACATGAGCATGGAGCAAAGGGAAGAGTGGTTTGTCTTAGAGGAAGATGGGTTTAGAGATGGGGAGCGGAAGAACAGCTTTTGAGACTCAGCAGGGTTAGGGCTTAAGCAGGTGGATCCCTCTTTGTCTCTGATTATAGCAGCTGACCACTGGCATCAGCTTGCCTAACACCTAGCAACCCGTCCTCTGAATCCTGATGGGTTCTGGGCTTTCTCTGGGCCACTGGAAATTCACATGAGTTTCACAGGCCTAGCCATTTAAAACTGTTAGCATCCATTGCTGACTAGCATGGAGGCACAAAGCTGGGAAAAAAAAGACTAAGTCTCCTCAAGCACCCAGATGTTATGCAAAACAACTGTCAAAAACAAAAAACAAACACACACACAAACAAATGAAAACAAATATTAAAGTAAAAAACCCTTACCATCATAGAAGTCTGGTAACTTGGCAATAAAATCTGTGCTGGAGTTTCTTCTGGGTCACCCAGTTCCCTGGTCAATTAGGTATCCAGGTAGTTAAAAATCCCAAAGGAGAGAAGACTTGAGATATGTGAAAGAATGCCTGTGGAGCAGAAGATTCTGGGAGTGCAGGGGTCCTCTGAGGGCTTAGTGACACTGAAAAACTTTAGGGGTGCCACCATTTTGGTTTATGCCATCTAGTTGCAATAACCAACACATTGGAAAACCCAAAAGAGCCTTCACCATCTTTGTTTGTTTGTTTTGTTATTTAAGAGAGAGTTTCTTGGTATAACCCTGGCTGTCCTGGATCTCACTCTGTAGACCAGGCTGGCCTTGAACTTAGAGATCTGCCTGTGTCTGCCTCTCCAGTGCTAGCTAGTATTAAAGGCATGAACCACCATGCTCAGTGCCCTTCATCATCTTAACCAAGGTGGTGGCCATGTCCCACAGCTACTGCCACCATGATGCTGTCACCAGCCAAGACAAAGCCAAATGGTTGTTTATGGCAAATTCAGCCCTGTGATAACATAAACCACGCCCCCCAATCAGGACATAAGCCTCTACGAGAGCCATGTAGCTAGTAGATTAAATGTGAATTCTCCTCTTTTCTTTACATGTATGAAACATTCTGAGTTAGGTTAGCACAGATATAGGGGAAGATAGTATATGTGGCCTAGGCACAACGGTCTAAAAAGGCCAAATAGAAAAACAAAGGAATGAATTTTATGATCTCAACCCAAGGAACTGAAGTCCACATGACTATTACAATATGTAACTCTGAATGCCAAGTGCTGTTCTCTGGATCTCCTTCTGATCTCCCCTGGACTACTGTGTATAAGCTCTTGCTGGGAAAGGAACTCATGATGGACATGGAGAGGAGTGGGAAGGGGTTTCTTCTAGTGCTGCTGCCCAGGGAGCACCTGCAGACACTGCAAAGGAGAGAGTGACCTTGCTGCCATTTTGTGTCAGGTAAGCAGGCTGGGTCTCAGGTCAGATAGATCTGTGACTCTCCATGTTGGCCAGAATTTAAGTCCCTTAGAAACCATCTTTGGAAGACTGGAGAGATGGTTCAGCAGTTAAGAGCACTACTGCTTTTCCAGAGGATCTAGGTACAAGCCCCATTACCCTGATGGGAACTCACAGCTAGTCTCAGGAATGACGCACCTTCTTCTGGTGTCCGAAGGCACTGCACAGACAGGGTGCACAAACACTCAGGCCAAAGACCCATTGCACAAAATAAAAACAAAGGGAAGCATTATATATATATATTTAAAATTTAAAACCTTGGTAGTGTTGTGTGTTGGAATTATCATGATTATGATTTAAAGCAGTGTTGGGCCTAATCACATCAAGTGACTATGTGGTTTTTTTGCCTTTCTCCCAAACCTGCTCCAAATTTTCCAGGTTCTCTGAGAGAACTTCAGAGGAGATAGAAAAAGTGATAATTCTGTGCCCAGAGAACATAGTGAGTTAAAGTTGGTGTTGTTTAACTTGTACCTCATGGCCATCAGTGACCTTAAAGCTTGGAGGAAGTAAGGGCAGAGGTATTTCCCCCCTGGATGGTGGGATGCAAAGAAAGTTTTGGAAGATTTTTTTTTTTTTTTTTTTTTTTGGTTTTTCGAGACAGGGTTTCTCTGTATAGCCCTGGCTCTCCTGGAACTCACTTTGTAGACCAGGCTGGCCTTGAACTCAGAAATCTGCCTGCCTCTGCCTCCCAAGTGCTGGGATTAAAGGCGTGGAAGATGTTTTAATTACTGCTCCAATGTAGTTGCCTGTTACAGGTCTGTTTAAATTGTATCATCTTTATTTAATTTGACCAGTCACTTGTGTTTAGGAATTTAGCAATTTCTCCTACATTTTCCAGTCTTAGAGATAGTTCATTTTCAAATTGTTCCCTAATGATCCTGTGGACTCCATGGCAGTCTGTCATGACAACTTCTTCATCCCTCACTGATTACTTTTGGATTTCTCTCCCCTTGACTCTTTGTCTAGGGTTTTGCCAGTTTAACTCCTTTTACTCATTGGTTTCTGTATTTTTCTTTGTCTCTCTTCCATTAATTTCTACTTTAGTCTTTAGCATTTCTTGTCATCTATAGCTTTTAGGTTTGGCTTCTTGGTTTATTAGAACATTGACGTGTATTGTTAGATTATTTGAGAGATCTCTGATTTTTTTAATATCAGCAGCTGTGACTATTACAGGTAGCACCTTAGACATAGCTAAAGATTTCTGGTATTGTTTTATTATGTCTATTTGATCCTAGAAATTTAAATTTTTCCATTCCATTTTCTCCATTAACCCATTTATCCAAGAATATATTATTCAGTCTTTAAATAGTCATACTGTTTTGGTGCTGCCTCTTGCTATTGATTTACAGTTATGTTTTGAGATAATCTCACAAGGTACAAAAGTATTTTGATTTATATGAATTTGACAAGTTTGTTTTATGACCTACCATTTATTTATTTATTTATTTATTTATTTATTTATTTATTTATTATATGTAAGTACATTGGAGCTGTCTTCAGACACTCCAGAAGAGGGAGTCAGATCTCGTTATGGATGGTTGTGAGCCACCATGTGGTTGCTGGGATTTGAACTCAGGACCTTCAGAAGAGCAGTCGGGTGCTCTTACCCTCTGAGCCATCTCACCATGACCTACCATCTAATCCCATCTAATCAACTCAGAAGAAAATTTTCATTGGCTGCTGAGAATATGTATTTCATATCTATCTGTGGTATGATTTATATATGAAATTTCTCCCCCTTTTTTTTAACTCTAAGAATTCTATCCAAAGATGAGAGTCTCCTGCAATTATTATGTCAAAACCTACCTGACCTTTTATGCCTTTGGTGTTTGCTTTATGAAATTGGGAGATGTGTAAATGTACCACATTTTCTGTATCCATTCCTCTGTTTAGGGAGATCTGGGTTCTTTCCTGCTCCTGGCTATTATAAATGAGGCCCAACTTGATTTTTGAGATGAGGTCTTGGGGCTTCCCAGTTAGGAATGACTGAGAGGCCATAAGAGACACTCACCTCTGCTTTCCCAGCGCTGCGCCCACAAGGGCATGCTACTGAGCCTGCATCACTTCTTCAACGTCTCTATTTTTGTTTGTTTTGTTTTGTTTTAAGATGAATTTGTTTTATTCAAAAACAATTTTCCTATCCTCATGCTTACACAGCAAACAGTTTACTGACCAAGTTCCCCCCACCCTGTCCTCTATAATTACTGTTGTTGTTGTTGCTGTTGTTTTAAGACAGGGTCTCACTTTGTAGTCTGGGACTCACTGTATAAATCAGGCTGGACTCACAGAGATTCATCTGTTTCTACATTTTGAGTGATGGGATTAAAGGTGTGTGTTATTATACCCACCCACCCCCATTTTTACTTTTAAAGAACTATTTTTGTTCCTTTTAAAAATGGATTATGTGTGCATATGTGTAGGTCTGAGTGGATATGTGCATATGAGTGCAGGTGCTGACAAGGTTCAGAAGAGGGCAGTGAGTCCCCTGGAGTTGGAGTTATGGTAACTGTGAGCTGCCTGACATAGGTGCCTAAAACTGAACTGCATCATCTTCAATAGCATTAAGTCTTTTTAACTGTTAGCATTCCTTCTAGGCTCCGCCCACAGTTACCTAGCAACAGTCAAGTATGCCTGATTCACTATAAAAGGGGCTGTTTGCCCCCTCCTCACTCTCTTACTCTCTTATGATTTCTGTCCCTTCTCTCCCCACTCCCCTTCCCCCCCCCCCCCCCCCCCCGCCGCCCACATGTTCCTGGCAGACCTCTCCTCCTTCTCTCCTCTCCCTTTCCCCTTCCTTCTCTCCCTCCCTCCTTTTCTGTCTTTCTCCCTTCTCATGCCCTAAATAAACTCTATTCCAAACTATATCCATCTAGTGCTGGTGCCTCACAGGGAAGGGACATCTCAGCATGGGTCTGCAGAGGCACCCCTCAACCTCACCATATCGCACTTCTACCAAACATATCCTGGTTCTTTCTTTTTTATAAAACACAACATTATCTACTGAGCCACCTCTGCAGAGGCTTCTGTTTTACTTTTAGTGAGTCTCATGACACACTTTCTTTGACCTCGGAGGTTATTAGATCATTTTGACCTAGAGAGACTAACCACAATTTTATGATAAAATACTATTGTTTAATTAAAATGTCATGAAAATGTTTAGATTAGTTTTCCCAGGACATGATGAGCCCTTTTAAATGTGTAGATCTGAGAGAACTCGAATCTCCATAAGAGCAAGTGCTCTTAACCATCAAGCTATCTCCCCAGTCCCAGCCAACCAGAACCTTGCCTTCCCAGGGTCTCTCACCAGGGTTAGGCTCTAGGGATTAGTCAAGCTGGCAGGTCAACAAGCTCCAGGGATCTGCTGTCCCTGCCTCCTGAGTAGACAATTACAAGCAAGCACACAATGCCCAGTGGTTTTGCTTTGCTTTACTGAAGCAGAGTGTAAAAATATCAACCTGGCTGGCCTGTAAATCACTCTGTAGACTAGGCTGGCCTCAAACTCACAGAGATCAAGCTGCCTTTGTCCCACCATGTGCTGGGATTAAAGAGGTTGGTCACCTGGAATCATATCCAGTTTTGAACTTGTATCCTAAGGCTTGAATTCAGGTCCCAGTGTTTATGTGGCAAGTACTTTACCAACTGAGTTAAGACCCCAGCCCTGAGGAGAATTTTTTTTTTTAAGATTTATTTATTTATTTATTTATTTATTTATTTATTTATTTATTTAATGTGTGTACACTGTAGCTATCTTCAGACACTCCAGAAGAGGGCATCAGATTTTTGTTACAGATGGTTGTGAGCCACCATGTGGTTGCTGGGATTTGAACTCAGGACCTTTGGAAGAGCAGTCGGTGCTCTTAACCCCTAAGCCATCTCACCAGCCCCTGAGGAGGATTTTTATGTTTCGATTTTGATTCACAGTGGAAGGGGTATCCATCCCTCACAACAGGATTTGATTCAGAGTGGAAAGGGTATTTATCCCTCCGACAGGAAAAGCATAGTAGCAGCTCCACAGTGGCCAGAGCGTGTGGCAGCCATTTACCTAGATTTTAAGGCCTGCCCACCCTCAGTGACCCAGTTCTTCCAGCTCTGCCTGACCCACTGACGGTCCCACCAACTCCAAGGACAACACCTTAACCTGGGTACCGAGTATCCGAAGGCACGATCGTGGTGTGGGGGAACATTTTACACCCAAACCCTGAAAGCTATATGTTACCTGTTACCTATGGGGCTGACCCTGGATCCTCGAAGTGGCCTAGGCTGACTTGTTCACCTGGTTTTACCTCCAAGAGTATTCTCTTTATATGAGTTATGGTTTTGTTACTTCAATAACAACCTTTAAAAAAATTAAAGACTTCTATACTATTGATATCTGTTCTTTAATGATCTCTCAGGTAAGTGTTTATAAATGAGGTGGGAAACTAGGCGAGAGATAGAAGAGGGAAAGGAAAAGAAGAGAGGTGGCTGCATTACAGTGGTATATTATTTTTATTGAATACATATAGTCATTCATATTTTTACATATTACATATATTTTCCCGCAGTAGTATCCCTCTGTTAAAGCAATAGAGATGTAAGTGCTCAATTAAGTATTTCAGTTAAAGAACCAATATTAAATTTTGACTTTAACTAGGTGAATGCATGATAAGTTAATTCCAGGAATAACACTAAACTATTCACCCTATTTGGCTTTCTAGAAACTTTTCCTGATAAGACTGTTGTTTTATTAATGAATAAAATATAAAATATATTTTAATATTAATTGCTAACATAGAAACAACAATGAAATTTATAAAACAAGAGCATTCAGTCTGATTATTAAAATATTTTTGTGAAGTCTATTAAAATTGCCTAATTGAGATTACATATATTGTATGATATATATATATATATATATATATAAAACCTAAAGGATATAAGATAATAAACTTTCAGTATTCCTGGGCTTCAATTTGTGCTCAAACTATTAACAAAAAGTACAAACTAATGTTATAATGTTTTATATTAAATGCTTAAAACTTCAAGGCATAATACAATATTGTTATAGCAAATTATACCATGAGACTCTGGAATTAGTCATTTCTGTGTAATAGGAAATTGTTTCTATAAAGATTATGGGACCAAATGCAGGAAAAAGCTACAGCTTTGTCAATTTCTTCCCATTCAGAGTCTTCCACCAACACTCCACACCACGGACAGGATATTAGAGATCCGCTCCAGGAAGACTTTGGTCCCAGAGGTCAGCAGGCCAGCAAGGCCACACCAGAGGAATGGAAGAAACAAAAGCCCACACTTACCCTGTGTTTGCTACGGTGATCTCAACTATATTCATGGCAAATTGTTCCATAAGACTCTAAGTTAATAAGATAGAATGGAAGCCTGTAAATATAGCTGCCCATTGTCATGCTACAAATAGCAACTAAAAAGGTTGTCTTCGATAGCACATCCGGGGCTATTTGAGTTCCGCTGGCGTTGATTCTGATGGAGAAGCTTCTGCATCTGCAATGCAAAGTCAGTAAGATAAAGCTGCGCCTTTAATAAAATTAAAATGTTAATTTACTAATTGAAAAGCATATAACATATTTCTGCTCCCATTTTTAAGGATTAACCCAAAAGTCTATAAAAATTGAGTATGTCATGCTACCTCGCAGCACAAACCATCGGTGGGAGACACTGATCTCCAGCTTTGGCTCTGAAATAAGTCTCACACTTTCACATCCCCGAGTCCTACCTACCTGTCATGCAAAGCTTCTACTGCCAATACATAGGACAGACCTAAGCAGCGTGGCTGGAGAGAGGCCCTTGTGTGGCATCTGTCTCTCTGCTCCCCAGTTTCATGCCCCATTAGCCACTGGAGACCCGTGCCATAGTCTATAATTGGACCTGAGACCTGTGGCCTAACAGCCAGCTTTCTTTTATGCCAGCATATCAAGAATGTCTGCAAAAGAGCATGCTAAAATAGCAACAACCTTGTGTCTGGTGGAAGGAAACAAACTTTAATCAGCACTTTGAGTAAATTCATTTCCAGAAAGTTACAACAACTCCATGGGAAGGGTTCTTGGGTAGGGAGAAAGAAGGCACCCTCCGCTTGAGTTGTTGTTGTTAATAAAATGTAAACTGTGCCAGATGGAAGAGCAACTGCGGATCAACAGTGGAAAGGAGCCAGGATTTCAGTGGTGACTCTGCCTCCCAACAGCAAACCAGACAAGCCAGTAGGTTCCCAGTCCCTTCCACCTGCCACACACGCATGCACACACACGCACGCGCGCGCGCGCACACACACACACACACACACACACACACACGTGCACGTGCACGCACACGCACACACGCACGCACATCCTGCTCTGCTGTTTATGGAGGGTTCCACTGATTTCAATGGTGAAATGTTTTTCTGTAACTAAGCAGGATCTGCGGCCAGTGGAAATGTGGACTACACCATAACATTTGGGTTAGATAACACTTGCAAAGACTTCTTTCCAGAAAGTTCATAAGCTTTCAGCAGTGTCAAGTGCTTGCTGTCCCTCGATTAGAATTTATATTTGGACATATGCTGATGGTAAGGTAACTTCTATTTACTGGATGATAAAATGAAGAATCCTAAAACAGCTTATGCAAGAGGACCTGTGTGCGTACTACATGCAATTATTTAAGTTGGGTCCTAAAAAGAGAATGCTCTAAAACCAAAGGAGGAAAAAGAAAAGACATAATTTCAGACAAGAATAAATAAAGACAAATGACGCAAGGAAAAAGATGAACAAAATGGAGATTTTTTTTTTTTTAAAGTAACGAGATGACAAATCTGTAGCTAAAGTGGAAAGTAAGGACATGGACAGTGTTACCAGAGAATAGGAAGGATAGTGGGAAAGAGCCAGTGTGACAAGGTGGATAAGTCCTATGGAGACTGAATCCCGAACAAAGTGCACACAGACCTAAACTGAAGAAGGAGACTGAATCCCTAATCATAAAAAGGCTCTGTGATAGAAAAGGCCTGAAGTCTGACAGAGTCACTGCTGGAATCCATCACACATTCAAAAGGTAAATAGTATCAATCATTTTCAAGCTTCTCCAAAAGTGAGAGGAGAGAGAGAGACACTTTCATTTTGATTTTATAAAGCCAACACCACTTTCATACCAAAAGCAGACAAGGACACTGCAAGAAAAGAAAACTATAGGCCAGTTTCCTTGGTAAACACAGATGTGGAAATCTTTACCAAAATGCTAACAAACAAAACTTAACCATCAATTAAAGGGATTATGCATCATTATTAAGTTGGATTTATCCTTGGTATGTATAGGCAATTTAACATTCTCTCTCTCTCTCTCTCTCTCTCTCTCTCTCTCTCTCTCTCTCTCTCTCTCTCTAATGTGATCCATTACTTTAACAGAACAATTGACAGAAACCAAATGATTATCTCAATGGATATGGTGCAAAATTTCAACAACACATCTTTGTGGTTTTGAAGAATAAACCAGCTTTCAACATAATAAGTTCCATATACTAGGTAGTATGGTATCATACTACCTTAAGATACCTACAGACTCCATGCTATAGACTCCTTCTATCAAAATTTCAATAACATTTTCCACAGGGATAGGAAAGCATTCTAGATTTCATATAGGATTATGAAATACTAAATTACCAAAGCAATTCTGAGACACAGATAAAGCTGAAGGCATCAACATGATCTTACTTCCAACTCCATTCCCAAAGCAGAGAGATCAAAGTAGCCTGGAACAGGCATACTGCGTCAGGCTGGTCCTGCTCTAAGTTACTCCATACTATAGAAAACAGTGGCTTTTCACGGTGTGCCTTGTCCTGGGGGCTTTAAAGCAGCATCTGACTACATTTTGAGGGAGTACCAAAGGCTGGATGACTCTGTATCTTGTCATATATAAACACCAGCATCTGTCTGGCACCACCCAAAAAGGCACAGAACAATGTATGACTTATTGTTAGCAGTCAAAGGGGAGTTGCCTAATCAATTTATCTGTGTAGATTGAGACCCTACAAATACACACAGGCATATTAAAAACCTATCAAGAAAACCAAGTCCAAGGATTTACTGAACACATCGGACTGAGGAAAATGTACACACATCCTCACTTAGACCTCTGGAATAAGGATGCATCTAACAGTGCAATGGCTACTGCTGCCTCCAGTTTGTCACCTGACCACTCAGTATGTGTATCAAAGGACCAACAGGTCCTGACTGTCACCAGGGCTTCAGCAATTTCTCCCCTATTGAGGATGTGACCTACCTGAATTGCCATTCCTCCATCCATCCACTTATCTGGACCTGCTGCTGTCCATTCACCTGCCACCTGGACCAGTCTTGACGTTTACCTCTGTCGCCTTCACAGCCCTGCATGTCATTTCTGCAGCTTCACTAGCCCTTGAGGCTGGACCCAACTCTGATCCCAAGGCTTGACTCAGCAGCATGGTTTCCATCAGACCTGTAGTGTGGTTCCTGACCTGATTCCCAGGAGCCCTGTGCATCCCTGTCAGCTCTTGGCCTGTCTCCTGTTGCCTCTTAGGACTCCATGAACTCTGCTGTGGGCTCTTATATTCTCTGTAGCCACTCCATGGCCCACGTATATGCTTATATGGAGACACAATTACTGTGTGATGTATGTTGTGTGACTGGAGAGTTAAGATTGGAATAAAAGAACTTGGATTTGCATCAGGCAGCTACCAAGGACTTAGGACTACTTGGCAAATCGCTGCCAACAAACCCCACTGTTGCTTGTGCATGTGAATGTTACTTGCGAGAGTATTGCTATGTAATTAGATCTGACATGGTAGAAAGACACAACCATCTATGCTTACAATATAATCTGCTTATTAGAAAACATAAAATCACATTCACAAAACAACAGGATAGATTACAGCCCCTACGTAAAACTACAGACTTTATATTTGTTTTACAAAAATGGTATAAAGAACATGTAGAAGGACAAAGCAGATTCTTCACTGAATGTTACTGAAAAATAAACACCTATAAACAAAATATAAAAGCACTTTCATCTCACACAGCATATCCAAGAGTAGATGAAAGGCTGAACAAAAGACATTACAAAGCTGCTTGGAAAAATACAGGAGGAATCTCCAAGTGTTCTTTTCATTTCTTTCCTTTTTTAAAAAAAGATATCTTTTATTTATTATTATTAATTTCAATGTGTGTCTGGCTCTATGAGTTTATGTGTACCACAGAAGTGCAGGTACCTGGGAAAGCCTTAGAATTCCTCAGAACTGGAGTTACAGCTGGCAACCCATTAACTGCCTGGTGTGGATGCTGGAACTCAATTTGGCTCTTTGGATACAACAGTAAGCACTTGACCTCTATGTTAGCAGTTTTCAACCTTGTGTTGTCTCCCTCACAGGGGTTACAGATAAGATATCCTTCATATCAGATATTTACATTACAATTCATAATCATAGCACTGTTACACTTATGAAGTAGTGATGAAATAATTTTGTCATTGGTGATCACCATAGCAGGAAGAAATATCTCTATCTCTATCTCTATCTCTATCTCTATCTCTATCTCTATCTCTATCTCTATCTCTATCTATCTATCTATCTATCTATCTATCTATCTATCTAT
>NC_034602.1:20500817-20502713 GCF_900095145.1 Mus pahari
TCCTACTACAAAAGGCTATACTCAACAAAACTGGAAAATCTGGATGAAATGGACAACTTCCTAGACAGATACCAGGTACCAAAGTTAAATCAGGATCAGATTAACACAACAGTCCCATTTCCCCTAAAGAAATAGAAGCAGTCATTAATAGTCTCCCAACCAAAAAAAGCCCAGGACCAGATGGGTTTAGTGCAGAGTTCTATCAGACCTTCAAAGAAGACCTAATTCCAACTCTCCTCAAACTAGTCCACAAAATAGAAACAGAAGGTATCTACCCCATTCATTCTATGAAGCCACAATTACTCTGATACCTAAACCACACAAAAATCCATCAAAGAAAGAGAACTTCAGACCAATTTCCCTTGTGAATATCGATGCAAAAATACTCAATAAAATCCTCGCAAACCAAATCCAAGAACACATCAAAATGATCATCCATCAGGACCAAGTAGGCTTCATCCCAGGGATGCAGGGATGGTTTAATATACGAAAATCTATGAAAGTAATATACTATATAAACAAACTCAAAGACGAATATCACATGATCATCTCATTAGATGCTGAGAAAGCATTTGACAAAATCCAACATCCCTTCTTGATAAAAGTCATGGAAAGATCAGGAATTCAAGGCCCATACCTAAACATAATAAAAAATATATACAGCAAACCAGTAGCCAATGTCAAACTAAATGGAGAGAAACTCGAAGCAATCCAGGGACTAGACAAGGGACTAGACAAGGCTGCCCACTTTCTCCCTACCTATTCAATATAGTACTTGAAGTCCTAGCCAGAGCAATTCAACAACAAAAGGAGATCAAGGGGATACAAATTGGAACAGAAAAAGTCAAAATATCACTATTTGCAGATGATATGATAGTATACGTAAGTGACCCTAAAAATTCCCCCCGAGAACTCCTAAAGCTGATAAACAGCTTCAGTGCAGTAGCTGGATATAATATTAACTCAAACAAATCAGTGGAAGATCTATAATGAAGGGCCACAGCATTAAGAAGGTTGAAAATCACATCTCTCCAGCCTCAGATATGTGTGTGTGTGTGTGTCTTACCAAAACACAAACAATACAAGCAAAATAAACAAATAAGATAGTATCAAACTAACACGATAATACACAGCAAAAGAAGAAACCAACAATTAAAAGTATAACCCACAGAACAGGAGAAAACATTTTGAAACATCTTTCCTGGTGAGGGATTATTTGTCCAAAATATATAAGGGCCTCAAGAAACTTAGAAAAAAAGGAAACAGCTGGTTTTAAAAATGGGCAAAGGAGCTGAGCCTGGAAGCCCTTAAAGCATGGAGCAGGAGGATCGTCACAAGTTTGAGACAGCTTTGGAAACAGGCAGTTCCAGGCCACTTCAAGTGACATAGGAAGATCCTGTTTCAAAAGAAAAGAAAAACTGACCAACAAAAGTTAAGCAATACACTTTAACAGAGACTTTCCAAGAGAATGTATATAATGGCCAATGTGAATATGAAAATTTGTATCACATGGATAGTCACCAGGAAAACACAAATATAAACCACGATTAAATGACACCTCACATATACCACAATTGTTATTTTTTTCAAAGTTAAAAAGACGGAGAGATCTCTTCGTGGTTAAGGCCACTGTTCTTTCAGAGGACCCGTATTTGATTCCCAGCAGCCATATGTTGACTTACGACCACGTGTAACTTGAGTTCTCAGAGATCCAGCACCCTCCTCTGATGTGTGCTAGCACTAGGAATGCATGTGGCACACATACATGCACACAGGCAAAACACTCTCATACAAAAAAAAAAAAAAAATCAAAAAAAAAAAAAAAAACCCAAAACAATAAACCTGTTAAAAGACTAAAACTAATGCCTGCAAGCTGCAAGGGTGAGAAGAAACAGA
>NC_034602.1:20503183-20504405 GCF_900095145.1 Mus pahari
CACACACACACACACACACACACACACACACACACACACACACTCACACTCACACAATTAAAAGTAATAAAAATAATTCTAAAAGAAATTTATATTCAAAAAAATGAGTAAAAAGTCTATTCTACTATAGATAGCACAAAGTCTACTGGCTCTATAAAGTTCACGAGCCTCCTTCACAGTTGGCCATCACTGAAAGGATGGAGACAGATTGGCAGGTTACTCTCAACCAATGCAGGGTGGAGTCAGACACGGAATGCCACGCACTGCTCATCAAGCAGTAGCCACAGTATTTCAAATGTCTGCGTGTACTCCGGCTCCTACCTTCTCTCCAGCTACTCAAAGCAGCAAAGCCCTGAAGGAAGCATCAATTCTTTTTTTTTTTTTTTTCTTTTCCAGAAGCAAGTTCTCAATAATCATCAGTGACAGAACTTTCCAGCCAGAAACTGACAGAAACTGAATGAGATCTTCAATAGGTTTCGAGATGTACAAATAAGCAAATAAGATTAAGTCTGTAAATGCTAAAGATAAGAACTAGCACTGTTTTCTGGGCATCCCAAATTATTCGAAGTTTAAGAAACACTGATAATGAAGAGACCGTGGTTGAACTTGAGCTTCTTTTCAAAGGCCAGAAGGTGTCCTGTGAAAGGCTGTCAGAAGACAAGCTCATATGGGAGAGCGGTAATGTCCTGTGAGGACTCTTCATATTTGGAAGACTAAGAGTTTAGACATGGTTGTACCAAATGGAGTATCAAGGTTTTTGATAAATAAAAGGAAAACATGAAACCCTGTAAGTCATAGATTTTTGCTCTCTCATTTGAATGAAAAGGAAAAAAATCCAAGCGCACACTATCCCCATGCTTATCCTACACCTTAAGAGTTCTGCGGGGTTTCAGCATGACTTGTATCTGAAGATCCCATGGGGAGATGCACCAGGAGAGAAGAAAGCCACCCACTGTCCTTATCACTGAACACACGCATGTCATGGTGACCCTCACTGACAAGTTATTTCTCCCCTGGTGAAATGAGCCAGCTCAAGCCAGATTAGAATATGTTAAAGGCGGGTTTATTAGGAAGCTGCTCTCAGGTGGACGAGTTCGCCGGCCCCAAGGACAGAGGCCAGATGAGTGGCCATGGGGAGAGGGGGGGTGGGGGGAGGGAAACAGAGAAAGGGTGTACTCAAAAGAAAGAAGAAACGGAGAAGGAAGAGGAGGAGGAGGAGGAG
>NC_034602.1:20504490-20527424 GCF_900095145.1 Mus pahari
GAGGAGGAGGAGGAGGAGGAGGAGAAGGAGAAGGAGGAGAAAGAGAAGGAGGAGAAAGAGGGAAGGAGGGAGGGAGGGAAGGAATGAGAGAGGGAGGGAGGAGGGAGGGAGGAGGGAGGGAGGGGGAGCAAGCACAACATTTTGGATTATATATGGAAGAGCCTCTGGGGGGAAGGGAGGACAGCCCCTGAGCTGGAGAGTTCATGGTTAGGGGCATGGTTAGGGTCAGGGTACAGGGTCAGGTAGGGACTGGTGGATGCTGGGAGAAGCTGGAGGCCAGGTCTGCTTTGATGTGTAAAATATGCACCCCAGTTCCCTGTCCTCTGTGCAGAAACCACTCACCTGGAGTTTTCTCAGAGCCTTCATGGGTCTCTGGGTTTTCGGGGGTCTCTGGGTTTTCGGGCGTCTCTGTGTCCTGGTTGCTTTTAGAGTCCTCTGTGGACTTGGTGGACACGGATGCCCTGGAGGTCTTTGGAGTCCTCCTGTCAGCTTCACCCTTCTGCTGCTGTAACCACTCGTCCTTGTAGCCATTGCTGATAAGTTTGGAAAAGTTGGTGGGTGAACCGGTTTTTTGACCAGGCCTTAAAGAGAGACGTGTAGATGTTAACCTTGAGCGCAAAGATTAATTTTAAAAGGAAAAAGAGAAGCGGAAGTCAGGAACATGGGAGAGAACACTGGTGCTGAGCTCTGCCCCTCCCCCCCTCTTCCCTTCCCCTCTCTCAGTCTCAGGTGAACCTCTCTTTCCCCATCTCAAACATAAAGACGGTCTCTGCACATCCCTTACGCATGAGTGACACCATGCTTAGCCCGGTTCTCTGACTTTTCATTCATTTATTTATTAGCCTACTAAGAACACCGATTTTACACAAGGAAGTTCTAGAAAATACCACCTCCCCCTTTCGGAACAGTGGATAACCTAGGGCAGTTGCTCCTGTCTTAATGACTTCTTCCTCATTCCCCACTGCGAGACTCTCCTGTCTCCTGTCATCTGTCATCTGCTTCAGCTCACAGATCCTATCATAACTGACACAGAGTGACAGAGTGGCAGGGCGGTAGTGTGAGCCTTCCAGTCAGGCGGGTGCCAAGCACACCCTTGTCCCCTCCCAAGCCACAAGTTTCAGACTCATGAATCATCTTAGTAAGGATTTTCCCGGTGGCTCCCTCCCCATCTGTCACAACGTCATTAGTGTGATTGTTTTCCCCAGCAGAGGAGAAGCTGTTTGAGGACTCGGTCAGCAATCAATGACATTTGTTTTCTCCTAAACTAGACTTCTGGCAAACAAGGCGACACAGTGTCCCCCAGAACTTCTTTCTTCCACTGGAAGACCAACAGGTGTCAGCATACCCAGGGAACCCCAGTTGAATGCAGAGCCAGAGTCCTTGCCCTCAAGACGGAGGGCCCAGGCTCTGATGACAGTAAGTTTCGGGACTGGGTAGGTGAGCAGGAACACAGCCACAAACCACAAGCCGATGCCACAAAAGAGGATGCGATGCGGCAGACCAGACATGTGACCAAAGGGTCCAAATTGATGTTAAGTAAGAAAGAGAAGTGCAACCAGGTTCTTGGGCTGGGCTGGGCAGAAAATCAACCCAAAATTCATACAAACAGCATTCAGTCACATTAAGTCGGACACTTACATAGGAGGCAACGACAGTCTGCTCCTTTCAGGGTCTTTGTGGCTAACTGGGGTCCCCGTTTTGCTGGGGTTCTTGGAATTAATAGCTGGCAGTTTCACCTGTGTGAAGAAATGCAAATCTGTGAGTTCAAGTAAAAGGAAGGTTTCCAAGAGCAGCATATATACCAGTTCTAGACTTCCAGTATGGACCCAGGCTGTTACAATAAAGTCAAATCAAATGATTGCTAATTCAGCCCAATGGCTTGGGAAAGGGGACAGCCTGTGCTTCAAAGACAGTTGCTGTGTTTAATAAAGAGGTCATCCGCTGGTCATCGGCTCAGGAGTGGAATAGTCAGTGAATGTTGGGGATGCCAGATATTCCAAGAGATCTTGCTGGAAGGAGGGGTCCAGCAGCCCATAAAAAATGGAAATGCCTATAGTTGAGGTTTACAGGTGTTGTGGATTGCCCTGGTGCTGTTTGTATTTTGATGCTAATTCTGCTTCCTCAGAGAGGGGCTGCCACTCAGGCGATTCTATGTAAACCTTTTCCCCATTTTAACTGGTCAATAAAGGCCTCAGAAGGATAAGGTGGGATTTCTGGGTCCGGGAGGAAGAGGAGGGGGGGAGGGGGAGGGGGAGGGGGAGGGGGAAGGGGATTTGGAAGAGGCTGTGAAGCAGATAGGAAGTAGCATACATGTGACTCTCGGCGACAGATAGTTTGTAGCCTCCTCAGGTGGCTTTGGAGGCTGAGGATGGAGCAAGATATTCTTCACCCAGCCATTGAGTTATCTGGCTAGTTTTAAAATATAAAGGCTGCCTGGCATCTTCCATTCACGGTGACTCAAGTGGGCACTGACTGGGTGGTTGTTAGAGGCTTAGTGAAGCTGGCCCTGGGAGCTGGGTGAGATGACCTTCGCCAGCACCAAGCAAGGAGCAAGCGTGCATTTTAAAATTACACGCAGCATACAGGAGCTCTGTAATAATCACCAAGAACTAGAAACAAACAGACAGACAAAGAAATACCCACCAAGGAACGAATGAATAAGCAAACAGTACCTGCTCTACAAAACAAAATTACTCAGTGAAGCAAAGGGACCACACGGCAGGGACAGGCAGAAGGGAAGGGTCTATGGTCACTCACTCCATGCCTGAGGGACAGCATGAAGCAGGAACTGGTAGGCAGGAAGTAAAGCAGGGGCTATGGAGGAAGACTGCCTTCTGCTTCCTCCCTCTGGCTTGCTGAGCCTGCATTCTTATACAACCCAGGACCACCTCCCAGGGGTGGCACCGCCCACTATGGTCTGGGCCCTTCCACACCCGTCATTAATCAAGAGAATGTCCCATAACTTTGCCTACAGGCCAGTCTGACGGAGGCATTTTCTTAATTGAAGTCTCTTCTGTCAGACACCCGTGGCTTATATCAAGCTGAGAAAAAGCCCAGTGGGTAGGTGCAAGACGTGAAAGGTATCAGTGACTGCTAGAGACGGGAATTATGAGGGGTTGGTGACAAAGGGGCTGAGATACCTTAGAGGTGACAGAACTTCTCTGTACCTCAGCATCTCTGGTGTTTACATGAAGTATGCATTCGTCAAAATGTAGATCAGTACTGTATAACAAGTGAACTGTGTTCTGTATAAATGGCCTCATATGAAAGATGAAAAGAAGCCACCCCACAGAACGTTTACACATCTGTCTTAAGGACAGGTCAGTGTCTATATCAGGCTGAGTGACATCCAGGATGGGAACAGAATATTCAATGAGTGTCCCATCCTCTCCTAGGGCAGAGAAGGCAGGTCTCTGAGAGGCAGGAAACCTGTGGCAACAGGACAGACCAGGCAGAGTGGAACGCCAAAGGCGAGGACAATGGCCAAGTGTTGAAATGATTTTTCACATTAAAATCCTTATTCTGTCTGTGCCCAGTGGTTTAGCAAGATTTGAGAAGAGAGAAACTCCCCAAGTTCAGCAGAATAGACACTTAGGGGAGCTTTGTAGCCAGTGGTTATGAGAGAGCAACTGGGGCCCTCCCTACAGTGAGTTTTCCTGAGTTTCTTAACACTTCAGCTAGTGCACGGTCAGTTGGTATCTAATTCTGCCTTCCTCCTTCCTTAGCATTGAGTAGGTGGAGCACAGTCTAGCTTCAGGCATTTCTGCAGTCAGCAGAATTCTGTGTGAGTGATCACTACATGAATAACTCAGACAGATTTTACAGTGGGGCAGCATCTTGCATTTTACATTTTCTCCAGCTATGTCCTAGAAACCCTGGTTAACAGCCAAGCCTTCCATTTAATGCTCAAGGTTCAGTTGCACCCAATCAGCCACTTATCAGCAAATGGGCCTGGTCCTTAATAGAGTCCTTTAGGAGTGCTCATAGGAGCGACCCAAAGCCTGAGTCACAGTTGGACACTGGGGCACCATAAAGAATAAACCCTGCAGCCAACTGGTATCCAAGTATGAAGTCCACCAAGGAGCTGAAACCATCCTCTTTCCCCCAAGACTCTGAGAAACTAGGTCCAGTGTGCCCAAGACACTTTGGTCTCCTTGCTGTTTAAATGACAAAGGTACCCACTCTCATTCTTAGACCTAAAACACCACTGCCATTTTTAAATACAAATGCCATCTCTTCAGTCATAAATCCTGATGTCTCAAGTACTAAAATTCATTTCTGACCTGGGTACTAGCAGCAATGTAGAGCCCCTGGAAGTGTGTGGGCTTGACTATGTTCTCATGGGCCCTACAAAGAGTACAGGTGGGCCGACCCCAACCCTCGGGCCATCCTGGCTACTTCCTGGGATGCCCAGTTGCTCAGGTAGGCCAGGTCTTCTGAAAAGACTTCACCTTGCAGGCCAGTTAAGATCCCACAGACAAAACACCACTGGGTGTCTCTGTGTGGAAGAAAGCACTTCCTCTTTCTTCCTTTATCATCATCAAGGAGCACTGTGGGTAATCTGGACTTGAAGAGGATAAAAATACCCAGAAGCAGGATATTGAACACATATAAATGCATCTCTGCTCTACA
The DNA here is from genome assembly GCF_900095145.1 of Mus pahari. NCBI lineage: Eukaryota > Metazoa > Chordata > Mammalia > Rodentia > Muridae > Mus > Mus pahari. The sequence goes on from NC_034602.1 coordinate 20,509,123, forward strand.
TGCTAGATATGAAGTGTTAGGCCAATTTCTTCCCCAAGATTACCATTAACTGGCTAGACATCTGCCAGTGAAAGCAATCTTACATACAACGTCAGCATACACAGGGAGAGAATGAAAGGGATCATGTCTGCTTGCCTCTTAGTAGTCCCAAACTTAAAACAGGGCTCAGAGCTCAGAGTTCAGAGCACCAAGTACTGAGCATAGAACTCAGAGCATAGAGCACAGAGAGTGCAGCACAGAGCACGGAGCAGGGAGCACAGAACTCAGATCATGGAGCGCGTAGCCCAGAGAACAGAGCAGGGAGCCAAGGCTGCAGGCCTTCCACAGACAGCAGCACCCCCCCCCCAAGTCATTCACGGAGTCACAAGAGCAAAGCAGACACCGACAATGGCTGGGATGATGGATGCCCCCTTGCCAACCGAGTTACCTTTCTCTTCACATTTTCAAGTTCCTCAGCTTCTCTTTGCCAAATTGTTTTCCTGTCAAAGTCAAAGGGGCCTTGTCTGGACTCATAGCTACCATTGGCCTGATCGGGGTTGAATTCTTCATACACCATGTAATCTGGAATGGAGACCACGGGGACTCTGCAAGGGTGAACAGGACAAGTCAAATCCTGGCACCTGGCGCCATGTCACGCTCTCTCTCCTCTTTCCCTTTATTCTTCCCTGCTCCCTCCCTCTATTGTCCCCCCCCTTTTCATTTTCTCCCTCTTCTTGCTCCTGTCTCCACCCCTCCTTTTATTTTTCCCCTCAGCCCTCTTGTTTCCTCTGTCTCTTTGAAGACTTAGGGAGGCCAGTCCCTTCTCCTACTGAGTAAACGCATTAGATGCTCTCCCAGTTCAGGGTCCCCAGAACAACAGAAGAGATCGCAGGGTGGCATGTTGAAGGATGAGCTTATAAAGCAGATAAAGCATAATTACTTTTTGTAACCTAGCATTTCCTACTTTGTCACCTTTAAAGAGATAAGTACTCCCCAAACATTTACCATTTACCATCATCAATGTTAATAACAACCTGCTGCTGTTAGATGGCCAGTGTCAATGTGGGCATGGAAGCCTGCAACTGGTCTTCCCACAATTCACAGGGAGGTGTCAGTGCAGGATCTCCTGTCCTTTCTTGCCTGCTCTAGCCTCTCTCTCTCTCTCTCTCTCTCTCTCTCTCTCTCTCTCAATCGCTCTGTTTCTGTCTGTCTCCTTCCTGTTTCTCTCTGTCTCTGTCTATCTGTCAATCTGTCTGCCTGTCTCTGTCTCTGTCTGTCTCCCCCTGATTTCCTTTCTTTTCTGAACTTAGCAGAAACTCTTTAAAAAACAAACAAACAACAACAAAAACAAAAAAAACAAAAAACAAAAAACCAGGGTCTTACTATGTAGCCCTGACTAGCCTGGAACTCAGGCTATGTAAACCAGGGTAGCTTTGAACTCAGCCTTAACATCACAGATTTTCCTGCCTCTGCATCTCTAGTGCTGGGATTAAAGCTGTGTGCCGCAAGCCTGACTATGAACTATTCATTGTAAAAACATGGCAGGGATTTAATATCTGCTTTCCACAGGAATGCAAAAGCACTATGTGTTCTTTGTATTTTATGTGTTAAAAACAAAAACTAAGCCAGGCTAGTAGTGGCTGTCCATTGTCTCAGCAGCACCTGGGAGACAGAGGCAAAGACCTTGAGCTTGCGGTAGGCCTGGGCCTCACATGCTGGGGCCCCAAAATAATCTGGGATTTGTTTACAATTAAAAAAAAAAAACAGACTGCAAAATAAAATACAAAACCAACCAAAACAAAAGGAACCAGAATCCTGAAGGGAAACAACATGGAAAGCCCACACGTGCCTGGGGACAGCCAAAAGACACTGCCTAGCAGCCCGGGAATATGCCTGTGGCGATCCAGGTTTTCAAGGAAAATAATGCAAAACAAAGGGCGAGTCTTTAAAGAGCAGAAAAATAAATCCTAAAAGTAGATTTGGTGCTTCCTCTCAAACCAAGAGAGGTATCTGAGGGGAGTTTGCATGGCTACAGGTGACAATGACAGACATTGCAGCAGGGTGGAGCCATGGCTCTGCCCTTCTTCTGTGACTGGGCAGACAGTTCTGACAGACAGACATGGTTGTGGCCCAGGGGACAGAGGATAAAAATCTAAGGCTAGTGGCTAATAAGTGGCCAAAAGACCCTCATCCTGAGGGGACATTGCTCGTTGTGTCCTTGACTCTAGTTTCCTGACAACTTAGGCTACAAATAGCACGTACTTTCTGGCCATAGTAAATATTTGTAATTTACCAATTCAAACTGAGATTTTTCAAGTTGTTTATATTACATCTTTATTTATTTGTACTCAGCCACACACGTGCTATGGTGGGCATGTGGAAGTCAACATACAAAGGGAGGTATCAGCTCTTGCCTTCTTCAGTGTGGGTCCTGGGGAATTTAGCTCAGCTCGTCTGCCTTGTCAGCATGCATCTTTACCTGCTGAACCATTTTGCTGGCACTATGTATATACATCATATACAAACACATATACATTACATATACTATAGAGAGAGATGTAGCTAGAGATAGATAGATAGATAGATAGATAGATAGATAGATAGATAGATAGATAGATAGATAGATATAGATATATGATAGACAAAAATGTGAGAGACTCAGAGATACTCACTCTCGCTGGTGAGATGTTGGAGGCTTGCTGTGGTGAATATACCAGTCTGGCAGGGAGTAGGCTACTGGGGAGCCTTGCCTGGTTCCAGGGGCAAAGTGCTTCAGCAAATCTCAAGGAGAAAGGGACACAGTCATGAGTGGTTGGCCCTTCTGCCCACAGGGCATGTGGCATGACCAACGCTCCACACTGGGCACTAACTCCGTCTTCCCTGGGGTAGGTAGCCTCTCCACAGGCTGAGAGCTGAGTGTCCTGCCTGGCACTAAGACAGAGATGTCCCTCATGCACCCTGCACCTCTCATGCCCTCTCCTCTTGTGGATGTGAATAGCTACTGGTCCAGAGCTGGCATCGGTACCAGCTACCATTGACACTCCCCCCAAGTGCTCATCTCTCCACTCCTGAGGTCTCCAGGGGCCATGCACCATGTTCCTGAGTCTTCAGCTACATCTATGCTCCTCTCCATCCTACAGCAGTCTGACCATCTGAGTCCACCACTGTGGGTCTGCCCCTCCACACCACACCCCCACACCAACTGCTGCTTCCTAGAGAACTTTCACCCTTTCCTCCAGGTTCTCAGGTCGGAAGCCCCTGATGTATCAGTTACTTTGGCGTTATACAGACAGGTACCCAGCATAGGCTCCTTCCCAACTGGCTCCTCACTCCCTATGCCTTTCTTCCTCTCATCCCTCCCTTTCCTTCTGCCTACCAGTATCCAATAGAGCACGGTGTGAGCTCCTCTTCACGCCTAACCCAGTCTTCCCATGCATATCCATTTTCTTCCTTCTCTCCCCACATCCCACCACTGGTAGCACCATCATTACCAGTTTCTGTTGAGCGGCATGTTGCAGTCATGCTTGTCCCATCATCCCCTGTGCCTTAACTGCTGCTCATAAAAGCTAGCCCTTGTATGATCACAGCAAAGACACTGTCCCTGTGTCATTGATGGCCTCCAACAAATTTTGCTGGTCTCTTAGAACCATGAGCAAGGAGGTAGATCTAAGAAAAGATTGCCTTGGTCTTGCCCCTGTATGTCCCTGGCTGGATCAATCAAGTGGTATGGTCTAGGTTTGGAATGCCCAAGCGCAGACTTGGCCATTATTTTACCTATGACATCCAATGCAGGGACAGTGACAGCTAGAGGGAAGAAAGGAAAATGTTGATCTCTCTCAGTATTGGGTGCTCCAAAGCCTGGCTGAGCCATTTGGGATGTGACCATTTTACTCTCTGACCAGTAATGAATTTCCATTAAACTCAATATAACTTACTTGTTACAAAAGCTGATTTTTATCAAAGATTATTCATACCTAAGTGCCATAATGAACCCACATATCTAAAACCAAAGCACATAGATACCACAGTTATAGCTAATGTGTAGAATGTTAGAAACAACGTCCCCATTTCTGCTTACAATGCCACTCAGTGGGCTGGACTTACCAGGTCTGCCCCCTTGCTTAGCCAATTTCACATACTCCGAGTCTGTTTCTTTGATCCAGTACCTCCGAGCACGGGGCAAATTCACATTTGGGGAGTCTCTCAAGTCGCTGAGCCCTGGGATCTGGGATGCTGGTGGGGCGCCCACAGGCTTCTCGGAGCGCTTCACAGGTAGGTGGTAATACCAGTCTAGACAGAAGAGAGGCCAGCACACTGTTAGATGGGGACAGGAAGACACCTGATCAGGAGGCCCTCTACTGTGTGCCCGTCTTATCTCTGTGCTTATAACACTGTCAGGGCAGCACACACCACAGAGCACAGAAGCCCTGGAACATATGTGAAAAAATCAGGACACCACCAGAGTGACCTAGGAGACAGTTTCCAGAGCCCCCAAGTACATCAGCCATTGAGGCAAATAGAAAGAATACCGCCTCCTCCCTGCCTTCCTGGCCCAGGTCTCCTCCCAAAGCTGAGGGCTTAGCCAATTTCACTGTTGTAGCAGCTCTAGGGGCTATCAAAAACCCCTGGGTCTGTCTTCTCCCCTCCTTCTTCCCTCCCTCCCTCTTGCCCTCCATACCCCAGAAAAAATACTTAGCAGACTTGAATAAATACTAAATTATTTAAACCAGTATTGTAAGCCAGATATTGACCAGGATTTGATAACCTTCACATTTTAAAATGCTAATATTTGAATTCGGTTACAGACACACAATCTGATCAAACTGGTTTTTCACTTTTTCAAGAGCAGAAGGAAGTAGGCCAGGGTGTGGTCCAAGAAACCTCACTTGCCTAACAGCTGTGTTGGAAGCCAACACCTGCCTCCCACACCCTCCAGCAGCCAACCCTGTGTCCCAGTGACAGCCCAGCTGCATACAAGCACTGTGCTGGGGGCTACAATGGGAAGCAACAGAGGCCTAGATGTATCCTGAAAGGGGGATTCACCAGGCCGGAGCAATCACCTTTATGCAAGCCCAAGACTCCAAAGATTCTCCTTGGGAAAGACTGGGGGGGGGGGGGATTGTGAATGTAGATTGTGACTTCTATCCTGAAGAGAGAACTAGGGGACACATCACAGGAAACAAGGACAGGAGTGTGGACAGCTTGCCATCTCTCTCTCCTTCCCCCCCACAGTGACATAAACTCTCTGCAGAAAGAGGGAGGAGCTGGGCATGGGCTGGTGAAATGAAGAGGCTCTCTAGACTTAGAGCTGATGGCATGCGGGGGTGGGGGTGGGTGGGTGGGGGTGGGGAGACTCTTTAGACTGACATGGAACCATCCTTAAAACTCACTGAAGACAGAGTGGGAACTTCTGTCAAGGGGCAGAGGGATTAGCAGAGTCTCTCTCTCTCTCTCTCTCTCTCTCTCTCTCTCTCTCTCTCTCTCTCCCCCTCTCCCCCTCTCCCCCTCTCCCTCTCTCCCCTACTTCTCTCCCCTTCCCTCCCTCCCCCTCTGTTCCCACACACACACACACACACACACCATGCACAGGGGCAGGAGAACCCAGGCATACACACCCTAAGCATTTCAGGGAAGTCTACATCAGAAATCAACCAGATGCCAAAATACAAAGAAGAAAACACTATCACATCTATGGAAGATGTTGGGAAATGAAAAAAATAAACAAAACAAAAGTTGCCATTTCTGTGGCATGGATGCTGGCTGTGTTTCATAGCACTTGCCAGACTGGTGACATTCAGAGTCTAATTAATGTCTACTTGACTCAGCCACAGTATCCAGACTTTGTACAGGTATTATTCCAGTTGCTTTTGTGAAAGCATTTTTAATTATCACTTAAATCGGAGGTCTTAGGGTAAAACAGATGATTCTCTACAACAGAGTGAGAACCACTCAGCTGAGTCTTAAAAATGGAGGAATCCTGACTCCAGGAGAACTTTGAACTTGATCTGCAACCTCAGTTCTTCCCCTGCCCTCCAACCTGCCTGCAGATTCTGTACTTAACGGGCCCCACAATCAAGCAAGCCAATGTGTAAAAGAGTTCTCTCTCCTTTTCCAGGTAGGTGGACAGCTGATGAGTTACACTGCTCACTGAGTTAGGGCACAGGGGGACAGACAACAAATAAGCCATCATAAACATGGAATCAAGTCGCTGCTTTCTGAAGCCACATGCTCAAACTGCCAGCTTCTTCTTAGAACTAAAGCTTGGATTGCTGACTAAAAGTGAAGGATAATTTCATCTGGAAGCTTTTATGTCTAAAGGATAGTTATAATCAGAACCAACACAATCCATTTTCAAAGATTGCACAAAGGATTTCAGAGCAATACAAATCGGAAGTTGGCAGCTCTTTGCAGAGCAGGCTCAGCTCCGTGTTTCTTCTTTTACAGGAAAGCCTTTGGTTCTTGCTTTATTTTTTTCCCCTCTGGGCATTGATTACTAATTAATCCACAGAGAACATGTATGTATCTTCTGCCACCTCATTAGTCCAAGCTCTGGACAGGTACTGAATACACTGAGGCATTCCTAAACATGCACACAGGGGCAACTCAGAGATGGAGGGCCCTGGTCAGTAAAGGACAAACCACTGGCACCTCGCATACACACGTAGGAAGTTAAAGGGACACAAAGTTACCATTTTAGTTTTTATCACTGCAGATAGTTTGTAACTGCATGACACCAGATCAACCACAGACTGGCTGCTTTTCTCTGTCTAGCTTCTCTATTTGATACTGTGCTCTTATTTTTCACTTGTTTTCTGAGTAAGGAAACAGGGCATAACACACACACACACACACACACACACACACACACACACACACACGAGCACAGGTTTCTGTCTTTAGGCTGTACAGTGTAGAGAGAAGGCCACTTGGCAGGCATACTCACTCCAAGGGCTACTTATCAGCATGCCTCTAAATGGGGTGATGAGTTCTGATGAGGGTGTTTTGAAGTTAAATGTGTTAGTGTACACAGGCTTGGCACAATGCACCTGTCTACAGCATGCTTCGCAGAGATGAGATTCCTTCCTTAGGACACAGAAAAGTCTCAGATTGGTTACAGAGCCTGGGATGGGATAAGAACTGACCAGGCCTCCTGAACTGTTTCCTACCCACCCCAGTTCTCAGCTGTCTGTCACCAATAATGGCAAGGGCTAGCATGCTTGGAGCATGTGGAAAGCTCACACTTTTCCTTCTAAGCAGGTGACATGGCTCCAACTGGTGCCTCCCAGCTGTGCACCAGACTTCTTTTCTCCCTCTTTTCAACCCTTCTCTGGAAGGGCTGGAGACAGGTTTTTTCCAGAGGAAAAAAACACAAGTGAAAAGCGATGACAGCGTCAGGAAATGTCTTCCTTCCCTAGTCGGCTTCAAAACTGATGTGTGCAACCTAGGAACCTTCACTGAATTCAGCTTTCCCGGATCCAGATAGTGGAAGCGGGAAATATTTGTCTTATTTGGGGCCTGAATTAGGAGCAAAAGTTAGGAAGTCGGGGATATTCCTGATGGGTTCTGTCAAAATGAGACTATCTTCGGCTACAGCCACTGCCAAGCAAGATGTGGGAGTTAGGAGAATTAACTTGCTACAAAACGAATTTCAATGGGCTCCTACCTTCTGTAGCCCTGCATGCAAAGGCCTTGGCTTCAAGCCCAGCAGGGACACAGCAAAAGCAGAGACACCTACCCTTCCAACTTTTACCACCCCACCCCTCTCAATCATCCTCACTCACCGCAGGGAGCATAGCGGTAAGAGGTGCTCTGCACTTCCTTGCTGGTGTTCCTCATGGCTTAGTGCTAGGAGCAAGTCCTCGTCCGGAAGAGAAAGGTGCTGTTTAGCCCGGGTACTCTGGGTATCTGGACGCTGCCAATCCGCCCGATGGAAGCAGAGGCTGCAGGGGCAGTCACTGCGCTGTGGTTCCACCCGCTTCCAGCTGACACACCTGCAGACGCCTCACGCCCAGGAGCTGGCACGTCCACTGCGGTCACACGACAGCACCGTGTCCACGCTGGATACCCAGCAGGGGCACATGCGACAGAATATACAGCCAGAGCGCATTTAGTGAGTACACCGTAGAGGATCTGGCAAGCGGGTAGACAGCACGGGGCACGTTAAGCAGGGTAAACAGCAAGGGCGCGTGCACGCAGGGTAGACAGCAGAAGCATATTAAGTGTGCTATAGGTCATCACGGGCCGCAGGTTTGGCAGGCGCCTAGGTCACTGTAAGACTCCCGGCTCTCCGGATCTGGGATTTACACCCCCTGTAGCTGAACTTCGTACCAAGAGGGCTGGCTCCAAGACCGACTCCAAACTCTTAGAGAGACGCGGAAACACAGGAGCACGCGTCTCCAGGGCAACGGCCAGGCGGCCAACCAGCGTGTGTGGCGCGTGTGCCCGGAGCCAATAGGAGCAGAGTATAGACGTCTGTTGCCCGCCCTCTGCCTCTGCCTTGCGCGGTGGGGCGGGGTATGAGGGCGGAGCCATGCCTAATGTTCCTACAACAGTGACCCTTCCCCGAGGTCTCAAAGGGAACTTGTAGTAACTTCAACCAGACAGGAGGAAGGGTTCATGCTGAGTTCTAGAAATTGGCTTATGAGACGCTTAAATGCATTAAAAAAGCACTGAGGCACACGTGAGAGATTCAGAAAATAAACAGTTCTGCAAACTGGGTCAATACTCAAAATTATCAGGTAAATACTCTTCATGCCTTACTTTTGAAGAATATTTTTTTGTAATATGTTTTTAAAGCCAAGACCTCGTTGCTTTAGAAAGCTCTTAACCATACATCTACGGAAAGAAGTTTGGAGCTACAAACTTTGGCGCCATGCTAATCTTGAAGGCTTCACATCACTCTGGTCAAATAATGGACATAACAACTCACTTTCCATTCCTGTAAGGGTGAAGGATAAATTATTAGAGCCGTTTAATAAATTCTATCGTCAGCTGGGCTGTAAGTAGCATGGATTCCTCTTGTTAAATTTTTCTTAAAATTAAAGCCTTTTTGAAGTGGTGGGTATTTGACAATTTGAAATAACTGACCTGCTTCTGTTACACAAGTAAAGCCTTAGAAATCTAGCAGAAGGCAGATAATGTACAATTGAGGAGGAGGAGAGCGTGTGTGTGTGTGTGTGTGTGTGTGTGTGTGTGTGCACGTGCTCGCCCGCACTTAGCCCCTGGTTGAGCTCCGTCCAGTTCTAGCATATGACTGATCTCAGCTATTCAGCTTGCCCGGTCACATAGTCATCAGAGCTCTATACTGAACAGCACGCTTGCTCCATGGTCTGTAGGTACTTAGCTTATCCACACAGGCAAGTGCTTCCATTCCTGGAAGTCACAACATCACCTGACCAGAGGGTCATGAGATCAAGAGAGTTTATTTTTAAAAATAGCTGATCATAGTAACTAGATCTGGTGAGTAAAGCATGTCTTTCTGAATCTCAATTCTAACAGAAGATCTTGGCACACTCCCAAGATGAACTCATAAGCTGAGTGATGACGCAGGGTGCTAATGCTTTAAAAGACAGCTTTGACCTTTGGTCTGTTACTGAAGTGAAGGAACTTGCAGGTGCCATTATCAGTAAAACTTTAGGCACATGCAAATGAAAACAACTCAAAAATAGTTTGTACCGAAGGACTTCTCAATGTCTTTGTTTCCTAAGCTTCTTCCAATTTTCCCTATCACAGAATGGTTTCTGGCTTTAGAAGCATGGGCTATCCCTAGTCATGCAATCTCAGATTGTACTCATATTATCTAAGTTTGCTGGTAGATAGATGTAGACATTTCCTCCTTATGGGCATTTTAAGAAAAGGGAAAAGTGTGTAAGTGCAAATTCCAAAGTTCCAAAGCCTTCTGGCACTCCATCCTGCCTGGAGTACCAACTAATGCCCTCCGAGGGAGCTAAAAGGCCTAAATACAAGCCACTTCCAAGCCCTTGGTTCCTGCTGCAGGCTCCAGATCTCCCTCTGATCAGGCAATGCACAAGTACAGTTCATTTCACAAAGCAAGAGTCTTTTTTTTAGATTTATTATTATACATAAGTACACTGTAGCTGGCATCAGACACACCAGAAGAGGGAGTCAGATCTCATTACGGGTGATTGTGAGCCACCATGTGGTTGCTGGGATTTGAACTCAGGACATTTGGAAGAGCAGTCAGTGCTCTTACCCACTGAGTCATCTCGCCAGCCCCAAAGCAAGATGTTTTATTTCTATCACTCTCTGTTCAATAATAATTGAACGACTTTAAAGGTCAAATGCTTTCTTTTGACATATATTTATGTCATGTAACAGCTTTAGTCGTCAGCCTTATCAGGGCATCTGGTCTGTAACATCCAGAGAAATCTACTTTCTGTAAGCACTTTCTACCATGAGACGCAGGGTGTGTTGAAGTCTTGTTGCTTAGATCAAGACTGCAAACAAGAAAAATGCGACATTATGATCTCTTTCACCTTTTTGAGGTGAAAGGACTTTGAGGTAGGACTGACAAACATTTTATATATGTTGTTATAGAATATGGCATTCAATATATGTGTACATTATGAAGTGATTATCCCAACTGAAACTAATTACCATAGCCTCACAGTTGCCATTTTAGCGCATGGTGGGAAAGGAAGACTTCCCTTTTCCATCTTGACAGATCTCAGGGTTAGCTCTAGTCCTGTGCTGCATGCTGGCTCCCCGTGGTTCACATCCTATCACTGCCTCACAACGTTTGACAGGCTGGCTCTCTAAATTTCTTGTTGCCCTCACCCCTCAGCCACTGGTAACTGCCACTTTGCTGCTTCTGTAAACATGAGGTTGTGCAGTCCACATGCAAAGCCACAGAGTAGGCTCTGTGTCTGGCTCAATCCACTTAGAAAATTGTCCACTGGGTTTATTTACACTGTCACATATGACTTGATTTCCTACTTTCTCTGGCTGTCTGTGTATAGGTCTCTCATTCTCTCTCTCTCTCTCTCTCTCTCTNTCTCTCTCTCTCTCTCTCTCTCTCTCTGTGTGTGTGTGTGTGTGTGTGTGTGTGTTTTCTTCTTCAGCTGCGTGCTATGATTTTTTTTGTATTTTTTTTTTTTTTTGCTTACCTTTTGGTATTTACTCTAGTTTTCCTTTTATGTGTGGTAACTGTGAAGCTCACATAAAACACTGAATGCAGTTAAAATGGCCTGCTTTACGCAGATAATTTCAGTAACATGCAGAACCACACTTCCATTTTCCTGACATCTCAATGCTGTATTTTGTATCTTTTTTAAACAAGGTATAGTGGTTATGGTCCTTTTATCTTCTAGCTTGTGCACTCCAGCTACATTGACTGTCTGCCACCCTTCCTGTGTTACTGCATTGGAATTTTGATTACAAATGCTGACCAGTGAGTTTTATGCTTGCATGCTGGTACCTAAGCTCCGTGTGATTTAAACTTGAGTATTCACCCATATTTCTTATTTTACACGTCATCACCAGTGCTGATAACTCCCCTCTGCATTGTTTCTGACAATGTGTTTATCTCACTTATTTCTTTTATAATTTTTTAAATTTCATGCATATTAGTATTTTGCCTACATGTATGTATGTGTACCACCTACATTCAGAAGCCCACAGAGACTAGAACAGTGATTGTCAACCTTTACAATGCTGTGACCCTTTAATGCAGTTCCTTATGTGGTAGTGAACCCCCAACCATAACATTATTTTTGTCGCTACTTCATAACTGTAACGTTGCTATGGTTATGAATCATAATATGAATATCTGATATGCAGGATATCTGATATCACATATCAAAGGGGGAGAGACCTACAGGTTGAGAACTAATTGGGCTAGAAGGAGGTGTCGGATTCCCTGGAATTGGAATTATAGACAGTTCCTAGTCAACATACGTGTGCTGGGAACTGAACCCAGGGATTTTTGCAAAAGTAGCAGGTGTTCTTAACTGCTGAAACATCTCTTCAGCCCCTATGTCAGTTGTTTTTGAGGGACAGATTTCCCATCTTTGCTTAAGTAAAGCAAAAGATGTTTCTCTCTCAGGATCCTGAGCCCATCATTTCCCCCTCTCTAGTTACTCTTGAAAGTCTGGTATGTGACAGGAATTTTCTTACTGCTTTTCTTTTTTTCTTTTGATATTTGGTTGCCATATCTCTAGGTTGTATTTTTGAGTGTCAATATTACTTTACCTTGAAACATCACAAATCTAAATGCCCTAATTACTGCCAAGGTACAGGACATAACCAATCGGTATTTATTTAAATAATCTGTCTCTCTTTATTTTCTGCTTTGGAGCTCTCATTGTGTGCATATTCATGTTTATGTTGTTAGATGTTAAAGTTTTATACACTTCATTCGTTTATCACCTCAAAATGATTCATTTCAAATGGACTATCCTTTTTTCTTCATATTTATTTTTTAAGTTTTAATTTCCCTTCATTCTTATTAGTGTGAATGAGTATGAGTCCACATGCCACACTGTGTGTGTAGAGAACAGAGGACAATTTTCAGAAGTCGATTTTCTCTTTCCACCCTGCTAGGCTCCCACCTAAATCAGGTCATGGGGCCTGCAAGGCAAGTATTTTCACCCACCAAGACATCCTTCTGGGTCTCAAGTGGAATATCTGTAACTTGTTTGAGTCTCTCTATGGGAAACTTCAGGCTGCAAGTGTTAAGTTTGTATCAAGGCTTTCTGGTCACTTGGTGTTGTGCCTATTTATTTAGTATTGTCTAGTTTTGCCTGTGTGGGTTTTATGTTGTTTTTTTGTTGTTGTTGTTGTTTTGTTTTGTTTTTGTCTCATTGTCCGTGTTCTCTAGCAGTTCATGGAGTTTCTTTAAATTCATTATTTGTATTACTTTTTTTTTTCAAGATAGGGTTTCTCTGTGTTGCCCTGACTGTCCTGGGACTCACTCTGTAGACCAGGCTGGCCTTGAACTCAGAAATCTGCCTGCCTCTGCTTCCCAAGTGCTGGGATTAAAGGTGTGCGCCACCCTTTTCATCAGGAAATTTGTAGATCTTGATTTCTTTGAGGTCATTTACTTTTTTCGGTTGAGATCGTGTTTGCCTGATTCTTTGTCAGCCATGTAGACTTGTACAGTATTCATGCCTCAGATGTAGCAATCACTTTCCTAGTCTTTACAGATCAATTTTAGCCAGTAAAGGCTTCAACCTGTTGTGTGTTTAGATGATAGAAATGTATCTAGAGCAAGTTTTATTCAAACACCGTGGCAGCTGCTGGGTCTTCAGGCACATATAACTTCTTGCTAGAGGTTAAGGTTGCCTTGCACCTGGATAGGTTTGAGGGCTTCTGGTGCACTGATGAGTGGAAGTGGCACTGTGCCGAATCAAGTTCAAGGTCCACAGTGGTGCCTTCAGATACACATCTATTATCTGGTACACAAACAGACACAGGTCCTGCAGGGTCTAGAGGGATTTTGGCTCTTTTACAAAGTAAGTCCCTGAATAGCCTCTGCCGTCACTTAGGCACAAGTGAGAAAGACTGGAAACCACGTGAAAAGGCTGCTTCCTCAAGCCCACAATGAGGACTGAAGTCAGCATGCCTGCCTCTAGGGATAAGACTAGGTTCCTGGGTGTGTGTAATGGCCACTCTTGGACTTCAGCTCAGAGTCTGAAGTAGAGTGACAGACATGTGTCAGGATCTTCCATGGGTCAAGCTCAGTGGGAGTTTCTCTTGGGATATAGATAGGCATTTCTCTTTCTGTATATCTGGAGAGACCAGATCACAGCTCAAGCCTTCTAGAGCTGTGTTACAGAGACCATTCAGGAGCTGCTGCTGGATGGTTGACATGCCTGCCCCAGGCCAATATGATTGATGTGTCTCCCCTACAATCCCTGAGTGCCCGGGATTATCGGGATTGTTTCCAGGCTGTGTGGCTCGGGGAAGGAGCTCTTATTTGGTCCCAGATGACTTTGGGGTTCACAGGTGGAACTGAGGACAGTGTATATGCAGTCAAGTCTAAAAAGGGAAGAGTTGTTTCGGGGTCTTTAGCTGGGGCCACAGTAATTCTGCCACTGGGCAGAATGAGTCTTTCCTCTCACAACGTCCCTCTTCAGTTCAGGGTTCTATGGGTATCTCAAAACTTCCCAGATCCTAAAACTAGTACAGAAGCACCATTATCCTTAGTGTCCACCAAAACTATATAGGCTTTGGGGATATAGAAGAGCAGGGGACATCTTCTTGAGTCATCTTGATGACACCAGTCCAAAAACTTCAAATTTTAAAATAGATATAACCAGAGGCCATTGACTGCTCAGTAAAATAATTGTTACCCTAGAGTTGCCTGGTCCAAATAAGCCAGGTCACTCTACCAAGCAGCATTTCTGTCTCTAGATGTGTACCCAAAGTGTGCTCTTGTGTACATGAAAAACAGGCAGTAAACACAGTTGGTATCACTGAAAACAAATTAAGAATACATCTATGGGAAAAATGGACAAATGAACTGCTGTATAATAAAATACTAAAGAGCAGGTGAAATGACTGAACTGGGGTAATAGATCTCAGGACACATGAAATTGAAACAAAATATACTAGGATATCTTTTATTAATATGTGTATTAATAAATATATGTCATTTGTGGACACTTTTTAAAAAGCATATGGAAATAGAGTATTAGCTTTCAAGTTACTTATCTACAGCAGAAATGAGAGGAGTGAGACTGAGGGCTTGGTTCTTCCATCGTGTTTCTGATATCTTGGAATATTGAAATGAACACAACAAAGCATCCAGATAGTCTGTTCCAAAGCAGTCTGTGCATAGATCTTTACATTGGTCCGTAGGTTTGAAATCTGTTGTAGTAAGACATGAGAGACACTCCGGCAAGCTTATGTAAGCACAACCCCTGCACGGGTGTGGTGATGCAATAGTGACTCAATGGACTTTTCTTTCCTTCTTTCTTTTTAAGATTTATTTATTATATGTAAGTACACTGTCACTGTCTTCAGACACCCCAGAAGAGGGCATCAGATCTCATTATGGGTGGTGGTTGTGAGCCACCATGTGGTTGCTGGGGTTTGAACTCAGGACATTTGGAAGAGCAGTCAGTGCTCTTAACTACTGAGCCATCTCTCCAGACCTCAATGGACTTTTCAAACTTTGCTCACTCCAGTTTGGATCTTGGACAAGAAGTATCTGGAAGATGATATATAGCAAAAGACATATGTATGGTTTTCTGTTCTTCATAAAATCAGGATGAGAAAACAAATGGTTCTCAGCTCTATGAGCTCTTTGTAACTCATGGGAAGAAAATGAAAGACCAAATCAGAGAAAGAATGAACAGCCCTTTCAGGATTGTTCTGAAAAATCCAGCAACTTGCATTAATGTCCTGCTGTCAGGGCAAGAACTCCCGGACATGAATTCGTGTCACTTTGCAGAATGATTTCCATGCATCTGTTCCTTTATGATCTTGGGAGACAGGCCCTCACACCATAGCCAAGGATGACCTTAAGTTATGGCAATTCTCGGGCCCTAAATTCTGGGATTATAGGCACACACCAGCACCCACAGCTGAGATCTAATGCTTATTGTGTACACTGGTGGCAGGTCTACCTGTAAATTAACCCAACATGTGTTCCTCCTCCTTGGAGGAAGTCATTTCCAGTTTCCTCTGAAGCTTCCAACCTCAATACTTCCTGTGGTACACCGGCCATTTGCTATTGAATACTGAGTAATCACAGTGGACAAGGGGAAGCGATTAAGACATAGGAGTCATGTTTTTTTTGGAAGAATGAACCTCATCAGTGGTAACAAACCATACAGATGACATGCTCTGTGGTCATGGGTTCATCCAGGCTCTGGCTATCCAGAGCTTAGTCGATCTTTGCACACTCAGCCAAAGAGGTGTTTACTGCACCCTTGGCTGAGAATTAATAACCTAGGGATTGACGCACATTCTGAGCTAATAATGATGTGTCCTCTGGTAAGAACACATTTCCCATAAAGAAAGGGAGCCCTGTCTAGTGGGTGAGCCAAACCTGCTGCCCTTATTGGTGGGGGAAGAGGGTGATAACACTGTAATAGCCACTGTTGGAAACTGAGAAAGAGCACCTACACAGAAGTAATGCTGCCCATTATAAAAACAAACTGCTGCTGAGTGACCTTATTTGAGAAGAGCAGCCTTGAAAATCTTGACGCATGACGCACACTTGCCCTAAGTAGCAGAATCCCACAGGCTATGTGAAGGCATAGAAAGAATTTCACACAGCAGAGCCTGGCAGCTAATTTTTCTAGTTTTTTTTTTTTTTAAACAAACAGGAATTTTTTTTTTTTTTTTTGGAAACTATAGTAGTCATTTTGATTTAATTCAGCCCACTAGAGCTGTGACTATTGCCTAAACAACACTCTCTAGAGAGTAAAGTCTTCTTCACACTGTGGTTTCAAGAAATGCTACCTCAGAGGGAAAGGGAGGAGGAGGAACCGTCCTCTTAGTTGCCTTTAGTACTGTCTGAGTTCTGCCACTGAGCCCTTACTGTGGCTCAGCATGATCAAATAGAGGGGGTCAAGTTGCTTAGTGTCTGTATCCAGGGAACTGAAGGTTCTCTTTGTGAGCTGTGGTTCACAAAGCCCAGTTGACAACACACTTGGTGAGAGACTCACTTCTGATACCCTTTGGTCAACTAGCAATGTAAGTAATCTGTTGAACATAATAGTAAAGAAGTAAGTTTTAAGAGAGAAGAGGGTGTCAACATATAGATTACATTACTTCTGGATGAGGTCACTCTCTTAGACCTTCTTTAGAATCCTGCCTTTCAGTTGATGGAGTCTAGTTCAGATGAAAAGCTGAGAGTTACATTGTGGAATGATGTGACATGCTGAGACAGGTATCACTGGTCTTTCTGACGCAGGGACTTCTCCTGTAGCATCTACTTGCCACCTACGAGGAACAGGTGATTCAACACTATCTGGTTTTTCCTGACGCATAAGGATCAATTTTTGCCTGGCAACCTAGAATACTCAAACAGCTTTAGCATCCTTTCTTTCCTCCAGAATTTTTTTCTTAAGGTTGAATTTGGGAACTTGGGGTATAGCTCAGTGGCAAGACACTTACTTGCCACTCATAGGAATGGTAAGCCACAACCACACACACAGTGTGAGGGCTCGTAAACATAGTGCTGAGAGAGGGTAGACAGATGGAGCTATCCACATATGCCTATTCACAGAAGTATAAAACTAGACATACCTCACGAGCAGGAATGGAGCTCAGATAAGATACACTTTGAGAGTAGAAGTTGTAAACCCAAGAGGGCTTGTTGATATATTTGGTGGATTTGTCTCTTGGGCCATGGTCAAGCCAGAGACTGGGGGGCTAAAAATGACATTGATTTTTTCTCACAGTTTGGGCGACAAGGAAGCTCAAAGTCAAGGCTTCAGCAGACTGTGGCTCTGGTAGAGGCTCTCTGCCTGTCACAAAGACAGTGACCTTCTCACCATGTCCAGATGGCACATGGACAGCAGTCTGGTCTCTTCCACTCACATAAGGATACCAGTCCTATCATTTAAGGACAAGTCTGGTGAACTCTTTTAACCTCAGTCATTTGTCATTTAGTAAACGTATCAATTTTGACTTCTAGAAAAACTTTGTTGGCTTACAAGCACTTAAAACCATAAGTAAGTACCCAACAGCATCACAGTCACATGTGTGTGGAGGAATGTAAATGTATCTGCACATATACTGTCATGAAAATTACTGTCAGTTTCAAAGATCACAGACCAGAAATAAGCTCATAGACTTAATCTAGAACAGCCAGGAGTGAGACAAATCAAGTTTGCTGTCTTGGGTGTACTGACTAAAGTACAAGTTAAAAGTTAATAGCAATGGATTACATTGTTAAATTCTTAATGTTCTTCATCATTCATAGGTTGACTCAATCATGGAAGATTCTCCTAAGTACAGTGTGTATATCAACTTTTCTTCTTGTTGGTAAGCCTCAGCAGTAATGGTTCTTAAACTGCATCATACACTATGTGTGGTAAGAGAGAGCACAGTGGACTGATGTATGTTAGGCACAGTGGAAGTCACCTACATATTTCATCAAGCTTCTTTTCCTTTTCATGTCCCACTTTAAAAGTAATATAAGCTCTTAGGTGATTTGGGGAAATGGAGGAGTGTTCCTCTTTCTCCACAACCTCGCCAGCATCTGCTGTCACCTGAATTTTTAATCTTAGCCATTCTGACTGGTGTGAGATNGAATCTCAGGGTTGTTTTGATTTGCATTTCCCTGATGACTAAGGATGTTGAACATTTTTTCAGGTGTTTCTCAGCCATTCGGTATTCCTCAGTTG
>NC_034602.1:20527983-20532571 GCF_900095145.1 Mus pahari
TAAGGTCAGGCATGGTGATTCCACCAGAGGCTCTTTTATTGTTGAGAATGGTTTTTGCTATCCTAGGTGTTTTATTATTCCAGATGAATTTGCAAATCACCCTTTCTAACTCTGTGAAGAATTGGGTTGGCATTTTGATGGGGATTACATTGAATCTGTAGATGGCTTTTGGCAGGATGGCCATTTTGACTATGTTAGTCCTGCCAATCCATGAGCATGGTAGATCTTTCCATCTTCTGAGATCTTCTTCAATTTCTTTCTTTAGGGATTTGAAGTTCTTATCATACAGATCTTTCATTTCCTTAGTTTTCTCTGTACTTCTTAATTTCAATCTGGCCAACTTGCCAATGGACATGCTGGTTCAGTTTTAAATATCAATGCATATAAATCTCAGAAGAATTAAAGCAGCCACTGTTGTGTTTGTTCTCTATTAAGTTGAAATGATAATTCAGTGCTATTGGGTGTACTGTGTCAAGCAACCATTTTCTTTATTGAGGTACTGCATATATCCGCTTCTCTTAAAGAAAACTCGATGTATCCCAAACTAGTAGCTTCCTGTTTTTTCTCTCTCTCTTCACCACAAGTCTGCATCCTGCCTCTTTACGTACCTCAAATATATGACAAAATGGCAAGTTTTTTTTTTTTTGTGTGTGTGTGTGTATTTGCTTTCACTAATCCTAATGTTTAAAGGGTCATCCTTGCTTCAGAGTGTATCAGTTTTTTGTTCATTTCTGTTGTCCAACAATATTGCGTTGTGGTTATATAAACCACATTTTAAAATGCATTTGTCCATTGAAGGACACTGAGATTACATACCTGTAGGTCTTTAGGTAACCCTTTTGGGGTTGTAGGATTAGTGCAGCTATAAAAACGTGCATGTGTGTTTGTTTGAACATTTAGTTTAGCTTCTGTCTTAGCAAATATGTAGTAGTGGAGATGCCAGGTAAGAAGTGGCAGTAGTTTTTCACAGTGAGCACCCCACTTTCCATTCCCACCGGAAATGTGTGGGGAGTCTGACTTTCTCTATGATGTCATCATCCCTTACCATTTTCCTCTTTAACTAGAGTCATATTGGTAGCTACAGACTGGCCATTGTGGTTTTGATGTGCATTTTCCTAGTGACCAATTTGCATGGATTTTCAGGTTCGGGGCTTGTGTTATCTGGAGACTTGTCTATTTGTATTTTGTTCATTTTTACTGTATTTGCCCATCTCAGACATTTGATTTTAAAATGCTTTCTTTTATCATGAATACTGTCTTTTCATTTTTTGCTTTATCTTTTGGTTTATAAATGTTTATAATTTTGATGACATTTTTATCAAGATATACACTGCAAAATCCCAACGATGAAAATGTGCTGATTTCTTCTGGTAGTCCTGTAGTCTTAGCAATTACATTCATGTCACTGGCCCATTACATGGTCATGTGGTGCAGAATTCAATTCCAGATTCATTCTTTTGCACCTGAATATCCAGTTGGACCAGCACCATTTGCTGAAGAGAATTCTCTCATAAATTTTTCAATTGTCTTGGATCCTGACAAAAGTTCAACTGAACATAGATACTTGCCTAGATCTTTCCCATTGGCTCAGAAGCCTGAAGTTCTGCCAGTGGCTGGGATGGCTTTGAATATGTAAATAGATTTTCGAAATATTGCCATTTTAATAATAATAATAATGATAATAATAATAATTTAATTGATGAACATAGGCTTATGGATTGACTTTCTAGTAACATAGTTCTTTAGCACAGTGTGTGTACATACACATTCACACACACACACACACACACACAAACACACACATCTATGTTGCTTTGTTGCTGTTTCCCAGTGTTGGGATTAAACCCAGAGGTTTATGTATGTTAAACAAGCCATGTATCTCCTGGAACCAAAGTAGCAGATGTTGTGGGCTGCCGTGTGCATGCTGGGAGTCAAATCTGGGTCCTCTGGAAGAGCAGCTAGTGTTCTTGACTGCTGAGCCATCTCTCCAAGCCTTGGCTTGGACCCTTCATCCTCCTTCATGTGTCTCCAAAGTGCTAGGATTGTATGTATGTGCCACCGCTTTTGACTTGGAGCATTTAGCCTATTTACATTTACGTTTAAATTAATTATGCACAAGAAAAATTTTCTTCTGACATCTCACCATTTTTCCTCCATGTCCTCTACCCTCTTGTCTCTGACTCTTCTGTATCTACCATCCTTTGTGTTAAATTGGTTATAACATAGTTTTGAAGATTCTTCTCACAGACATGTTAAATATTTCCTTAGTGGCTACCACAAGAATTATTATTTTTTAAACAATTTTTATTAGATAATTTCTTCATTTACATTTCAAATGCTATCCCAAAAGTCCCCTATACACTCCCCCTGCCCTGCTTCCCAACCAAACCACTTCTGCTTCCTGGCCCTGGCATTCCCCTGTACTGAGGCATATAATCTTTGCAAGACCAAGGGCCTCTCCTCCCAATGATGGCCGACTAGGCCATCCTCTGCTACATATGCAGCTAGAGACACGAGCTCTTGGGGTACTGGTTAGTTCATATTGTTGTTCCACCTACAGGGTTGCAGACCCCTCACTTAAAGAAATACAGGAGAACACTGCTAAACAGGTAGAAGTCCTTAGAGAGGAAGCACAAAAATCCCTTAAAGAATTACAGGAAAACACTACCACAAGAATTATAACAGCCAAAACTGATAACGAAATGGCTTGGCAGCAAGTTAGGTTATAAATCATGCAAATACCCAGTTACCCATCAGTATTGATTTATCATTATGTTTTCTGTGTTTATCTTTTAAATCACTTAAGAAATTAAACCTGATTTACCATCTGTTTAAAGTCCGAATAGAAAATGTTTCCCACAGACTCATGTTTGAACACTTAGTCTCCAGTTGGTCGGACTCTTCTGGGGGAGGGGTTATTGAACATTTGGGATATGGAGCTAGAAGGTATAGAACACTGCAGAAGGCTTGAAGGTTACCACTGGGTCCTGCTCTGGGCCAAGAACGTTTCTTTCTGATCTAGTATGATGTGAACAAGTCATGCCGCAAGCTCCCATTATCATGTGTGACGCCGCTGTAGTGACCGCACCTTCCCTACTGTGGTAACTCTGACGGCAACTCCAAGACAGATCCAAAATAAATGTCTCCTCCTGTGAGTTACTTCAGTTGGGATTTTCCGTGCCAGTGATGAGAAGTGTAATTAACACACTGACCAATGTTATGATAATTCTGGCTTTTATATTTGTTACCTGAACAGGACATCTTGGTTTCTTCATATGGCATTGAGCTGGCCCACAGAATGTCCTTTTGCTTGGTCTGAAAACAGCAACTAGTCCAACAGATGCCCAGGATTGGTTTGAGCATTGTCTTAGTTAGGGTTTCCATTCCTGCACAAATATCATGACCAAGAAGCAAGTTGGAGAGGAAAGGGTTTATTCAGCTTACACTTCCATACTGCTGTTCATCACTGAAAGAAGCCAGGACTGGAACTCAAGCAGGTCAGGGAGCAGGAGCTGATGCAGAAGCCATGGAGAGATATTTCTTTACTGGCTTGCTTCCACTGACTTGCTCAGCCTTGCTCTCTTATAGAACCCAAGAGTACCAGCCCAGAGATGGCACCACCCACAATTAGTGGACCTCCCCGCTTGATCACTAATTGAGGAAATGCCTTCCAGCTGGATCTCGTGGAGGCATTTCCCCAACAGAAGCTCCTTTCTCTGTGATAACTCCAGCTGTGTCAAGTTGACAGGAAACTAGCCAGTACAAGCATCTCCCTCCCTCCACCCCTCCCCTCTCCCTTTCTCTCCCTGTCCCTCTCCCCTCTCTCCCTCTTCACTTGCAGAGTTCACTTTGCTGAATGTGAACTTCTCTGGCACCATGAATACATCGATAGTCCTCTCAGCACTTTACACACCCCACCCTGCTGCTCTGTGGCTCCTACAGTTTCTCATGAGAAATCAAATGACAATCCTGCCAAGAATCGATATGCATGAAGCATTCCTTCCTGGCTGTTTTCAAATCTTTCTCTGAGCCTTTGCCTTCTGACGGTTTGATTGTATGTTTCAGTGTGGAGAATCTAAGTTTGTTCTCCTTGGCATTTGTTGGGTTTCTTGGACAGATTTGTTATTTTTTATCAATCTGAAAACCTTTCAGCCATTGTTCTTTTCCGTATTCCCTGTTTTTCCTCTTTCTCTTTCTGGGTGGGACATGGGAACTGCACAGTGTGTATCTCAGTAATGTCCCACAGTTTTGGCTGACTCTGCTCTCTCTTTTTAAATCTTCTGATCCGTCTGTAGGATTAAAGCTGTTTTGCATCTCAGAACTGGTGCTGTCCAGTATCAGATTCCAGAACAGTTGCCTCAATCTCTTTCTCTCACCCTCCCTCTCTCTGGCCCTTCCTCCTCCCTCTGTTCTCCCCCACCCCTACCACCACCATTCCTTCTCTCTGCTATGATGGTTTCTGTGGAGGACTGGGTATTCTTCACCATTTTCTATGAGTCACCTAAAAATCTGTTCCTGTCTTCTTGCCCTTCTCAACCTGAGTGTGTGTCCATGCGTGCATGTGTGTGTGTGTGTGTGTGTGTGTGTG
>NC_034602.1:20532667-20562156 GCF_900095145.1 Mus pahari
AGAGAGAGAGAGAGAGAGAGAGAGAGAGAGAGAGAGAGAGAGAGAAAGAGAGAGAGAGAGAGAGATGTATGCATGTATGTGTACATGGATGCAGGTGTACATGTACTGCTGTGTGCATGTGTAAAAACCAGAGAACAATGTCCTGGTGTCTTCCCCCGTTTAGCTCCATCTTATTTTTTTGAGACAAGGTCTCTCAGTGAAGCTAGGATTCCAGATATCCAGTTATTTCAGACACCACCACGTCTGCAGAGCTGGGATTCTAACATATGTGGCCACATCAGCTTTTAGGTGGCTACCAGGGATCCAAATTCAGTACGTCATGCTTGTGCTACATGCACTCTGTCGACTGTACCATTTCCCTAGCTTCCTCTTTTTCTGCATTGCTGGGTTCGTACATGAGAGGTGGATGCTCTGTTGTGGAGTCCCAGCCCCAGCCTTCTACTCCTGATTTTTAAGGCTATCCCTCTTTCACACTCACAGAAATGGCTATTAAAACATATAAGGTATTTTGTGTTTCTAGATAAGTTCTTTAATCAGAGTTTGCCTTTTCTTTAAAGGACTTCTAAACCATCAGTGGCTGACAGAAACAGAGTTTCCTGAAAAACTCAGGCAGTTATATACTGTCATTGCCAAATATGGCTACCGGCTCCATAATTACCAGGTGATGCTTCATTAAATTATTGTTGCATACCACTCATTTAAAACTGAGTATATGACAAGGTAAGTCCAGCTTGCATTGTATCATCTTGGTTTTGTGAGGATAGCTTACAGCAAGTAGGGTTCTTTGAAGAGGTTTTATGGCTGAGAAACTTCACAGATTCTCTATACCTTCTGACCCCTGCAGACTCCCCAGGAGAAGCTCCAAGAAAAGGGGGAAAGGCAAATGATTCCTTCTGACCAGCCTTCCATGTCAAGCCAAAGGTGCTCTCCTTTGCCTGGAAGCTCTTGATATTTCAGTGAGATTTTTCCATTCCTCATTCCATGAGCACTTCCTAGCATTCCTGACTATCCTAGAATGAGGAGAAAAAAGGATTTATTGGTTTATACTTCCACATTGCAGTTCATCATTGAGTGAACCAAGGCAGGAACTCAAGGCAGACACTAGAGGCACGCACTGAAGCAGAGGTCATGGAGGGATGCTGCTTGTTGGCTTGCTCCCCACGGTTTGCTCAGTTTGCTTTCTTATACAACTTAGAACCTCCTGCCCAGGGTAGGTACCACCCACAGTCGGTTGGGCCCTGCCATATCAATTACTAATCAAGGAAATGCCCACTGCTTGCCTACAATCTGATTGAGATATTTTCCCAATGGAGGTTTCCCTTTCCCAATTTGTTTCAAGTTACCAAAAACCTAACCAGCACATCAACCATGGTCCTGGACAATAGGTCAACCACATGAAAACTGACAGACAAAGTTCACCTGAGATGACTTCTACATCTCGAGGTCCTCAAGGTCTTGGTCTTGGACCAGGAGCTGGTCCAAACCCTTAAATCACCCTTAGGTACCAGTGGTACCCATCTTCCTGTTCCTTCTTTCTGTCTGTTCCTACCTTTCCCACCTTCAGAAACAGCAAATAAGGCTTGCATCCTGGAGTTCACATTAAACATCACTTTCTATTGGATGTGTGAATAGGCCACCTTCTCAGACATGGTAACAATGTGGCAGGCTGAGGAAGACACACATGTAAGGTGCACTTATGTCTTGCGATGTATTTCAAGGGTCAAAGTGTGGTTTCAGAAAAAAGACAAATGAGCAAAGAGGCAAGATTCAGAGTTATTTCTCTTCTTTATTCCAGGCCAGACTCCTCATGTCTAAGGAGCAACAGGAACTTTTAAAGTGAGTGGGATTTTATATATGCCATTGTCGGCTGTGACGCCAAACATTGAAATATTGGGTTGTTTGTTTTTCTTTTTTTTGGAAAATTTATAAAACTGAAATAACTTTCCTCTATATACCTTTTAGATCATGCTAGTCAAGAGCATTTTTTTCTGACTATTTCCTCTTAACCACCACAAAAAGCCATATCTGTTTAAAATGCCATATTCAGCTGAGCCTGGCATGTTCCTATAATTTTAATATTCAGTAGAGTGAAACAACAAGATCCTGATTTTGAAGCTACAACTGACAAGCCTATCTCAAATAAAAATGAATAAACAGGAATATAAATAAATAAACAACTATAAATAAATAAATAAAGTCTCAAGTATGGACACTGCATTGATTACCAGGCTACAGCTTGAAAACATTTCTCTCTGCTGTACTTAAAATGTAGGACAGCTCAGCTCAAAGGAGATGCCATTGGGAGTTAGCCTTCACCTGTATGAAATCACTTGTCCTCCGTCAAGTGATACTGGCTGCATCCTTTCTGCTCAGTGTAGGTAAAGTCAAGCAAGGATTTGCCCTGTCTCTTGACTTCTGAGTGTCCATCCACTTGGCTGTTCCTACACAGTTAAATGTAATGAGCAGACAAGTGTATATCCCTGCTTTCTCCTCCCTGCACAGCTATTTCTTCCTCCCTTTAAGCTGACCCTATTGCTGGCCCTGATGCTGTTGGCAGGAACTTTTAACACTTTCCTTTTTCACCTTGTCGTCCTTCTGTATACAGGAAAGAAAGGCAGACTTTGGAGAACTATTCTCGTCAAATTCTGTTTTTAAATGAACAAATAGATGTTCTGGAGGCGTTGCTTAAAGACATGAAGGACGGCGCACACAATCACAGCTTGCCTGTTCATCGAAAGGCTGTGCAGGACCAGGCCATGGATGACGTTCTAGATGAGGCAAGGCAGGCTGGGTATGGATGGGGGTGAGACAGCCGTGGGATGCTCATTACATTTCCTCAGCCAACTTGGTACCAACTGGCATTAACTTGTGTCCACCGGAACTCACATTGGCTTCCTTTTAATACTGTCATCTCTAGAAATCCACCAATGCTGTGTTGCAGAGAGGATATTAGGTTGTGATACAACTTATGTGCCACAAAAATCACCAACCAGTGACTCAGAAATGGTGCTCTTTGAGTGTCCATAGCAAGAGGTTTCCATTATGTCCTTAAAAACTATGCCTCTGGTGAGTTCCAGACTTAAGCAGGAAGCCTCCCTGTGATGCTTTCCCACCTCCTGGACCTCTACCAACTTCTCTTCCCCAAGTCTATGTTTGAAAATTGTAGAAATGTAAGCCTGGCCTTCCACCACTTCCAGGTTCCATCTTGTCCTTTTAATTGTGGCTCAGTGTTTGAGTTAGTCGGTGATGACTCTGTTGGTCCTGCTCAGGGTACAAGAGAATCCTTCAAAGCCCAATACTCATTAAAGTGGACTGAAAATTGCTGTTATAAGCTACTATCTGGCCTTTGTAAGCCGCCTATTTCTCAGATAATTATGGAACATTCCAGTCTTTATTGCTAAGTATAGGACATCAGTGAGGGACATAGTAAGGAACACACCTGACACAGATCCATCTCATCCCATGGGAGGGTACCACGATTCAGTGGGAAGGGCTTAAGAGGGAGCCCCCAGATCCACCTTTCTGTGTGACTATGGTCTCAATCATACATTAGCTCTATCCATTGTCTGAGAAGTGTTGCTGCCACAGAGCCATGGACAAGACATCTAAGTTTATCAGTGCCTGGCACTGAGAGCATCTGGGAGCTGTCCACACTGTTAAAATTCTGCAGATTAGGGTGTTCAGGTCCATGTCCATGAAACAGAAGGTAAATGTTCAAGCAGTTGGCAAAGATTAATAACAAAAACTGTTCTTACAATCTTTACAGGAAATATCAAACTTGGTACATTATGTACTTAAAAAGTACAGAGGGGACCAAATACAGTTGGCTGATTATGCCCTGAAGTCAGCAGGTAAGTACAGAAAAAAAAATAGAAAA
This sequence comes from Mus pahari, assembly GCF_900095145.1. Taxonomy (NCBI): domain Eukaryota; kingdom Metazoa; phylum Chordata; class Mammalia; order Rodentia; family Muridae; genus Mus; species Mus pahari. The sequence goes on from NC_034602.1 coordinate 20,536,545, forward strand.
GATGACTGTGTTTTTGTTTTTTTTTAAAAAGGAATGATCTAAGGCCATTTAAAATTCTTTATTAGAAAATGACACATATCCCTATGATATCAAGAAGGGGCAACATTAACAACTCTAGATACTAAGAAAGATTCTAGAAATGAGTTTCATGGCTTGCTTTCAGGAATCCATTAGCATGTATCAAAAAGGACCACAGAGAAAGCTGAGATGCCACAGGAAAATCAAGCAGGCTGAGAATAGTTAAGCTTAGGAGACAGACACCACTGTGTATTATTATGAATTATAATGACATTCCTTACAAAGATGCTAAGTGTATTATTGTTGATAAAATGCTGATGTTTAAAGGTGGTTTGCCAAGTAATATGCTCAACCTCTTCCAGTTGAAGTTAAACCCAAGAGCTTTCTTGGACTGTGAATTGCAATCTCTGTGGTCAATGGGCAGTGCAGAGTGGAAGAGGGAAAGGTAGTGTGAGAGACAGTGTTGGTGAGTGGACTAATTTCTTAAAATGTACAGATGATCAAAAATTGTTCAATAAGAAATGGATAATGACATATGACATGCTGATTAAAGAAATTGTGTACTTAAGACCTTTCTAAAAAGAAAACTATGTCTAGGTCTGTAGCTAACTGGTGGAGTGCTTCCTGGTGTATACAAGGGCCCTGATCATGGTAATAATTGTAATATCAATCAATTAACAGATAGATAGATACATACATACATACATACATGCATACATACATACATGCATACATATATGTATAGATAGATACATAGACACATTGATAGATAAATACATACATAAATAAATACATAGATAGATAGATAGATGATAGGTAGATAGATAGATAGATAGATAGATAGATAGATAGATAGATCTAAGCCCAAAGGGCTCCACTTGCCCCCCTTTAAAACTATAGTCTTTTAATTGTTTTATCAGCATAGAAAAGCAGATTTCACCTTCAAAATGTCAAAAACCTTCACAAATATTTGAAAACCAATTCTATAGGGGCAGAACCATTAGGAATTTGAATCAGAAATGAGAGCTTGAGAATAAGCTTTTATTTTAGACAAAACAGCTGATGAAGTTGTCTAGTAATTGTCATGAAGATACACACATTAATAGAATGAGTAGCACTACTACAGTAATTACCAAAGGATATTTCCCATATGTATTTTCTGCATATATTGCTGGAAAGACCAGATGCCCAAGATGTGTTTACATGGTGTATGAGTTGTTAACACACATGGGCTTTAAAGCTTTTTAAAAGTCAATAATAAAGTGGTGTGTGTGTGTGTGTGTGTGTGTGTTATCTACCATCTTTAGCAGTTTCCCCTCTCTTCTCCATTCCCAGAATCTCTTTCCAAGATCCTCTTCCTCCCTTACCACTTGTCCTTTTTATCATTTTGTAATGTCTTTTCTTTTTTTCTTTCTTTCTTTCTTTCTTTCTTTCTTTCTTTCTTTCTTTCTTTCTTTCTTTCTTTCTTTCTTTCTTTCTTTCTTTCTTTGTTTTCTGAGGCAGGGTCTCACCATGTAGCTCTGGCTGTCCTGAAACGCACTATACAGACCAGGCTGGCCTCAAACTCACAGAAATCTGCCTGTCTCTGCCTCCCAAGTTCTGGGATTAAAAGCATGTGCTACCACACCTGACTTCATTTTGTAATGTATTACAACAAAGTGAACTCAGGAACACACAAGAATGGCATGTGTGAGCTGGTCGTGGTGGCGCACGACTTTAATCCCAGCACTTGGGAGGCAGAGGCAGGCGGATTTCTGAGTTTGAGGCCAGCCTGGTCTACAGAGTAACTTCCAGGACAGCCAGGGCTATACAGAGAAACTCTGTCTCAAAAAAAAGAAAAAAAAGAAAAAAAAGAATGACATGTGTGGGATCAAACAGGGCCTCTTCTGGTAATGAAAGGCTCATTTATCTTTTGAAAATATATCTGCATAGTTTGCTACATCAGTAGATTGACAATCTTGTCATTAGGGTAATGAAATTAGATAAAATCATTTAACATTTAACTCATTTATGATTAAAAATTATCAATAAACTAAAGATATTTTCTTCAACCTGATAAACGATTCCCACATAATGCCACACAGGTATTCATGGGAGCCTGGATAATTTCTCCTAAACCAGAAACAGAGTTAAGAATGCCTATTCCAAATAACATTACCATTAATATTTAAACCCATGTGCTCAGGCAAGAAACAGAACAGAGGGAGAAAGAGAGACCAGATAAAAAAGTTAGAAGAAAATTAACATATTTAAACTTATAAACAGCATGATTGCTAACACAGAAAAAAAAAGAGGCCAAAATACCTACTAGAATGACCAATGTTTATATAGGTGTGTGTGTTTGTGTGTGTGTGTGTGTGTGTGTGTGTGTGTGTGTGGCTGGAACATTCAGTAGCTGTTTTTCAGGATTATTATTTATAAAGCTGCAGAAATCAAAAAACTGTGGCATAGAACACAAGTCCGGAGTCAGTCAACTGTGAATTGGGCTTTGGTAAAGCAAAAAGGTGAAGCCAGAGGTTCCGGTACAAAGGACATTCATAGCAAAGTAAACCTTACCCATAGCTCACATTGACCAGAAATTAACCTAAGACTGAATGTAAAGCTGGAACTTATATAATTTCTAGGACAAAAGGTAAAAGAAAAGAGGTATGCAGTTTTTATTCATTATTTCATTGCACTGGGGATTGAACTCACGGCCTCTTGGATGCTAGACAAGCACTCTACCACTGAGCTATGTCCCTACACCTGCCCTAAATTTTAATTTTGAGGTAGGGTCTTGATAAGTTGTCCAGCTGACCTTGAACTCACATTGCAGCTCAGCTTTGTCCTTGAATTATCAATTTTCCTTTGTCTGCCTAGGAAAGGACATCTTAAAGAAAACACCAAAACATGATCAAAAGGAAAAGAACAGACAGTTTGGACCTCATTCATATTAAGTTGTTTTGTAGTCAGGACAATTGAGAGCACAAGGAGACAATTCACAGGCTGGAGAGAGTATATCTGCATGAAAATTTAGCAAAGCACTTGGATTTAAAATTTATGGAAGCTTTCAAACTTTGGAAATAATAAAACAGAAAACCCAGTTTTAAAATTGGGGGAAAGGTCATAAAACACTTTATTAAAGAAATTCAAATGTGAGCAGAAAATGAAAAAATCCTGGACACTATTATTCATAGTGAAATGGAAATCAAAAGTACAGTGCTGCATCAGTACACGTCTATCCGTGTGGCAGACGGACTGTTGCATCAGTACACGTCTATCTGAGTGGCAGACGTACAGTGCTGTATCAGTACACGTCTATCCTAGTGGCAGACGTACTGTTGCATCAGTACACATCTATCTGAGTGGCAGATGGACTGTTGCATCAGTACACGTCTATCCGAGTGGCAGACGTACAGTGCTGCATCAGTACACGTCTATCCGAGTGGCAGACGGAGCCTGTCAAGTGCTGAGGACACTGGGAAACCCTGGGCTTTCGTCCACTGCATGTGCATGTGTGGCTATTAAGTGGTACATTTGGAAGGTGGCCTGACAACTGCTTCTCAAGCTAAATAGAGCCCTAGTGACCCTGCTGTGTCACCTCTGGATATTTACCTAAGAGTCAAATTTTACATTTACACCCAAACACGCAAGACAAAGCTGGGAGTATAGCTTGGTGGTAGGGTTGCCTGCTCAAAATTCAGAAGGCTTGGGTTCGAGCCTCAGCACTGTCAAAACCCATATGAGAATACCTGTAGTAACCGGATTGATACTCATCAAAATTAGAAGTGCCCACGAACAGATGAGTCGAGTACGCTGCAGGAAGTATAAAGAATCACTACCCACAGGGATCCCAAGTGCTTTAAGTCAAGGTAACTGCAGCAAGCAGCAGGCTGCGATGCAGTCCAAAGAGCAGTAAAGGAATGTCTGTACCAGGTGAGTGTGTGAAGGGGATTGGTCAGTGACCGGCTAGGCCAGCGGCTGATAATGAGGAAAATGGGGAGAACTGTACTCACTATAGGCTTCTTTTGGAGAAAACTAATTCTAAATTTACTGTGGCAATGGCTGGCACAATTCTGAATATGCTAAGGCAAGCAAAACTGAACTGTACCCTTTAAATGGGTTTAATATTTCTCAAGAGAGCTAATGAAAGCTAAAAATGAAATGAATGAAAAGAATGAATAAGCATGTGCTTCTTCAACAGGAGAAACCATTCAATTTCTGTTTTCATGAAAGGATCGTGGAGGTCATCAGACTTATAAAGCTTAGGATGCAAAAGAGGTTTCCTGTCCAGTTAGTCATACAAGTAGGAGTACTAACTGACAAAATAAAAGATGCCTGCTATAATTTCAGTTTTAGACAGATGTCAAGCAATTGTATGATAAACATGCTCTAAATACTGTATGACATAAGACTGTTACAAAAATATTTTAAGATACATTGTTAATCATGTGTGTGTGTGTGCACGCACATGCGTGAGTGCATATGTGTGTGCAGCACTTATGGAACCCAGAGGCACTGGAGTCCATGCATCTGGAGTCATTAGTGGCTGTGAACCACCTGAAGTGGTTGCTAGGAATTAAACTCACACCCTCTGGAAGACCAATATACACTCTCTAAACCACTGAACCATCTATCCAGACTACTAGATATTATTCAGTATCTAAATTACAGGTTTATAGGAGAGGTTTGAATTTCCCATCATTGCATGTGGCAACCATAGATCCATATTCAATACTTCAAATTGTTCTATCCAAGAAAATGTGCAGAACCTAGATGCCTGGTCAGTGTTATATAAGCACACGAGCTCCAGTGTTACACAAGTACACGGGCTTCAGTGTTACACACGTACACGGGCTTCAGTGTTACACAAGTACACGGGCTTCAGTGTTACACAAGCACACGGGCTTCAGTGTTACGTAAGTACCTGGGCTCAGTGTTTTACGTTGTGCTTCTCAAGTGAAATTTGAAGAAATGGTTTGCATTTTTAAACTTTCTCATGTCTAAAATACATTTTCTTACTAAGATAAAATAACTTAAAGGGATAATGTTTGATAAATACTTCTACAATTCTTTAATTACAATTAAAGTTGCTACAGAAACTTGAAGCCTGGTAAATCTACATAATTACTATTGCAGATGTAATATGAAGGGTGACTTTTCTGCTGTCTCTGAGTATGACAGAAAAGTCTGATTTTCTGGATGATGATAAACATAACATACATATTACCTTTAGCTTTGAAATTGCTCCAGTATTTAAGATTCTTCTTATTACAAATTAGTTTCAGAGATTTTGGGAACTTAAAAAAAGCAAACAAGGCTTTCCATCTGGATTTGGTGGCACATATCTTTACCATGAATTTAGGAAGCCAAGGCAGGAGGACTGCTACAAGTTCAAGGACAGCCCCAGTACCTAGTGAGACCCTATTTCAAAACCAGTTGATAATAACAAAGCCTTTCAGAGAGTGACAGGATATCAGTAGCCCTGGCCTAACTGAATCCCAATGGTAAATTTGACTTTGTAGTTTGTCTAGTGAACAAACTTTTCAGCAACATCACTAAAACCTAGATGGCATGTATTACATTTTATGTGTAAGTTTAAAATATGTTGCAATTTTAGGAGCCTCTATCATTGAAGCTGGGACCTCAGAAAGTTACAAGAATAATAAAGCAAAACTGTACTGGCATGGGATAGCGATCTTCAACTATGAGACTCCTCCAGACATGATCCTTCAGGTAAGCGCAAAGTAGGACGACATCACGTCTACCTTAAGATGTTGTTATAGGGCTGGAGAGATGGCTCAGTGGTTAAGAGCACTGACTGTTCTTCCAGAGGTCCTGAGTTCAAATCCCAGCAACCACATGGTGGCTCACAACCATCTGTAAAGGGATTCTATGCCCTCTTCTGGTGTGTCCGAAGACAGTTACAGTGTACTCATACATTAAATAAATAAACAAACAAATAAATCTTTTTTTTTAAAAAAAAAAAGATGTTATAAAACATCATGGTTGTATTAATGTTTAACATGGAGGCAAAAACATTCACACTGCCTACAGATCCTAGATACTTCTTACATTTCTACACTATACACTGTACAAATAATCTTAGGGTACTAAACTATTATTAATTATGACAGTATAAAGATCAGAATACTAGACTTTATTTACCAGAACATCTAATTCCATCCCTTTAATTTTCATTGATTCTGTGACTTCCCTTGTTCACTGTAAACTTCAGGCATTTAACAAACATTTGTGAAAAGGGACTGTCCTGCAAACACCAGCCTGGCATTAAGTGGTATGCCAATCATACACCCTCACAGGGTTGACTGTATATAGTAGAAACTTCCACTGAGCCTTTCATTCACTCAGAAAGATCATGGCAGTCAACACACTATGAGCCGCATGTCAGAAGTTGTTTTCAAATTGAAAAGTATATTCAGAGACAAGTCTCCATTCTCTTCTTGCCAGGCTACAATTTTACATCTAGTAAAAGAAATATTTTGTTTTTCTTCTTTATCACCAGGACCTCCATCATCATTATCCACAATTATCACCAGCCCTATCAACCATCAATAGAATCAACCTCATGTCCCATACCACCATCACTGTCAGCTCTGTCACTGGCATTACCTCTACCATAGACACCATTGCCTGCTAACTCATCACCACCATCAGCACCATCAAAACCATCATCAATCAATCACCATCAGCACTATCAGCACCATCATCAATCACCATCAACACCATCACCACCNTCACCAATCACCATCATCAACACCATCACCACCATCACCAATCACCTTCATCNTCATCAACACCATCACCNCCAATCACCAACACCACCACCGTTTACCACCAACACAATCAGCCCCAACACCAACAGCACTTAAACCTCCAGCTTCCTTATAGCTCTCAGTCTAGCCTAGCAGTGAAAGAAAACATGCTGCTGAGACAGCAGCTCCAGTGAACAGAAGCATAAAGTGCTCTGGATGAACAACCAGTCCTAGGCCGTTTGAGAAGGTCTGCTATTTGATCTGTGTCCTGAGGCTTCATGCTCTAGTCTTAAGGACTTTGCAGTTGCTAGGGGTGAGGTGCTCAGTATGGAAAGGTTAGATCTATGTGTACAGAAAAGAGATTCATTTAATGTTTTCTTTCTAGCCAGATGTCCACCCAGGGAAGTGCTGGGCCTTTCCAGGTTCCCAGGGTCACATCCTGATTAAGCTCGCCAGGAAGATCATCCCGACAGCAGTTACCATGGAGCACATCTCGGAGAAGGTGTCCCCTTCCGGAAACATCTCGAGTGCACCCAAGGAGTTCGCTGTCTATGTGAGCAGCTATCTAAATCTGTCATTCAGAGTGGGTTGATGTAGAGGGGGTTTGACTGGGGTCGAGGAGCTAGACTGGTATCTTTGGAGATTGAATCTAGGGCCTCTTGTAGGTCAAGCTAGCAACTCTGCTACTGACCTGTACCCCCAGTCCTGGGCTCACCTTTTAATTGTGCACTAAGTGCTTGTATCTCTGACTTCTAGAGCTTTTGTGTAGTTATGACTGAGAAGATTGGACTATCTATGTTTGACTTTATATTACTACTTTACAACTAAAAAGCTATACATGTATACCCGAAATGTTGTCTATTTAGATAAACATCACAATTAACTGTATCGGTAGATATTTAAAGGATCTGCTCTATGCTTCTGGCAGGTGGGAGTGTGTCTCTACACCTGCCCAAGAGCTCTGGATTCACGAGTGAAATACACACACACACACACACACACACACACACACACACACACAGGCCAGCAGTGCAATGGCTGGGCGTCTCCCTAACTCCATGAGGCTAACCCACTTTCCCCTCCGACATTCCTGTGTTATACTTGCTAAATCTGTATTTCATCTCTGCTATCTCAGTCCCAATGGGGGAGTGGCCCCTCGACCACTTTCAGATTCTTACAAGTCCTCAGGCCTTTAACTCTGATCTCTGTTTCCCAGTCATGGTGATTCTGCTCCTCCTTCTTCCCTTCATCCCTTCTGAAAGTCCCGCCTTCGTCTCAACCATTGGCTGTTAGTAACTTTATTGACCAATCAAAAACCAATTGGGGAAGGGATCCTCAGACACATAGATTCCCATGTGATTTGGGGAGCCAAATTTAGACAAAGCATTAGAACCAACAATTAACCTTACTACTTCTTCTCCCTGATCCCAATTCTTGTTGTCTCAAAGCTTTGACTAACAACAACTTATTCAGATTAACAATCTGTTAATGAGATACCTGCTTCTGTATTTTCTTTTAATGTTATTTATTGACTTTTCAGTGTTGGCTATTAGGCTCTTCTCCAATAGAAGATGAACAGCGCCTCTTTTCTGTGGCTCTGCCATCCAATATCCTTGTCTTTAAAAAACAGGTGTATAGAGAAATAATGTACAGAGCATGTGACCCTCCTATTTGAAGCCGTTCTTCAGTCTCTTTAACATTCACAATTACATAGCCACCACCACAATGTTAGAACATTTTTGCTGCCTCCCAGAGGAGACTGATGCTGTTTAATTTTTACTTCCCATCCCCATCGCATCCTTAGGCCCTGGCAACCACTAATGCTGATGCATGAATTCACCTATTCTGGACATTATCATCATCATACTGTATGCACTAGTGAATGATTGACAGAGTACTTCCAAGATTTAGCTATGTTATAGCAGATGGCAATATTTGACTTTTCTTTTGAAACCAAAGAATAAATACTTGATTGCTTCTATTTTACTTATCCATTACTTGGAGGACATCTGAGTTATTTGCAGGGTTTGGGCTTTTATGAATAATAAGAATGTAAATATTTGTGTGCAAGGTTTTACCATGGGTGTTGGGTTTCGTTTCTATGAAATACATATTGGATTGGAACTCCTAGATCTGTGTTTCATGTTTACTCTCTGAGGGGATTTGTGACTTTTTGTTCATTTGTTTCAGTCAGTGGTCAATTCAGTGTTGCTTACTGTTGAGCTACTTTCTGTTCACGTTTTAAAGATTTCCAAAGGTATTTGTCACCATTTGTCTGACTTGCTCCCTTTGGCACATTTCTGTTTCTAATACGTTCATCAGAGGTGCATGTTCTCCCACTGTTTATTCTGGTCAGATAAACAGTGCTTCCCTCTCTCCCTCCTTCCTTCCTCTCGGCCACCCCTTTGGAACACTTCTACAGTCTGGCTCCCATGTAATGATGCAGATGAGCCTGATGTATGGCAGTTACTGTGGGGCCTCATTCCTGCATCCTGAAGTCTGTTTCTCTTGTACCCTTTCTGATTTATGTTCCATCTCTGAAAGACTGTATCTCGCTTAATTTAACTCTTACATAAAAATTTTCATTTCCTCCATAATTATACTAAGACTTTGGTTTCCACAGATATTGCTTATTTAGTGTCTAACCATTTTCTTTCATGTCTGCAGTAAAGTCTTCTTTGCATCTAAAAATACTAATTGGCATCGGAGTTTTGTTTCATCTTCTGTTTGTTTACAGGGTCTCTGTTGATCTTATAAGTAGCTCTCCTTGAATGTCTCCATACTCCTTTGAAGCCCAGGCACACTGTCCAGTTGACTCTGAAAGGATTGCTGCCTATGGGAAGTGTCAACTGGGCTGGTTTGCTGGCTCCTGCTGGGGAGGAATTGCACAGGGCAGACCTCAGCTACATAACTTGCTGGCTCAGGAAGAGAGCTCTGGCATGGGGTGGCAGTGGGCAAGGACTGTCATGGACTGAGGGCTACCAGGGATTGTTGAAATGATCTCAGTCCCTCCCCTCCATGTCCTCTAGCATACCATGGCCCAGATCCTGAGTCTTTCTGGGCCTGCAACCTAAATCCCTGCAGTGCTAGTGCCACCTCAAGCCACAGGAATCTGTGTTTCTCTCTGCTGCCCTTTGACCTTCCCCCTGGATTTTGTCTGTTTGTCTAATCCTATTTTTTCCTCAAAGGCTTAGGCCCTACCTCTGTCCTTTGATACCACTGGCTAGAGGAGGGTATAGCCCACTTCCTGTGTCCCTGATGCTTCTCATTCTAGATTGCTGAGGCTTCCTGACTCAAGCCCCTCATAGTCACATTCATGGCAGTGTTGAGTTAGGGATGAGTTTTGACTGGCCCTGCCTGTATGTGTTTACACACTACTCTTCCTGATTAGCAGGCACTCCAGCTGGTTCCTCCAGGCAAAAACCACTTAGCAATAATGAGTACTTCCCTTGTTTCTTCTGCATTACAGAATTGATGAACCAAGGGCTTCCTCTGTTGCTCTTCGCTCTTGGCCCTACTACATAGAGACAGGGTCTGTCACTGAACTGGAAACTTGTCATCTTGGTAAGGCTTGCTGGCCAGTGGGTTCTCAGATTCTATCCATCTCAGACCCCTGATGTTCAGGTTACAGGCACAGGCAGCCTTATCCAGATTTTTACAGGGGTGCTGGGGATTTGAACGCAAGTCTTCAAGCTTACATAACAAGCAATATTAACCACTGAGCCATCTCCCCAGCTCCAGCACATGCGATTTCAGGTGAACATGAGCACCTGCATCCATTTCTTTCAACCAAGAATCCACTCATTTCAACTTCTGTACCTGTTGTTTTCTTTGCAGGGCGTTATGAAGAAATGTGAAGGAGAAGAAATATTCCTAGGTCAATTTATCTATAACAAAATGGAAGCAACTATTCAAACATTTGAGCTCCAGGTAATTATCCAGTGGGAAATGCTAAGTTACGTTTGATTTCATCACTAAGAGGGATTTGCTGGAATTGCTACTGACAACAGTCGTGGCATAAACCCAAGCCAAAGCCCAAGCAAAATGAGGCCATCATAACTTCCATCCTTTGCTTCAAACACTGGCATGTATTTTAATACACATCATTTAAATGTATGTTATTGGTGCACGATTAATCGTAAGACATGTACAATTTCAAAGGCAATTTTTAACTCATTCTCACTTGTTATTTCCCCAGATATTAAATTTCTCAGTCCTTTTTAAAAAAAAAAATAGTTCACACAGCACATACACAGGAAGCAATCTCCCACATGCGCAAGTCAGTTTGCTAGTGATTGTCTCATCAACCCTTAATAAATGGTTTGACTTTGAAGGCATAATATGAGGCTGCAAGAGGGAGAGAGGAACTCAGTCAGTATTTAGTGCTAAATAACATAGGTAAGATTTCTCTTCCTAAGTCAAGGAGGGAAACACCAACTGTTAACTGATACTGAACTGCACTAACGTGTAAGATATATCTCATTAGCACTGAGTTAACCACAGTAACTGGAGGGATGTAGAAAATGTCTCACACTATGGAAGGATAAGTGTTTATGATACTTCTTGGTCAACAATGAAATCGATCCGAGCCACCCTCTCCCTGTGCCCCAACCAAGAGCCCAAATAGCTCTTTATATACAATGATCTCACACACAGAATCACACCATCAATGGAAAAAATGTTTTAGAGAAACAAAAGACTGTACTAAGCACCTACAGACTTTCCTTGTTAATGTATATTAGACACTACAACATAGCAGCTATTTACATCGCATTTGCACTCTGTTCAAGATTATGAAAAGTCTTGAGATGGAACTACATGGAGAGCCAATCCTGACTTATATGCAAATATTATGCCATTTTATATAGAGATCTTGAACACCCATCAACAGGAGGTCCTGGATGCCATTCTTCTAGATACCAAAGGATAACTGACTATCCTAAATTAACACATTTGTAGAGTTTTATGTCTGATTTGAATATTTGTGCATGCTTGGACTCATATTTAGCTTTAGGTTTTGTTGAGGTTGTGTTTATTTTTGTTTTAGATATTATTTTATGAAACAGGATCCTACTTATGTTAGCCCAGGCTAGCCTTCAACTCACGCTTCTTTTACTTTAGTCTTCACAGGTTTTAAAGGTCTAGTTTTCATAGAACTCTCACATCAGTGGCACAGCAGCAAGTGGGAGGAGAGACAAAAGCACTGAGAGCAATTGGTGTAGCTAGATCTCCTGAGTATCTTCATCCCCCTATATTTACCCACTCGTGGGATCTTTCTTTCTCTTTTCTTTTCTTTTTCCAGTGACTCATTTCCCCATCCATCAGAGCACTATTTAAATGTGCTTGTGTTAGGGAAGAAAGGAGGTTCCACATTATTATGTCAGCATTCATTAGAATTCAGAGGAATTCATTCGGCATTCAGAGGAACCTTTATAAGTCATTCATGTTTTCTTTTCTTTGTTTCCAGAATGAAGCTTCTGAATCGTTGCTATGTGTAAAACTTCAAATCCTTAGCAACTGGGGACATCCAAAATATACGTGTTTGTACCGATTTAGAGTCCACGGCATCCCCAGTGATTACACTTAGAAGAGCTGGTGCAGAAGGCAGTGGCTGTGCAGCCAGAATGCCCAAGGATGCTTACTATCTCCTTACGTCAGATTGCTCCCCTAAGAGTCAAAGATTGGGAGTGAGAAGGAAACCCCAAACTCATTCTTACTAGGCATTAATAAGTGAATGAATTTTACTAGTTAAAAAAAATGAAAGTCAATCCAACACCCTTTGGTAGTTCACTTTGAGCGTCGGAGGTGAATTTGTAGACTTTGCTTTTATGTCAGTCCACCCTGGTGATACCCATAATCCATTAACGGTTAACCGAGAGCAGAGCTATAATCACCGCTTAGTTCCCCCACCCTCTAACATTTATAACAGGAATTACACAAGGGAGGGAGCAAACCATATAAACATAACATCTGAGCAAAACAAAGCAAATGGCTTGGAACAATTATCTAGCCATTAAGAGAGTGAAATTGCTTTTTTGTTTATTACTTTACAATGTGATAAATCCCAAATAGAACACAGTAAAATATTTACAAGTGGGTAATGAAACCATAAAAACCTTAATAAACCCAGAGCTGATTCCTGTATGATATTAGATAGAGGAACCCACAAAAGCACAAAAATAATACATAAATAATGGCACTGCAAATAAAACCTTAAGATGGAAACATATCTGCCACTTGTATTACAAAGGCTAGTCTTTAACACATTCTCAAGGCAGCAACTCTAACAACCCTTCACAGAATTTCTAAACAGTTGATTAGTCTGCAGAATGTTCAACCTATGTGCACCCTTTCAGCCAAAACTGGTTCACATGGTCCTCGCCCACCAAATATTAGTCTGTCTCCTCCTGGGTTGCATGCAATTCTCCCTCTCAAGTCTTCCTCCCTCTGCACTTTACCTAAGTGTTCTAACACATTGCACAAATGCAGTTTTAAAAACCTACGGAATGTATTGATGTATTTTTATCTGACATTCGCAAGATGAAGAGTCAGTTGAAAAACTGCTTGAGCAGAAATACACGACTTAGGTGAGGATGGTCCTCAAAAAGACATTTGCTCATGGCACCTCTACAGTATGAGTTTCTGCTTCAGTTTTCTCAGGTAAAAAATAAGACAAATATTGACTTCCATATTTGCTGTAGAACTTCTAAGTGATGCCAGGTTCTTTCCCTCTGGGGCATTTTTTCCAACACTAACTGTTAACAAGCCTGTAAATAAATTAGTCTCTCCTCCGCCCCTGAGACTAGTGAAGATGATCAGGCATGTGACAGGCACTGTCATCCCAGTTTTGGGTGACAGTAAAGGCATGCAACTAACCCAAGTGGTATATCTCTGCAGCTCTAAGGGACTTCCCTGACCTCCAACTGTATATACTGAGTGACATTCTATGTGCAGTGTATTTCCTTTCCTAAGCCAAGATCAGGTAAGATGTTTTCCTCCCTGATAAGTAAACATAACACCAGCATTGCTCTGCAGATTCTCCTGTGACTGAATTGCTCACCCTGGAGGTTTGGCCTTTATAAAATCAAAAATCCATTTACTAGCTAGATGGAAAATAACAAGCAGATATTGCAGTGGAAAATGCTCTGGTACATATTACTTCTGGAACTCTCGGGTGGTTTTTTTGACAAAATCATTTGGAAAGAAAATATGGAAATGTCAATATATTTAATTATCAATTCTGAAATCATTAGCTTCACTTTAAAATCCTACTTAGCTTAATTGTTAGAATGCATAATATTAGAATTTTCAACTATGAAAGGTTTTTAGAGCTTTCTTGTATACTTGTTGAGTAAAATTCTTATATTACTTGAGACTCATCAATAAGGAACAATATCATCATGTACATCTCTTAGGAATATTTTAAAAATATGTTGCCATTTTATTACATAATATTAAGGTATTTAAAATAAAGATCAGATACAATGGCCCTGCTTACAAAATTTATTTAAATACAGTCTTTAGGAACTGGGGCAATGGCTCAGTGAGTAAAGCCCTTGCCTTGAATCACAGGAAACCAAGTTGGAATCCTCACTTAGAATACACACACACACACACACAGACACACACACACATACACACACAAACACACAAGCCAAATGGATTTAGCAAATATTTGTGATTCTTTTGTTCCTACCGTGAAGTGGGAGACAAAGATATATTCTCCAGGAGCTATGCTCCAGCTAGTCTGGGCTATTCATCAACTGATAGCAAAGAGAGAGCCTGCCTCAAACACGGTGGAAGTTAAGTACTGAAACCAGAGATTCCCCCTTTGACCTTCACGTGAGCTCCAAGGCGTGGATGGCTCTGTGTCCGTGCATGCACACACAGACAACACAGCCTCTAACCACACAATATATGTAACAGTTGCCTTACTTCATGTATCATTTGATATTTCAAAATTCATGATATTTGGCTTGCCAGCCACTTGTATGTTAGAGTGTAGGCTAGAGTATAGCTTCGTGTTATCTATATTTTTCTATTTTTCACTTTACCAGTAATCTGCACTACCAGCTGTTTTATTAATATCTTCATTCTGTGTTCTGTTAAAGACCGTTTTATAAAAAATTCTTTATTTGCTGTTTTTGTGTGAAAGTGAACATGCTCATTTCATGGTGCACATGCAGAAGTCAGCAACTTTCAGAATTACACCTGGTATCCCAGGGCCCAAACTCAGGCCTTTGTGCTAAATACTTCTACCTGCTGGATTCCATCTTTGTGGATGGAATGCTTTTACATATGTGGCAAAGGACCTTAAGAATATTTTGTTGTTTGGATATGTGGTGCATTGGAAGAGTGCTTACTTAGAAAGTGGAAAGGCTTGAAGCGGGTGTTAATCCCAATATTCTGGGTTTAAAATCCTTTTAAAACAATTCTAAGACTACTACATTAAGAAGGTTTTTGTTTGTTTATGGTGCTGGGATTAATGCGAAAATCACAATCCTTTTCAGTTGGTGTCCTCCCCTCCCCTCCCCTCCCCTCAGGTCTCCAACCTGAGATCCTCTTGCCTAAGCAGCCCCATTAGCCAGCCTAATAAGAATTTATAGGTTCCTTTCTGTTTCTATTGAGACAACGATGCAGAATTATTACTTCACTACATATGTTTTTAGAGGTAAACTACTAAGTAAAGAGTTCAAAACAAAAACAAAACAAAACAAAAAAAGGTCTGGTTAGATGGCTCAGCGGCTAAGAGCACCCGACTGCTCTTCTAAAGGTGCAGAGTTCAAATCCCAGCAACCACATGGTGGCTCAAACCATCCTTAACTGTCTGAAGACAGCTACAGTGTACTTACATATAATAAATAAATAAAATAAAATAAACCAAAACAAAAAAAGAGTTCAAAGTTTTAAAGACATTTCAAACAGTTTTTCGAAACCTAAAATTCTAGGTTGCCAGGCATTTAAACTTCTCAGAGCCATTTCCCTGCAGCGGACGTGAGAGTCCGGGTGGAGGTACTGGGAGGTAGCGGGCGGGCGAACCTTTGTCCGGGGCGGGCGGTGGGCGGACCTCTCCGGCCGCACCATCCCCCGCGGAACCTCCGTGCCCGAGCCCAGGTTTCCCCGCCGGGTTCGCTCAGGGAGGGACTTTTGTCCGCCTTGGACCGCCGCCGCCTACGGCCTGGTATCCGCCATGAAGTTTCGCGCCAAGATCGTGGACCTGGCTTGTCTGAATCATTTCACACGTGAGCGGGCAGGGCTGCGGGGAGCGAGCGGAGAGTGTGGCCGCAGCCCCTGTGAGAGGACGGGCGGGGGGAGGGCGGCCCTGAGAGGGACCTTGCCTTTGCAGCCCTCGGGCACGCACCCCTCCTTCCGCCCGGAGTCTGCCTAACCTTGCTAGCGGATCTGGGCTGCAGTACCCGGCGGCGCCTGGCTCCCGGTTGTCAGTTGTCTTCTGAGACTTGTTTCTTTATTCTGTTAACGTTTTGAACTCTGCTGCTGTGGGCTGTGT
The DNA here is from genome assembly GCF_900095145.1 of Mus pahari. Classification (NCBI taxonomy): domain Eukaryota; kingdom Metazoa; phylum Chordata; class Mammalia; order Rodentia; family Muridae; genus Mus; species Mus pahari. The sequence goes on from NC_034602.1 coordinate 20,552,826, forward strand.
ACCTCGCAGGGTTGTTGGGAGACTGGCAGGATGTCAGCAGCATTGAGATGCAAGCGTGATCTGTGAGCTACAGGTTCTTGCAAGACGTAGACCTGTAGGCTCCTCGGTGAGCTTAGTGACGGTTTACCCCCTCTCGCTGTATAGGAGTCAGTAACATGATAGCCAAGCTTGCCAAAACCTGCACCCTCCGCATCAGCCCGGAGAAGCTCAACTTCATCCTTTGCGACAAGCTGGCCAGTGGAGGCGTGAGCATGTGGTGTGAGCTGGAGCAGGTGAGCAGAAGCCAGGGGTTCTGGGCTCCTGCTAGGAGTGCTGGAAAGGCCACGAATGCCTGTTTCTGTCCTGCAGGAGAACTTCTTTAGTGAATTTCAAATGGAAGGGATCTCTGAAGAAAACAACGAGATTTATTTAGAATTAACGTCGGAAAACTTATCTCGAGCCTTGAAAACTGCCCAGAACGCCAGAGCCTTGAAAATCAAGCTGACTAACAAACACTTCCCCTGCCTTACCGTGTCTGTAGAGCTGGTAAGTGGGAACAAAAGGATTTCTGAATTTTTATTTTTTACAAGTGACTTGGTCCAGGTAGCTACAAGCCCAAGCTTTCAAACAATATTCTTAAAAGTGAATTAGTTTCATTTAAAATATAAGATTTGAGTCCAGAGTGGTGGTACATGTCTTTAAAGCCAGCACTCAGGAGGCAGAGAGAGGAAGGTCTCTCTGTGAGTTCCAGGACTGCATAGAGACCCTGTCTCAAAATAAAATAAAATAAAATAAAATAGATCTGGTTCATAACTTATGCATGAGAAATATACATTGTTCTAGTCATTTGTAAACAGTCGTGATGGCACCATGTTCTATGGGGCACTGCTTTTCCCAAACAGCCAAACGGCTAGCTAGCATGTCTTCTAAGGTGTTGCCACCTTGTCTAGATGTTTCCATTTTTCACCTTAAAATTACCCCCTCCTACCCTGTCTTCTGTGATATTCTTAAGCAGTTCTCACATGTGTTCTTCAGTAACACATTTGTCCTAGATGCTACTACCAGATGAGTTTCGTGCACAGCCTCTCCTCAGAACACACCAAACCACGTGTACAAGATGGACTTTTTAATGCCTAACATGTTCATAGTCCTTCACATATGATTCAAACTATTGCAGAGCGAAATCATCACTTATTGTTTCCCGAGTGGCTCTCTGGGCATGTCTTTTCTGCTCATCTCCCAGTCTGGTGGCATGAGCTGGCCTTTCCATGTGGAATGTTGCTCCAGGACTTTCCCTTTCTTTAGTGCTCTGCCCCAACTCCCTTGGGCCCTCCTTATCTTTATAGCTTTCCTTTCTTACATGTGCTCTGCACATCTGTGGGTCAGTATTGCATTTGTTTTCTTTTCTTTTTTCTTTTTTCTTTTTCTTTCTTTCTTTCTTTTTTTTTTTTTTTTTTTTTTTTTTTTCGGTTTTTCAAGACAGGGTTTCTCTGCGTAGCCCTGGCTGTCCTGGAACCTACTCTGTAGACCAGGCTGGCCTTGATCTCAGAAATCTGCCTGTGTCTACCTCCCAAGTGCTGTGATTAAAGGTGTGCTCCACCACTGCCCGGCCCTGCATTTGTTTTCAAGTTGGCTACAGACATTAAATGTCATGCCTCATAATTTGTATGTGTTCTTAGAGCATTCCATGTAACTGTAAGGTTTGATTTGTTTAGTTCTTTTGTTTGTTTGTCTTTTGAGATATGGTTTCTTTGTATAGCCTTGGCTGTCTTGGAAATAGCTCTGTAGACCAGGCTGGCTTCAAACTCAGAGATCCACCTGCCTCTGCCTCCCAGGTGCTGGGATTATAGGTGTGTGCCACTGCTTAGTGGATTTATTTAGTTTTAAGGAAAAACAAGATAGCAATATACAATACTTTTCTAAGTACTAATGAAAAATATTTTGGTTTCTTTTTGTTTTGTTCTTTTGAGACAGATTCTCACGATGTAGCTCTGACTGTCTTAGAATTCACTGTCTAGAGCAGGCTGGCCTTGAACTTAGAGATTCACCTACTTCCACCTCCTGAGTGCTGGGATTCAAGGTGTGCGCCACTGTGCCCAGCATTACTTTGGTTTCTGAGTTAGTTTTGGAAATGCTTCTAGTAATAAACATGGCTTATCCTTTTAGTGTTGCAAAAGCTGCATCCTACTTAGCATGTGGCACATATTGGCCAGGCAGGTTGGCCTCTTTCTGTCTCCTGGGTTTCCGAGTGCTGATACTGTTCCTCTGTCTGAAACCCCGTCCCCTCATCTTCAGCGTCTTGACAGCTAAGCTCTCTAGTGTTCATGTCCTGAGGCAGCACACAGAGGTTCTCCCTTACTCCTCCCCACCGTCCACGCTCGGTCATTCAGCCTCCTTGCTGGTGTGCTTTCCTCAGGCTCTGATGATTGTTGGGTGCAGCCGAGCTGGGTTGCTCTCTTATTGCTCCATCTTGTCTCAGTCACCCAATGCTGAGAGATTCACAGGGCCCTGAGTAGAACAGGTACACCACACCAACAGTATTGGTTGAGTAGATTTTGAGTGGGTGGATTAAGAACATTCCATTTGGAACTGAAAATGTTTGGCATCGCTTCTTATGTTTTGGTTTTGTTTTAGCATCAACAACATGAACTATTCTAACTTTTTCTTAGCAGCTGTCTTCATCAAGCAGTAGCAGAATTGTGGTGCATGATATCCCCATAAAGGTTATTCCGAGAAGATTGTGGAAGGACTTACAAGAACCCTCCATCCCAGACTGTGATGTAAGTGTGGTCTGCAGTCCAGTTGTTCAGCACATAATAAAGTGCCAGGATTAAATTCTCTGATGCTAATTGTTGTCTTACTGTGTGTTTTATTTGAAGTTGTATAGTTTCTGAAAAGAATGTGAGTCATTATGTGAGTATGTCCCTTTCCTTATATGTGTAAATTCTGTAAAAGAACTGATACCCATTTAGAAATGCTACACTTTCCATACAGGAGGGCACATGCATCACTGAGCCTGTGCACAAAAGAAAGCAGAGCCTGTCCTGTAGTTGTCAGCTAGCCAGGCTGTGGTGCCTGTGATCACGTCGGAGCTCTTAGCAGGAAGCCACAAAAAAAGAGTCAAAGGTTCCTCCCGAATTTGACTTCTGTTCACAGATATTTTCCTGTTGTGAAACTGGTTTGAAAGAGACTGCAAAGATGACTGTGTCCACTCTAGGGAATACATCAGTCTGCCACATAGGGTGACATAAAGTGGATTTCTTGAATGACAGACAAGGAAGACTTTTCAATTGTTCTGGTTCCTTGTTACAAGGAAGACTTTTCAATTTAACACCCTTACCTGGCGAGGATGAAAACCGCTGTTTTAAAGTGGTTTATTATACTCCATGGGTGAGACTGGGCTGGAAGGCACTGGTGAACATTACATGGTTTTATTACAGACTTAATTATAAACATTTTTTAAATGAATGATTGAGTGAAATAGTGAAATAGTGTTTGTAAAGGTTAATAAATTTCTTGACAAAAAAAAAGAAAAGACAACAGAGCCTAAGCTGTACTTTGGAAGACAATCTGTATTTATCATGACCCTTGGCCTTAGGCACAAATGTTTCATAGGCCTTGATGAAAGAGCCAGAAAGGCGTTTTGTTGACTTGAAGCTTAGGTTAGCTGTGGCAATTCTAGGAACCTCGGGACCATTGCAAACAAAGAGGATGCCAAATGGTCCTTTGTCTTGCATATATGAAAGGAAATTAAACAGGTACTGGATGAAATGTGTAGTTGACTGTCACTAGAAGGTGTCTATATAGGTTTGGAAAAAGACAGCATTACATAGAGCTCTGTTGGTAACATAGTTCAAATGAGTTGTGATAATGTCTGCCTGTACTCTTGCACAGAGTACACAGAACACCCCTGAGTCTTATAAAACATTTCTCAGAGGAAGGCTTCTTGCTCAGCACTTGAGGTATATTCCCCTTGGACCTGTATATAGGTATCTCAGCTGAAGTACTGTGTTCCTTCTTGAACCATAACAATGCCCTTGGGAGTATGGTCACCATGGTAACCAGAGCCAGGTAGTCAGACATCTTTACTTGCTTGAATAAGTTAATGACATTTTTAAAGTTTTAAACTTTATTTGGAATTTTTTTAAAATGTGATCCTGAGTTTTTAAATATGAGTGTAATTCATAGCTGTTGATTGAATACCTGTCATTATAGACTATATTATGATTTCTAACAGTTGTGATTTCTCCTACTCATTTTTAGGTCAGTATTTGTTTACCAGCCTTGAAGATGATGAAGAGTGTTGTGGAGAAAATGAGAAACATCAGCAGTCAGCTTGTAAGTTATTACTCCTTCAGAAAAGAGCTGTGAGTGCGCCCTAGCCCTGTGCTTGGCTGACCCTGGGAGGCACTATAGACACAGGGGCAGGTTTCTCCTCACAGAGGCCCCACAGTGGAGGACAGAGCTTGGCCTCTAGGGACCTATTCTAATGCCTTTCAGCTATTACTCACTGGGGAAAGCTTTCAAACTTGCCTTTAATCCTTTGTGTTTATAGTATATCAGGAGTATAGTCAACATTTCTGGCATTTTGTTTCTTTTAATTTGGACAAAACATTGCAGGTTTTATTATTATTATGAATTCATTTATTTGCTTACATCACATCCTAATTATGTTACATTGCATTGCATTACAGCTTCACCTCCCTCTTCTCCTGCCAGTCCCTCCCTGTTACTTCCCCTCCCCTTCATCTCCTGCCTCCTCACTTTCCTCTCTGAAAAGGGGAGAGATTCCCTGGATGTCAGGAAGCCTTGGCATATCAAGTTGCTGTTAGGAGTAGATGCAGCTTCTCCTATTGAAGCTAGACAAGGCAGCCCAGTTAGGGGAAAGAGATGCACAGGCAGGCAGCAGAGTCGCAGCTAGCCCTGTACCCACAGGAAGATCCAGTTGCACAACTGTTACATCTGTGCAGAGGGCTCGGGTTCCTCCCATACCTGCTCTCTGGTTCGTTGTTTGGTCTCTGTAGGCCCCCATGGGCCTAGGTTAGTTGATTCTGTGGGGTTTCTGTGTCATCCTTGACCCATCCTGCTCCTTCACTTCTTCCTTCCCCTCTTCCATAGGATTCCCCAAGCTCTACTTAATGTTTGGCTGTGGGTCTCTGCATCTGTCTCCATCAGTTGCTGATGAGGCCTCTCTGATGACTGCTATGCTAGGTTCTTGTCTGCTAGTACAGCAGAGCATCATTAATAGGGTCGGGGTGGGCTCCCTCTCATGACGTGGGTTTCAAGCTGGGCCAGTCATTTGTTGGCTCGTCCCTCAAATTTTCTGCTCCATCTTTTACTCCTGCACATCTTGTTGGCAGCACAAATTGTGGGTCTATGGTTTTGTGACTGGGTTGGTGTTCCAATCCCTCCATCAGAAGTGTTGCCTGGTTACAGGAGATAGCCAGTTCAGGTTCCATAGCCCCATTGGTAGGAGTCTTAGCAATCATCCTCATAGATTCTTGGGAGTTTCCATTGTCCTAGCTTGTCCCAGAGATGCTACTTCCCACCCCCAATCCAGTTGTCTTTTCTAGTACTCTCTCCCTCTGTCCTTCTCCCATCCCTTCCTGTTCCTAACCCTATACCCCTCCCCCACCCAGTTCCCTCCCTCTATCCACTCCTAATGTCTAATTTCTTTCCACTTCTCAATGAGATTCAAGCATTCCCCACCCTGCCCTCTTTGGGCCCTCCTTTGCTTAGCTTCTTTGCGTCTGTCTGTGGTTTGTAGCATTTAGCTCTTGTCAGAATCTTTATACCACAAAAGGCTTTTGAAACCTAGAAAGTGTTTTGCTGCCCTTAGTCATCTTTCTCTTGAGTTCTCGCTTCAGAGCAGTGCTGCCACTGAGCTTATCCAACCAAACGCTGTCCTTTCCTTAGTCTCTGTAGCTGCTGTCTGAAGGGAAAATCAGTTTGCTTGAAGTGGCACGCACGGTGCTGGCGGTGGTGTCCACGGCCACTGCCATGGTATTGCTCTGGTTGCCAGGCTGGCTTCCTCTAAGGCACCCTGTAACTTCTAGGAGGTTCAGGAGGCCCAGAGGGACAAGTCAGGCAACTAATTGAGGTATCGATTGGCTTGTTCTTTCTGTCTTAGAAAGGAGTCATCGAAGTAGCGAGGAGTGAGGAGGAGCCTTCGATGAGAGTGGTGGTAGTTGTTTGATTTCTGTGCTCGAAAAATGCTAACAGGCAGTTCCTGAGCTAGAATGGCCAACTGCTTAATGAGCTCTTTGTGGGTACCTGGGGAGCCAGATTCTGAAGAACTAAATAGATGCCTGTGGGAGAGGCTGCATGTCTTAATAGTTTGTGGAATAAAGAGTTTGCAAAGGTAGGGAATCATCTCGGTCCATCACCACAAGTGCATGGACACCCATCATCAGTAGGGGATCATGGCTGAGTCCTGTAGGAAAATGCTGCATAAATGATAGCTGAGGCCAGACTCAGAGGGGGCTGGCGTGGCTGCTGCTGTGCCAGGACAGAGCAGCAATGCTCACAGAACAACTTGGAGAGAGGACTCAGGGCTCCAACACTCACCCTTTCCCCACAGGACCATCTCTTCAACTCCTGTTCTCTCTGCCCTTGTTCTGTTACCACAGCTCACAGGAGTCTCCTTTCTCCTTAAGCTCCAACCATGCCTATCCTGGTTCTTTTATCTGAAAGGAGATTTGCCAACCTGTTCAAGGCACACTTCATTTCTGGTTTGGTTGTTGGTATCTGCCTAACTTATCTACAGAAGGGCTCCATGCAGTCTGCTGTCAGCGTTCTGCCAACCAGGAACACAAATGTGTTACCTTATCTGGAGAGGGAAGGTAGGCGCCTGTGTCAGTAGGACCATGCTGTGTGCATTGCTGGCAGAGGTTCCAGGGTAAGTGAGGGGACAGGAAGGTACTCTTGTCCCCTGCCAGCACAGCTCTTCAAGATGCAGCATTAGAATGCCTAGAAACTGGTCACCACCTGGTGTCTCCTGTCCTCCTCACACCATTTCTCCTTTTGAAGTGGCTGCATAACCACAACCAGGGGATCCAGAGAAGGGAGGAGAGAACACTGAGGGGTGCTGGAGGCCTCAGGGGGACAGTGAGCAGGTTTCAGGGAGCAGCTCGTTTCATGGGAGGAGCAAAAGCGTTTTAAACCTTTGAACCTGAGTAGAGGCTAGGTCATCTGCACAGGGAGGCGTTCCAGGAGCTTGCTGGACAAGGAGAGGAGGGGGAGTTTAACCTGGTGACTTCCTCTGGTGTAGGCAAAGGTTGGGGGTGCAGCACCACGTCTGAGGCTGGTAAGGGAGTGGTCTTACTTCCTACCACTCTCACGATGAGATTTCCAGGGTTGGACCCCACTTGCCCCTGCCCCTGCCCCTGACCGGCTCCTCCCTGTCCCATGGTTCACTGGCCCCACAGTCTCTCACGCTTGTTCCTTAAAATTTCTGAACTCTAAATCTTCCTCATTCTAGAAACAAAACAAGTTAGGTTCTTTGAAGTGAGATAAGTTGTTATTTTTGAGCTTTTGACATATACTGAGTTCCCTAAGCTCACAGCCTTCTGTGTGAGTAATTCCCTTGAAAGAAGAAGCTTTCATGTTAACACTTCTCTCAGGGACCCCGCTGGTTTAAGTTGCATATCTGGACTATTCTGCACTGCGACGCACCCTGTTTCCTAAGCATCAAGAGCTTACGTTTCCCAGCAACTGACTTAATCACTGCAAAGTGCCATTAGTTGACTACTGACTAATTGTACTGGTGCCTACTATAAGTTACCTCTAAATTCATCAGAGCAATAAAATGTTTGTGACAGCTGGACTGCTGCCCCATTAGAGATAATAATGTCTCCAGCACCGGGTTTCACTTAACCCCAAGACCTCCCACTGCATCACAGTGTATCATCCAGAATCTTTCTTAGTTCTTCAGTAAGCTGGTCCATCATTAAGCATTGTTACTGGGTGTAGTCAGAAGAGAGCCATCATTAGCATGCCCTGGAAACTGGTCAGAAATATGGAGCCTGGGTACACACTTGAATGCAGCACTCCATCTTAACCAGATCTCAGCGATTCTCATACACAGAATGCGATGACGGGGGCTCTTCTAGCAAGAGCCACAGATCTACCATGTCAGTTGCTTCTTGGATTAAATGAGAAAGAAGCCAGGCGGCTCTGAAGGGTGCATATTTTGATGACTTGACTCTCCAGACTCTGATCCATCCTTGCTGTGCCTCTCCCAGATATAACATTCTTCCTCTCACCTGCCAGAGCGTTCCTCCTGTTCCCTTAGGGTCCTTCTTTGCTTCCTCGATTGCTATAAGGGAGCCCATGTCTCCACTCCGCCCACATTTCTTAGCTGGGGCCTTCAGACCTGGTCCTTAGCAGAGTGTCCCAGCAATGTCCCCTATTTCCCACTAGGGGGTATCTTCTTTGTTTGGAGGGATTTCTCTAGTTGATACCTTGGGGGTTTCAATGCCCTTGAGAGGTGTTCCCAGGTTTGTGCCACTGCCCTGTTACCTGGCTTTTGTGGAAGCGGGTACCACATTGTTCTTTTCCCCCTTTTTTATTTTATTTTTCTTAGATATTTTCTTTATTTACATTTCAAATGTTATCCCCTTTCCTGGTTTCCCCTCCAAAAACCCCTATCCCTTTGCCCCTTCCCCTGATAACCAACCCACCCACTTCCTGGCCCTGGCATCCCCCTACACTGGGCCTTAGAGCCTTCATAGGACCAAGGGCCTCTCCTCCCATTGATGACCGACTAGGCCATCCTCTGCTACATATACAGCTAGAGCCATGAGTCTCACCATGTATTTTCATTGATTGGTGGTTTAGTCCCTGGGAAATCTGGGATACAGGTTGTTCCTCTAATGGGGCTGCAAACCCCTTCAGCTCCTTGGGTACTTTCTCTAGCTCCCTCATTGAGGACCCTGCGCTCAGTCCAATGGATGGCTGTGAGCATCCACTTCTGTATTTGTCAGACACTGGCAGACCCTCTCAGCAGACATCTATATCAGGCTCCTGTCAACAAGCTCTTATTGGCATCCACAATAGTGTCTGGGTTTGGTGATTGTATGTGAGATGGGTCTTCAGGTGGGGCAGTCTCTGGATGGTCATTCCTTCAATCTGCTCCACACTTTGTCTCTGTAACTCCTTCCATGGGTATTTTGTTCCCCCTTCTAAGAAGGAATGAAGTATCCACACTTTGGTTTTCCTTTACGTGGTCTTTGAATTCTATCTTGGGTATTCCAAGCTTCTGGGCTAATATCCACTTATCAGTGAGTGCATATCATGTGTGTTCTTTTGTGATTGGGTTACCTCACTCAGGATGATATCCTCCAGATCCATC
>NC_034602.1:20562593-20602492 GCF_900095145.1 Mus pahari
GTGAGGTGGAATCTCAGGGTTGTTTTGATTTGCATTTCCACGATGACTAAGGATGTTAAACATTTTTTTTTTTTAGGTGCTTCTCAGATATTTGGTATTCCTCAGTTGAGAATTCTTTTTTTAGCTCTGTACCCCATTTTTTAATAGGGTTATTTGGTTCTCTGGAGTCTAACTTCTTGAGTTCTTTGTATATAATGGACATTAGCCCTTTATCTGATTTAGGATTGGTAAAGACCTTTTCCCAATCTGTTGGTGGCCTTTTTGTCTTATTGACAGTGTCCTTTGCCATACAGAAGCTTTGCAATTTTATGAGATCCCATTTGTCCATTTTTGATCTTACAGCACAAACCATTTTAGGTTTAGGCTGAAAGTCAATTTTTATTCAGTATTAGAATGGCTATTCCTGCTTGCTTTTTGGGACCATTTACTTGGGAAATTGTTTTACAGCTTTTTACTCTGAGGTAGTGTGTCTGTCTTTGTTGCTGAGCTGAGTTTCCTGTATGCAGCAAAATGTTGTGTTCTGTTTATGTAACCAGTCTGTTAATCTATGTCTTTTTATTGGGGAATGGAGTCCATTGATATTAAGAGGTATTAAGGAAAAGTCATTGTTGCTTCCTGTTATTTTTGCTGTTTTTCCCCCTTTTTAAAATTGACTTTTATTCAATTTGCAGGTGATTGAAGCAAATCTAAAGGGAGAATTAAACCTAAAGATAGAAACTGAGCTAGTGTGTGTGACTACTCATTTTAAGGATCTTGAAAACCCTCTATTACGTGAGTTTTCTTATGAGTTATGTTTTGCTTCTAACAAAATTGTTTCAATATATATTGAGTTCTCAATGAACACATTGAAGTTTGATTTTCTTTGTTTCCCATTTAAGAAGGGGCTAAGATTAGACTCCCTGTCCCTATGACATAGTGGTGCAGTTAGCACTAGGCAAGGTGCCAGTTTGCCAGACAGAAGGTGCAGAAGGGTGCTTCCCTCCTCTGGGATTCTGGTCACAACAGTGACTTTCAAGAACTTAATAGCCCTTCATCTGTCACTCTGCTGTGAGAAGTTGAGATTCTCATCAGGGCTGGAGTCACAAGTTGTGTCTTTTTTTCCTCTAGTCAGTCCAAGCAATTCCTTCAAGTTTAGGTTGGCAGATACAAAATATGGTACAGAAATACTTGGTGACACTTTTCATCACATAAAGGGCCAGAAAGGAATGTGCAGTCAGTTCAGTAAGCCTTGAAGGGAGGGGTGATTGTATAGATTAGTGAGCAGTGAGCTCAATGTAGAATCCTGTCCTTAAGGAGAGAAGTAGCCAGAGAATGAGAAGGAAAGCGTCTGGAATAATGGGAGCCGTTTTCTGATATACATATGTCCTGATAAGATGACTCCATGACCTTTAGGATGATTAGTTATTCCAGGTTTGCTTCCACATAAGCAGAAATACTACTATTAACCCTACAAGAAACCTTTGCTTTGTAGTGAGGGGCACATTGCTACATAGCATGAAGCTTCTGAGAAAAGGATGTGAATGAACTTGGTTTTCTTGGTGCTGTGTGTGTTTGTTCATAATACATTCTAAGTCTGTGGCCTCAGCATGCTAGGGAAGTGATCACCCACTGAGCTACCTCCCCATCCCTGACATGAATTATTTTGATGTCAAATTACAGTATTTTAACTAGTTCAAATGTCTGCTGAAGAGGTTTGCCTTATCGGGCATCACTTGGAGGGGAGCCCCTTGGTCCTATGGAGGCTCAGTGACCCAGGGTATGGGAATGCTAGGGTGCTGAGGCAGGAGTGGGTGGGTTGGTGGGGGAGCAACCTCATGGAGGCAGGAGGACGGGGGGGGGTTGGGGGGAGGGATGGGGGATTGTGGAGGGGAAAGTGGGATGGAGGATAACATTTGAAATGTAAATAAATAAAATAACCAATAAAAAAAAAAATGTCTGCTGAATGAGTAACATTCACAAGTTGCAGTCTACCTGGCTGCTAGAAAGAACTGTAGGGTCTGTCAGTTAGTAAGTAAGTAAGCACACTGCACATTTCTGAGTTCCTTGTTATGGGAATGTTGGACTTAACAACAATTCATGTCATTGCAGCCTCTGACAGTGTCTCTCAAAACCGACACCCAGAAGACATGGCCAAGGTGCACATTGACATAAAGAAACTCCTCCAGTTTCTTGCTGGACAGCAAGTGACTCCCACCAAGGCAGTGTGCAGTGAGTTTGCTTCTCCATTATTCACCTCCTGTGTGATATGCGTACAGTCCTACATATGCAAGTATGCCCAGTTCTGGGAACTCGAGTACCCTGCCTGAGACAGTCAGGCTTGAAAGTTCCCTTGAGCCAGAGGTACCTAGAGATGCTGAGGAAGAGTGATGCTGAACAGTGCAGAACCAGAAAGCCAGTAGCCATGCTAACCTGGCAATGGGCTGCAGCCTGCTGCTGTCAACATGGGCTCTGCCTGTAGTACTGTCAACAGGGCAGACGATCTCCCAGCAGCTGAGTCTATCAGGTTTTACATAATCAGAGTCCTGTATACACTTTTGCTTAGATCTGAGTCTCAGCTGAAGCTCGTACCTTTCATTGCCCATCTGCACTCACATACTGATGTCTCCGCCTCAGTTGTTGGTTATTCATTGTGGTCTGGCTCTGACTCTGAGGTTACACACTGCTCTGCTCCTCCCCACCTGCTCACCCCACTGAGCTAGGCAGCTCCTCTAGAGCTTCTCGAAGCTCTGTGTCTCCTTGGTTTTGTGTTTGTTTTTGTTGTTTTAAAGAAAGGCACAGCAAATGGCCTGAATGTGACATCCTTCCCTTTATGGAAAGCACCCAGGCTGACCTCTCATCCATTAGTCGACAAGGCTGAAGATGACCTGAGACTAGACCATGTAATAATAAGACAGAAAGTTCTGAGTAGCTCTGTCAAGGGCCAGCCTTCCTAAATGACAAAAAGAAAGGATGTGTCCCAGTTAGGGTTACCATTGTTGTCACTGAAACACCATGACCAAACGCAGCTTAGAGAGGAAAGGGTTTATTTGGCTTACACTTGCACAGCACTATTCATCATCGCAGAAAGCCAGGGCAGGAACTCAAACAGGGCAAGAACCTGAAAGCAAGAGCTGATGCAGAGGCCACAGAGGAGTGGCTTGCTCCTTACAGCTTGCTTGGCCTGCTTTCCTATGGATCCCAGGACCAGGAGCCCAGTGGTGGCAATGCCCACAATGGTCTAGGTGCTCACCCATCAATTACTAATTAATTGCCTACAGCTCCATCTTATGGAGGCATTTTCTCAACTGAGGCTCCCTCCTCTCTGATGTCTAGCCTGTATCAAATTTACATAAAGCTAGCCAACACAAAATGAGAAAGCACAGAAGAGACTGTATGAGAGGCTATGGAATCAGAACACAGGGAAAAGTTTCATGATTTGTAGTATAGCTATCACCGTGTGCACAGGGGCACAAACATTCAGACCTTGCCCATATACTTTGGTCACCTCACTGTGAATACATGCTTTTACCAGAAAGGCTAAATTGGTTAAGTCGACCTGATTTTTCCCCTAGAGCCTGGGCAGTTTCATTCTGCACCTCTCAACTCTGTTCCCGGTGTGTGGCAGTGGCATGTGCTGTAACCCTCAGGAGCCCTCAGAGGTCTCATGGCAGATAAGCCTTTGGGATAGGTGGGGATGAGCATCTGTCTTTAACATCTGGTTCTTTTCCTCCTAGATATCGTTAATAACAGAACTGTTCATTTTGATTTGCTCCTGGAAGACGTCTCCCTTCAGTATTTCATCCCAGCCTTGTACTAGCACCGTCTCAGCAGACTTGGGAGCACAGAAACTTTTGTCACTATGAGAGAAGCACTGGACGATATGGTCAGTCAGCTGCCTGTCCACACAGTACCACACATCTGTACTTGGCTTATTTCTCTCCCTATGCTGCTTTAAGCACAACTGTGCTTAATGAAGCACAGTTGGATAGTCACTCCTTCAAATTACTCAATACCAATCCTCTTATCTCTAAGACATTAAGAAGAAAATAATTTATTTTTTTTATAGAGTTTTTGTTGTTTTGTTTTCTTCTGGTGCGGAGATGAGACCAGGGCCTCGTGCATACTGAGCATGTGCTCTGCCACTGAGCTGCCCCCCCCCCCCCGTCCCTGTCTAAAATTTGAGTAGTGGTTGGTTTGTCAATGAGGTTACAAAAATTATATGTGTAGAATTCATGTTGCAGTCAGTACAACCCAGGTAGTTTCCAGCTCATTCCCTGGTATAACACAGCTGTCTGTTTTCAGAGTTTAGCATGCTCATTTCTCCCATCCACACATCTGGGAGATCAGTGCGAAATGGACAGCCCCTCTGCCCCTGCAGCATGCCGGGTTTCTCACCACACCGTGAGTGTACAGCTACTGCATGTGGAACCTTGCAAGCTTACAGAAGATTCAAGTCCACTCACTTCCTTCTCGCTGTCTGCAGAGCCAGAGAGCCTGGGGAAGCTGCAGAGCTCCCAGCCTGGAGAAATTGGGTCCCTGAGAGCCTAAAGGCCCCAGAAACCTACCCAGCCCACATAGTTCCCATCTTGAACTTGTCCTTTTTGTATTTTCTGGTTTTAGGTTATAATTCCCTGTTTTGTAGCACTCAGGATCAAGCCCAGGACTGGGTACATGCTATGCAAGCACCGTGTGTCAAATTCTATCTCCAGTCCTTTATATCATAATTGTGTATAATGCTTCCACAGTGTCAGATCTACCCTTCTGTAAAGCACGTTGTTTTGTGTAAAGCAGTGGAAGCTCAGCTGTCTGTCATATCTGTGAAGTGATGAGGGTGTGTCCTGCTCCTGATTGGAGCTGGCTCACCCAAAACAGTGACTTCCCATTCTCCAAAAACACCATTACCAGGTTTTCAGTTTTAACTAGGTGTCATGAGATGGCATCATAAACAGAGTTTTCATGTCACAAAGTCAAGGCCTAAGTTGCCTAGGATAAGATTTTAAAAGAAGAAAATTAAACAAAAAGAACATTTCATTTTTGTCTTTTTCAAATTATTAAGGAAAAGTAGCATTTCTCAATGGCTGTTAGGATTATTCATTTCCATTTTTACTAGAAAGGTTCTTGTGTAAGTCAAGCTGGACTCAGATGAGCTGTACATAGATTGGCCTGGAACGCCTAAGCTCCTATCCTGCTCCTAAGTGTTGTGACAGATAGGAGCCATCACACCACTGGCTCTGCTGCTATTTAATAAGATGTGTTTAATTAAACTAATATTTTAAAATTAGGGATTCTTTAATTGTTAACACTTGTAACAAAAATCAGTCAAAATCACAATGCAGATGGAATTTCGGGAGACTCCCTACACCTTGTTCCTTAGGCCTGTCTTTCTGCTGGAAGTACCAGAACCTCACTAGTCACCAGTTTCACCACTGCTGCATACCTGATGCCAGTAACATTACAGCGACCTAACGTTGGGGGAGAACAAGCTTCCATTGGCAGTCAAGGGATGTGGTCTTTCTGGTTCTTGATGACATTCTTGGTAAACGTGACCCAATTAGTGGAGTACCCTTTGTTCGTTTTTTTTTTTGCTTGTTTGTTTGTTTTTTTTTTGTTTTGTTTTGTTTGTTTTTTGAGACAGGGTTTCTCTGTATAGCTCTGGCTGTCCTGGAACTCACTTTGTAGACCAGGCTGGCCTCGAACTCAGAAATCCACCTGCCTCTGCCTCCCGAGTGCTGGGATTAAAGGCGTGCGCCACCACGCCTGGCTCCCCTTTGTTTTTAAGAGATGTAATTCTGTACTTTTTAATTTTAAAGATTTTACTGTGATATCAGTGTACAAGCTGGAGGATTGTTTGGGGTTCTATGGCTGTCATTCAGTCCACACAGTCATTCCTCACCTTTCACTCTGTGCCTTCCCTCCTGGGCACCTGGTTATCTCTCTCAGTTTCTATACTTGCCTGCTCTGCACAGCTTTTTAACCTCCTCCCAGGGGCCCAGGCCTCTGGAGCCACCATTCCTTACTACAGCTAGGAGGGCCTGGTGCTCTTGCCTCTGTGGTTATCAGAATCTGCATGTCGGATATCTACTGGTCCTCACCTTTGCACCTTAGTTTCTGCCCATGTCTGTCCTTGTATCGTAAATCTGTCTAGAAATGCTGTCTTCCTGCAGCTACTGCAAAGCTTGATGGCCTTGCCATTTCTACAAGGGTGCTTTCCCAGCATTCACACTTTGATTTCTGTGAGGCGCATCACGGATTGTATTTAAATGGCCCTGGGTAGGCTAGCGCTGCTCTGCTCACACTGTCTCATGTGAACAGAACAGAACAGAACAGACTCCTACAAAGTCTCAGAATGTGGGGAAGCCAAATGCCAGCTCCTGTCTAATTTTTCCACGGTGGAGTCAAATACAGGGAATTTCTCGGTGTGTGGTTCTATGAGCTGCATAGAGCAGCTTTGTAATTACCCTGACTATCTGCTCATGGTTTTGCATTTCTCTGTGATCCAATGGCACAGCTTCACTCCAAAGTTTGGAGAATTCAGGGTAGTCGTCTTGCTGCTGGAAAGTTAGTAGTTGGATTATGTGGTGACATGGAGAAATCACAGTCTCTGCTCCGCCATTTTGCTAATGCCACACTCCAGTTCTGTGCTTTTGTGTGGATTCTGATGGAGAGTCTAAAGGGAGCATGGGTTTGTCAGTTTTTTCTAAAAACAGTGTTAAACTAAGAGATGATAAATTAGAATCACTTGGACATTGATGGTAGGAGGGGTGTTAGTACCACTGTCCTGAAGGTCACTTTGCTATTTACTATCCGTGGGAAAGCTCGAAACTGCTTCCTTTGATTAAATACTTACGCATGTAAAAGTCATTTACCCAGGTTATAATCAAAGTTTAGTACTGTTATAAATAAGAAATTTCTTAATGTGAATGAACAGGGAATTGATAGATAATCTGTGCTGTGATATAATATCATACTACGATAAAGTGCTGCTAATATGGTAACAAAACCAGTGGGATGTTGGTGTCCATGGTGTGACATTAAAGACCAGGAAGCCTGGGTGTATTTTACTTCATTGTTTTTATATTTGTGTATTTTTCTAACAATTTCACAACCAACATTGTAATGATGATATTTTTATAGAATGAAATAAATATTTATAATTTAACTATTACTTGGATTTATTTATTAATGCACATATTTATCTGGCAACTCTTAATTTCCTGAACATTATACACTAGGCTTAATTTTCATAACACATCCTTATTTACCAGAGTGGGAAGTTAGACTTTTTGTGGTGTTAAATTTGTACTGGGTTCATAGTACTGAACCCTGGATTAATAAGGCCCTCTTACCTGGATGAATTTATTCTTATCATGGGCCCAACATGAACAAATTAGCTAGCTGTCCTTCATTGTGACAAAGTATGAGAAGAAAGGTTGAGGCTGATAAGATGGCTCAGTGAGTAAGAGTACTTGCTACCAAACCTAATTACCTGAGTTTGAACTTGAGACACACTGTGTGGAAGGGGAGAACAACAGAAATTATCCTCTGATCTACACATATATGTAAACAGTGACATACATGCATGTGCGCACAGACACACATAAACAAGTGAATGTAATTTACCTCCTGTGAGGCAAAAAGCAGAGAGGGAAGGCAGAGACATTGATGTCCTTTCAAGTGCACACTCCCAGTAGCGAACCTTCTTTCACCAGTCTCCTCATCCTACAGGCCTCTTCACATCCAGACACTCCATGTGGACTTCTGGAGGACATCCAAGGTCTAACCCATATAATAACTGAAACCTGGCATCTAACATAGTCTGTAGAAGAGACTGAGTTCCTCCCTAAGGATGTAGTTTAAGCATTCTTGTGGAGAACAGCTAACACAGTATAAATGTAAATTTCACTTTTCTTTTCTCAGATGAAGTGATGAGTTAAGAGATGTACCCAAGCTTTACCAATACATGACTTGGGCTGAGCCCAGAGGGTTTCTATCTGACTATCCCTAGGCCTAGGCATGGAAGCTTCTAACCTCTGTACAATCTAATCTTTTACAAGCTCGGATATTGAAGGCTTCAGCTTCCGGCCTCCATCTGCTAACCTAGGCCTAGAATGTTTCAGCTTCCAAGACTTACTGCTGAATAAGCTCACTGTTTCTAGCGCTTTCTGCGTTCTGGCTGGCTAGTTCAACTCAGCTGTTCTGACTAAAACTCTCCAACCTGACTGATTCATATTGGCTTCTCTTGGCTTCTGACTGAATTGTTCTGCTTGGAAAGAGTGTCTTTGAACTCCACAAACTGAACTGAACTGCTCCATTTTGAACTGAACTCTTCTAAACTAAACTTCACTGTCTCCCTCACTGCTCTTTAAGTGACCTCTTTCCTGTCTCTTCTTGTGAGAATTGAGTGTATTCTATGTCTGATTCATTCTGTCAAATCTTTCTCTGATTTGTCACTTCATCTGCCCCTCAATTTCAAACATGGCTGCCTCCTTCTATAAACTTTACTTTGTTTGGGATTAAAGGTGTATACGAAGGACATGTGTGGATTTCAGCCAACATGATTAAAGGTATTGACATGTCTGCATTCCAGCCAGATCACACAGACCTACAATATCTTTGGATGTGATCCCTTGCCAGAGCAACCATGTTGCTGGATTAAAATTCCTCTACAAACCAGTTCTTCACAATTACTAGGTGATCAATGAGACAAATCCAGGAACAGTGGAAAAAGAGAAGCCACCTGTCTGGAGTCCAGGTCCCTGTTGGCAGCAGCACTCTCTGCACAATGCTGGATTCAACAATCTAAGGCTAAGATGTGATTCTTCTCAGCATTCAATCCTTCATAATCAATAGGACCCTTAGGGGACCACCAGTAAGTGATTGGAGTTAAAGAAAATGCAGCACTTAGGCCCATTTCCAAATTAGGAGGCATGAGTCAACACCTGTAGCCTTACAAACAAACAAAACCTAGAAAGTGACCTTGTTTTCAGAGGTCTGGTGGCCACGAGCTCCCAATAGCACAAGGCGCATAGTTGCTTTGCCAATGAGTATAGGAAAATGATTCAGCGACATCATCTACTGGCTTGCAGCTCACTGGTTTAGTCAGTGTGTCCAGTACACCATGACACCACTCTGTGACCATAAGTCACTCTACCCAGACAGCCTTCTATGCCTAAGCCAGGTTTGTGAGCTTAAGCTTTCAGAGATTCCGTGTGTAAACATCCTAAGCACTACTACCATGTACATGTTCACGTAGCTGTTTGTCATTATCTTGCTTAAGACAACATCCTATATAGCTCATCCTATGAGGTACCTTGCCCGAGAGGGGGAAAATGCAGGTGCCTAGACAGAAGCAAGAACAAGAATGAGTTGAATTTCTGTACTTTAATGTGGACATTTCTTAGATGGTTTGCAAAGGACTCTGCCAAAGACTGCGAAATATAAAGAGCCCTTACAGGTGGAAAGCACAGAGCCAGCGTCTCCTCAAGGTCCCACTTCATGCTGAGACTTCACCAGTTCCTAGAGCATGCTGTATTTCTTTTTTTCTTTTCTTTTCTTTCTTTCTTTCTTTCTTTCTTTCTTTCTTTCTTTCTTTCTTTCTTTTTTTTTTTTTTAACAAGGCAAGATGCTATTCTCACTATAGTTTGGTTTTTGGGGGTTTTTTTTTTAAGAGCTAACAGAGGGAACTTCTATTCAAGACAAGTAAGTTTTCAGATAATTTTGCACTGTATAAGAAGAAAAAGGCAAATTAATGGTAATGGATATCTTCCTATGCTTTTCTAGTTGTAATAAAAGCACTAGACATTTCTTAAATGTTTAGTGCATTCCAAGCCCTTCCCTAGTGCTGGGAATACAGAAAGTGACAAAGGCACACACCAGATCATTGGTAAGAAACGATGAGGCCTAAGACCAACATATTCTTCTGACAATACAAATGAGCTTTTAAACTGGAGCATGCTGTATTTCAAATCAGGAATGTGATGCTCACTGTGACTTCAGTGTTTATTCCTCCTATGTACCTAGTGGACCTCCTTGC
Source organism: Mus pahari (assembly GCF_900095145.1). Lineage (NCBI taxonomy): Eukaryota > Metazoa > Chordata > Mammalia > Rodentia > Muridae > Mus > Mus pahari. The sequence goes on from NC_034602.1 coordinate 20,572,606, forward strand.
TGACTGAGCAAACTGTAAGTACCCAGGAGAAAGAAGAGCAGCTTTACCCCAGATCCTGGGAGGAGAGAAAGGCCATGCACTGGACACCAACTCTTGACCCTAGTCTGCCTTTGCACTCTGGATCCTTAATGTCTGTATATGATCTGGATTTTAAAACGAATCATAGGTGTTTGAAATGATTCAGTTCATGATACATACATATGTGTCCAGTGTCAGTATAATAGCATTTACCTGGCAAAGCACTCCAGGTAAAAGAACAGGAGTGGAGGCAAGGTTGGGGGTAGGCACAGGAAGCCAATACAGGTAACTATTGTAATCAGTTAAAATATTTGTTGTACTATAACCCTAAGGGTGCAGTAGTGGCACACATAGCTATTTGGTAGTCAACAGATCTCTAATTTCACTTAAGACCACTCTACAAGAGAGAGATCACTCCTGGTTCTGGAAATCCAGCCCCTACCCAGAGATGGTGAAGATATGGATCTCGGAGGAAGACTTAGAACTGCCACTTCAGTAAACCAGCATAATTCCTAACTACGTTCTAAATATGTGTTCCTGTACCACAGGTAAGTATAGTCCTTACCCCTCATCAAAGAAACTTCGTCTTGCAATAGACAGTACAAGTTATTAAAACGTAGAGTTCTAGAGCCCAGTCCACATAAAAAATGTACTTAAGGAAGATTGCAGAAAAAGGGACAGGAAGATCGTAAGAGCCAGAGGAGTAGGAAGTTTATTGTGAGGTTGTATCTCCTAGAAATGTCAGAAGCTATGCATGACGTGAACAAGTACAAAACCAATGGACATGCTAACATGGATAGAAGAGAACTCGAGAGGCCTCAAACCTAGACAAAGAACTACCGGCAACCAAAGCTCAAGTCTTAGAGTGGGAGATAGTCTTCTCCAGGGAAGAGCACACCAATGTGTTATCTAACACCAAATGATCAGTCCTGAATATATATCTATAATATTCTATAAATATCATTATAATATATAAGATTGTATAAAGCGAGGAGGTTATATTTATATATTTAGAAGTGTGTGTGTGTGTGTGTGTGTGTGTGTGTGTGTGTGTGTGTGTTGGGGCAGGGGGTGTGAAGTAGTAAAGAAAAAGAGGTAGCCCAGCGGTGGTAGTCCTTCCTTTTAAAAAATCCAGCACTCAAGAGGCAGAGGCAGGCAGATTTCTGTGAGTAGGAGGCCAGCCTGGTCTACAGAGGGAGTTTCAGGATAGCCAGGGCTACATAGAGAAACTGTCTCTAAAACAAAAACAAAAAACATGAATTTGAATGAGACCAAGGTGGGATGGTTTGGAGAAAGGAAGGGAAAGGGGAGAAATGTACCTTATAGTATTACATTATAAGCTGAAAACAAGTTTATATTATAAAAAAATATGTACTAATAACCCCCCCCCCCAAATGAATGTGTGCTGTGCTTTTCTTAAGAAAACAATTTAGACACGGAGGTGGCCATGCTCATTCCCTGTGCTCACAGCAGCGGTTAGAAGAGAAATCACAGTGGCCACCAAACCCTACAACATTGCCTTCATCTCTGCAGTGGTGACTGATGCTGCCGAGACAGAGAACAGCTAAGGAAAGGTGTCTGCCCATTTGGGGGCAGCAGATTGAGACATCTGACGATTGTACAGCTTTTGATTTTGAAGAACCATGGAAGCTTATAGACGAGATAGACGTCCTTTGTAATTCAATTATGTGGGGCAAACTACCTCATCTCTCGCCCTCCTCCTCCTCCTCCTTCTCCTCCTCCTCCTCCTCTCGTCTTCTTCTCCCCCTTCCCCACATCCTTCTTTCTCTAGTGGGGAACTGAGCCCAGGACCTAGAAACACTAAATATACCTCCGTCCCTAAAGGTTCCACTGTTGGTACTAGATATAGTAAACTGTTATTGTTGCTGCATTGTTTTGTATTTTCCCTTAAAGATGACCTTAAAAGTGTGTCCTGACCTGGCAGGCCACCCTGCTATTCTTCACAGAGCCACAGTACTTTAATACTCTGTTTCCTTTAGCCACTGTTAATCTCTGTCCTTTTAGGGAACACCTTTGAGGAAACAGCTTTCTAGCTGCCCAGTGCACCTCTGTGCAGGATGTTTGGGGTAGGGGTGAGGGGACTTGCCATTGGCTCATTGCCTGTAGTATGCTAATGAAGAGCAGGGAAAGTTCACTGCTCTGGCTCCTAAGCACTGAGAGCCTGCCCTGCCTCTTTCAGGACCCTTCCGTGGCCGCTCCCCCACCAGCACTCACTCAGCAGAGCCAGTTGAGATCTTTATGCTGAGTGCAAATCACCAACAGGATGCGGACCAACACCCTGGGAGCAGGTTGCCTGAGAATGGGCTGGAGAGTACTCATCACAACCTGGGCCCTGTTCTTAGAGCACTCCACTCCAGGAATCAGCTCAAGCCACTGTGAGTTTCAGTTCTGTCACAGTCTTAGCAATCTAACCCCAACCCCGTGCTGCACCACCTCGATGATTTACTATAATCTGCCCAGGTGCTGTGCTTGAGGCTCTCTATGCATGTTGGGATCCTGAGGGTGGCTGGCGCTGGGGAATGGTACTGTAGACGATGCAGAGTGTCCAAAGATAGGCAATGGGAGACATCTACAGGCTATCTCTAGGAGCAAAAATCAGTGCTGGCAATTTTGCTCCCTACAAAAGGACACAGCAGCCTATGCACTGCTTATGAGTAAGAAGTGGGGTGATGCTGGGCCACTCTTTGGTACCTTCACAGCAAGCTTGGGTTGAAAGCAAATGTTAGCCAAGGGACACTACTAGTCAGAATGTGATCTTGAGCCCCGGGATGCAAAGCTGACTGCTCCTACAATCATCTTTCTGGAGTTATCTTCCCCGTATTTTTTGTTGGGCACTTACAGCTGCGAATGTGGTATTGCCCGGGTCTGAAGGGGGTGTTAAAAGCCATCCACAGCATCCTAACACAGAAGGACTGTGTCTCAGGAAATGCTTGTGCCTTTGAAACAGCAGGTGTTCTGCATTCTTTCTACTGTGGATTGTATAAATAAATGTTTGCCGTTTTGTTTAGACTATTGAATTCTTCAGGAGATGCCATTTGTACTTAAATATCCATCTATCCTTTGCATTGTATACAGTTCAAATACCTTAACCCTTTTGTGCAGTAAGAAGGACCCCTGAAGTTATCTAACTCCAAAGTAGTGTATTGAATCTGAGCACAGAATCTGTGGTTTCCAAGAATGCTTTCAAAAGACATGGCTCGTGATCCAAGCTTAGAAAAGACCAATGGGAATTTTCTAAGCTGTCTTCATTTTGTGTCTTCCAGAAGATTCCCTTGGGGCTCATTCCAGCAGGGTTTCTATTCTTACATACTAATTGCATGCAAAGAAATGAAGCCGTCCCTTCTTTTCCTCACTTCTTCCCCTAACAAGAGCATCTAGGATCCTGCCAGGCCTTTGCTGGCTCCTCAGTGAAGAGCTGAGGTATGGGCTTTTCAAGGGATTGTGTTTAGAAGCCACTGCGTTAATCACATCCAGAGTGTCTGTGCCTGTAGTGGTCTCTAGGGTGTCACCTCTAGGGTGTCACCTGGCCTTCTCCAGCTGGTTTGATTTCAAGGGCTCGCAACATGGGTGGGACATGCCTCTGGTCTGCACTATGGGTTTGTCTCTGTGCTCTGCTTCACATCACACTAGTGAAGTGCTCAGCAGGTCCCAGGCTGTGGGGAATCAGGCTGACAATGTGGGAAACCAGTAACCTCTAGCCGGATATGGGCAGTTTAAGAACACAGCACCTGCATGACTGTAAAGAGAGAGGGAGCAGCAGAAGAGGGGAGGGGGGGAGGGAGAGAGAGAGAGAGAGAGAGAGAGAGAGAGAGAGAGAGAGAGAGAGAGAGAAAGGACCAAGCACAGGCCGGCAGGTGGTTCTGTAGCAATGGCCATTTCCTGCTCACTGTAGTTAAGTTACAGTATCATTGTCTAATGATGGGGCAGCTAATTCTTCATTTTACCTCAAATCAGACTGACTGTGTCTTTCACATCCTTAACCCCTGTCAGTTCTGGAGCCTTTGGTTAGCAGTGAGGATGCCACAATCTTCGAATTTGTCATCTTCGTACATCTAGTCCTCCAAAAGGGCAAAGATGGCCAGCAGTTCCTGATGTTGGATGTGGCTGTCTGCCAGCAGGCCAAGTGGCAGGTGTCTTTACCCTGGGACTCTTGAGGTGTTAGATCTTGTACAAAGCATTTTCCTTCAGCAGTGGGGTGTTGGAGAGAGAAAACTGTTTGATTACAAACACGTTGCAAATTGAATCCTACTGGTTCCTTGGAAACAAATCCACTTTGAGTTTACTAGTAAAGCTGCAAAGTACACAACAAACACAGAAGGGAGAAAATAAAAGGGATTAACAGGAGAGAGAGATGGGGGAGAGAGAGAGAGAGAGAGAGAGAGAGAGAGAGAGAGAGAGAGAGAGAGAGAGAGAGAAGCTTAAAGACCACCACCAGCTCTTCTTGGAAAGATAAGGCACCAGTGTCAACAGAGGGCCCTTTAGTCTCCAAAGGGGCCTAGAAGCTCTGCTTATTCAGCCTGCAGAGTTGAAACAGCTCCCAGCAAACACAGGACACAGGTAGATTAGCCAACCCAGCAGGCTCTTCTCCCTTCCCCCAGGGCTCCTCCCCTTTCCCATCTGAAAAGGAGCTTTGTACAGGAAAAACATCCCCACCCTGATGATTAATACTTTCCTTTTGTGGTCACTACAAGCTCACCGACAGTTCTAGAAAGGAAAGACTTCCTAATTTCCTGAGTCAGACAGAATAAGACTAAGGACTCTCTATGTAGACTCTCTTTGGAGGTTGGGACGTTTGTGTAAATTAGAATTAGGAGAATGGCCCAACACTTTCATAAACAATAAGAGGTTGCCTTATAATCACAGCGGATCTGGTCCCTGCTTCTGAATGGCAAAGTAGGAAACTAAATGAGAGCTATCCAGAACAATTGATCCTTCGGGTCCCCAAGAGAAAGGTACCATGAGAGAGAACACTGAGGGACCCAGGATGTTCTCCACTGAGTCTGCATAACAGAGATGCCACTGGATGGATACTGACCTCTGGGAGCCTGGGCTTATTGGCTGTGACGTTTTGCTACCAGATTCCCTCACTTCTTCTGCAGTAGCTTGAGAACAGTCCTGCATCTGTTCCATGCAGTCACACAAAGATCCCTACCTACATAAGCGTGTCTCCTAAGGAGAGAGTGGAGACCTAAAAGATTTCTGATTAGCGAAGTATTGCCGCAGTATATCTCTTTCTCTGTGTATGATGTGTACACCACGTGAGCTCTCCGTACAGAGATTAGCAGCCTCAAGTGCCTCTGTCACCCTGTCTTCCAGTGAATGTGGCAGGAGCCTGGTGTGCTGACTGTTGTAACCGGGACCAGCTAGCACAGCTGGACCAAGGACAAAGGACCAAGGACACTTCTGAGGACCAGAAAAGGTGAGCTGGCTTGGGTGGGGGTGATGAGCTGAACTGTAAACACTGCCTTCAGAAATGTTTCTTTCAAAAGAAATTGGGTTAGGTTTAGATTTACTCGTTTTATTTGTATGAATGTTTTCCCTGTATGTATATGTGTCAGCCTGGTGACTACAGAGGTCAGAAGAAGGCATTCCGGCCTCTGGAATTGGAGGTACAGATGAATCTGAGCCACCATGTGTGAGTGCTGGGAAGTGACTTCTGTCCTCAAGGGCAGCAAGTGTTCCTATCTCCTAAGTCATCTCTCCAGCCTCTCACAATGAATGGCTTGGATGTGAACTGCCCCAGCCAAAGTCTCAGCTGGTGGCATTATTTGGGGGAGCCTGTGGAAACTAGGAGATAGGACCTAGCTGGAATGAACAGGTTACTGGGAACACATTCTTGGGGGCACTGCATCTCATCTTTATAGTGTTTGCTTTTCAATTGTTTATGTTAGACATTCTCACAATGTCTAACATAAATCCTTACTATCCACTCTTAACAACCCTTAATATCCACTCTTACATCAATGGAAGAAAAGCAGGGCTGTTTTGAAGGAGTTGCCTGAATTAAATACCTTTCAATACCGGAACAATTTAAAACTGACTATTGTCTTTATAGTAGATAAAAGTATGCCTGTGATGTCCCAAAGATTAACCCAAAATAGCTGAATGCAAATTTGGAAAAGGTCGGAGTCTGTCTGCCTTTCCCAACACTCTGCTGCAGAAGGGTCTGAGCTCTCTTGTGGCATCCTGGCTGCTCATGTGCCAGGCCTTCTCTTTGTAGTGCCATGCCCTGGAGGAGGTTCTGAGCTTGCTAAGATAGAGAGGGAGAAAGACACCAACTACCCTTGCTTTCTCAACTGTAGCAGTAGATGCTGCTGAGAATGCACTTATCACTAAGGCATTTGAGAGGTCTCCAAGGACCACCTTCATCCCTGAGCAATGCCCATCACTCTTCCCACCAACCCAACACAGATGCCTGCTGTTGGCAGAGGACAGAGGCTGTCTGTCAGTTTCTCTTGAAAAACTCAACATAAGCAGCAAATCGAAGGGCACAGCATATCCTCTTATTTCCAATCATCCCTCTCCACTCACTTCTCGGGTAGCATACTAGTATTGTTTTGAGGAGCTGTGCTACTTAAACTCAGCCGTCAGCTGGCTGCTGGTGGCAAGATGTGGCACCAACATAGCTGGTGTATACTTTTCCCAAGGTCTGAACCAATCAATCCGGGCTGGCCTTAGGGCACCGCTGTCCACTGGCCTGGCATCATTGGTGCCTACAGTGTAGACTTTGCAGATGGCTGGGACTCTGTTGATGTTCCGAGTCAGACTGGACGTGCTCCAAATTCCCATGTGGGACCCCGGCAGGACACTTCTCATCTCCAGTGTTTTTATCCCTAAATCTGAGTACCCTTGCTGCCCTGTCTGTCTGCCCCATCAAGTCATTGCAGACAAGACCTAAAGGAGCACCCAGAAGAATGTTTGCCTGCCTGCCTTTTAGCTCACTGGCTGCTTCTGTGTCCTGGCCACGCTTTCACCAAGGACACCAAGAGGCAAGAGCAATGGGGCTATCCTTGTTGCTACTTGAAAATGCCTTTGTTTAACATCACTGCTGCCAAAGATCATTCAATTTGGCTGCATAGCTTTCCTGTGGCTCTTTAAAATCGCCTGCCCTTTTCTTCCAAAGCCTTCCTCCCACTGACTTGCTTGTAATCAGGAGCTCCAAGAAATTACTCCTTTGCTATGGGTCGCAGGTAGGCTGTCCCTCAGCATGGACTGTGGTGTCAGCACAATGAACAGAAGTTAGGAGCGGGTTTGCCCTCCAGCGTGCTGCAAGCAGACCTTTGAGTCTGCAGTGTGGTTTGCCGGTTCTTCTTGTTCATGCCTCCGTTTTTTGACCTTTGAAAGGTGAACATAGGTAGGGGTGGACATCGTTACCTTTGGAATTACTCAGTAGATTAACTGAGGCCATCCCAACCCCGCTGTCTTTCTTCATCTTCACCAGATAAGCTTGCCAACCTCTTCTGGGTTTTCCCCACCTCTCTTTACCTGCATAATGTTTTCGTCTGCCCCCTGGTGGTCGCTACTTGGTTATTGCTTCAAGAACCAAGCTTATGATAGAAAACCCAGGTGTTTTGTTTGTTTGTTTGTTTTCTTTGTCTTCATATAGAAATTAAATTACATGCGTTCTCTACATTCCATAGACACCCGATAAAGGTTTAAAAATACCCTACAGATTTAAATGGGTAAAACAAAAAAATCCTACAGAATTGAACACATTTTCACCCAAGTAGAATCTAGCACCAAAAATCATTCTAAAAGCCTACAGTGTAATGGAACAGCACGGCGGCTCTTTCTGGAATGGCAATCCCAGCACCAGTTTTGCAACACAGGCTCCTTTCTTCTTCATTGAATCATAGGAAGAATGGGAGGGGAAACAAAAAGGAAGGAAAATGAAGCTGGAAGGGGGAGTGAGAGGAGGAGGAGGAGGAGGAGGTAGAGGAGGAGGAGGGGAGGAGGGGAGGAGGGAGGGGAGGAGGAGACAGGGAGGAGGAAGGAGGCAGGCAAGAGGTGCTGTTGTTTAGGAAGAGGCAGCACATTTGCCAGGAGCTCAGAGATGGACAATGATTTCTAGTGCTCTATTGCAGCTCTGTTCTGTGGCTAGTAACCAGTGTAGCCCTAAAATCCAAACAACACCATCAACTGTCAGAGTCAAAACCAGAACCCACAGCCTAGTTCCACATCAATTCATCCACTGCTCTTAGATTGTTTTGGTCAGCCATAGTTAGGTCAGGTATCGGGGAGTCATGGTCTGAAGGGCAAGGTCCAAGGTCTCTGGAGAAGCTACTAGGGAGTATGCGGAGTGGTCTTTGAAGTGGAGCCAGGCAACTGCTTTTGGTACCTCCAGAACCAGTGTGAATGCTGGTTCAGTTCGAATGCAGGCTATTCCACTTGCCAGTGATGCCAGCATTTCCAAGTCAATGTATCTCCCTCCACTTCTAGGATCTTGCCTTACAAAGTAACTATACCCGACCCCTGTGTTCTCCTTTAGTTACTGTAACCAAAGACCTGAGACAATCATCCAACAGCAACCAAAGATGCATGTGGACTCACAGCTTGGGTCCATTCAGCCCATATGAGTTGACCTTGCTGATTTAGACCTGCAGAGAAGCAACACAGGAGGGCCACAAGGGTGTGACAGAGCAAAACCATCACTTGTGGCCTAGAAGTGGAGAAAGAGGTCCACGGGTCCCACAATCACACACCCCTTAAAAGCCCTTCCACCTCCCCATTACACCACTCTGGGGACCAAGCTCTTTACACACAGGCCTCTGGGGGAACCACAACACAATCTGAGTTTCTATGGAGATTAAACCGGAGGATAACAATAGTGTAAGGGTTACATTGGTGACGAAATTCCAGACTCGGGGACTGGAGAACAGCTAGAGAGGCAGGACACGAGATGCAGAGGAGGAGTCTCAAAGCCCAGGACTGAACTTGAGTGTCAGCTCCTTCTATCAGAGCAGGAAGCCAGACCCACACTTTGCCCAATGGAAGTTGAATTTAGTTAACTAGAAACAGCCTCCAAACTTGAAACCAAAATGCAAAAGCCACAGAAGTGTGTAACTCTTTGCCCGTGTGACAGTCACTTGCCTGATGAATCTGTGACAGGAATATGGATGTGGGTGAGGAACAGCACTAACTCCTGTATTTATTTCCATGCACAGGGGTTTCCAGCTGATTTGCTCTGTCTCCTCAAACGGCAAGACCCCAATGGGGGCCTGGGAGAAGGGGTGTCTTCTGTTTTGTAGCTGCAGCCTCACAGCCTTCTGCAGTGGAGTACTACCTGGTAAGGTGTAAAGAAAGGGCGAAGCCGCCACAGCCAAGCCACAGGCACCCATGTGTTGACAATGTTCTATTTCACAGACCGTCTGCCCAGCATCCTGTCAGGTGGGAGGCAGTCTTGTGGTTTGGAGCCAGTGTTGGATCCCAAATTCTGTGGTCAAATGCAGGTTGAAGGCAGAGAAACAGAGTTCATGTCTGTCCTCAAAGGACTCTTCTGGGTCTGCAGATAAGATGACATATGATAGATGAATAGAGAGGAAGCAAACAGATCCAATACAAGTTTTATGTAGCTCGGAAGCCCTCAGAGAAAAATGGGGAGAGAGAGAGAGAGAGAGAGAGAGAGAGAGAGAGAGAGAGAGAGATCCTGAGTTAGATGGATCATGGTAAACTGGGAGAGAATGTGATAGGCCACATGTGAATAGATAGGCCACATAGAGAATGTGATGGGCTCTAGCAGTTCATCAGGCAGAAGAGCAACTAAGAGGATGGGTGCTAGTTTTACAGTGACTTTCTCAGGCTTCAACTTCCAATTCTTGGTAAGAATGTCACATTGTTCTTAAAGACTATTCATGTGAGACTTCTATCCGAAACAGAGTTAAGTCACAGAGAGCTTGTCCTTGAAACAGTTCTGTGCCAGGATTATATACCTTTAACCCCTTCCCTGGGCCTCACTCCATAGTTCTGCCTCAGGAGAGGTGCAAGGACTGCACCTAGAGCGACCCCGCGTGTGCAGTGAAATCACTCGAGAGCAGTGCCTGGCTGGGTGCTGTGGGACCTGGGCTCGCTGGCCCCAGGTTTCCTTCACATGGAGAATTGTCCCATGGTTCCTATTGTTGGTTAGGTGCTTCAGATGGAGTCCAGAGTCTCACACATGCCAGGTGAGAACTGTGCCACCCACAACCGTCAGTATTATATCATATTTGTATTAATGTTGTTGTTGCTGTTGTTTTTAGTGGCAGGGTCTTGCCTCTTGCTGTGTAGCACAGATTGGTCTCAAATTTGTGATCTTCCTGTCACAGCCCCCTAAGTGCTAGGGTTTCAGGCATGTGCCACCACCCTAAATGTTTGTGTGTGTTGTTGCTGAAGAGTGAACCCAGGGTCTGTATATGCTGGACAAGCACTTTATCGCTGAGCTCCCTCGCAGCTGGGCTGCCCAAAACTTAATTACCTCCATCTATTAAGAAAAGGCATGAGCACCTAGGCCTTTACAACTAACTGATGAAGAACTGACTCGTCTCAGCATTTTCTCTAAAAATGTGAAAACCATTGCTTTTAAAGTTCTTCATGTCAGTAAGTGGTGTGACCCCGACTGAGAACAGGCCAGTCCTTTCTTGACCTGTTTGGGACACAGGAACTTGGTGACAGATCAGAGAAATAAGGCATTTTGCTATTCCTGTCCAGTTTTTGTAATGCATGAAGCTGTTTCATACCTAAGTGGTCCTCATGGTTGGTCGCTGAGGCTCACTCCACACATGCTGATGTCATGACCTCAAGCTATTTCCATTCAGAGTGTGTTAATACATCAGACTCTTGACTGTGAACAGAAGCATCAGTCAAGATGTTTAAATTAGATTTGACACTGCCCTAGAAAGTTGAAAACTTGGGGACACTGACTGCCTGTGTCCTTGCCCAGAGGTGCTATGATAACTACAGGGTTTGAAGCTGGGTTCCTGTCAAAATGGCCTCGTCCCCTTCTGAATTGGCTTTAAACCCTCAAGCCTCAGCCTCTGGCCTAGGAGACTAAGCTGGACCAAGTCAGAGCTGCAATAAAAGGCACTTACGCAGAGTTGTCATCCTCAGTCAGAACATTGCTAGGCTCCCATCCAGCATCATCCCCACCATCATCCCCACCATCATCCCCACCATCATCCCCACCAGTGTGGCTAGGTCTGTGCATTCCTTCCTTCACACACACACACACCCCAGTAGGTTCACACCCAAGTCCTCCCAGATCACAGGAACAAACACTCAACCCACAGGACACAACATCAGATTTAGCACATCCTGAGGACTGGGTTCTTCATAGGAGCCCCTTAAGGGGAATTAGACTCAGGCTTGTTGGTCTCTGCTCCCATCTTCTGGCAAATGGCCAATCTCAGAATGTATTTTTCTTCTCTCTAGAGATCCAGGCTAACCCAGAGCTCTGTGTGAGTGATGAACAGGACAGTGATGAACAGGACAGCTGTTTTGGAAAAGGGACAGCACAGGACCCAGAGTCACAGAAGCCATCTTCACCAGCTCCCTGGGATAAGGTGCACCTTACACTGGGCCATTTAGACCTTTCCTCCTAAGAACCCATGGGGGGCGGGGTTGCAGCTCCAAATGCCCCTGAATTGATTCTCAGGTGCCTGTCACAGCATGTGTGCTTGAGCAGAGGAAATCCAAAGTTTTAAGGCCTTCATTCTGTCCTGCGAAAGACAAGAAGGCAGGGGAGCCTACGCTGGGCCTCAGGCAAATGGTATGGGAGAGTTACTACCTCACACCTCGGGGGCAGAGTCCATCAGTCTGTCTTCCTCACTGCCCTCCCGAGGGAGCAGGACAGTGTGTGGCATGCAGGAATGGAGGCTGCTGCTCTTTAGTGAGGAATGCTCCCTTTCCCCAAGTCCTCTCACACTTTTACTTCTTTTTCCTTCTAGACTGTTCTGAACACAAGTAGTGAAGGAAGGCTAAGCTTTCTCAACGGAGAACCACAAGCTCCTCCAGATTGGGATGAAGGTACTAACAGGTAGGTCCCAGAAGCCCACACAGTCCAGCATTTCAGACTGGACACATGGCATGGGGATCATGAGGAATGTCTCAGATGCCAACATCAGGGTCAGGTCTGCCACCCCAAAGTAGATTTGAACCTCTCAGCACTGAAGGGAAAGAATATAATTTTCCTTAGACCACGTTGTATAGTGACTCCCTGAATATTGGGAATCCCAGAAGGTGGTGCCAGATAAGCATCCTCAGGTCACTACTGTGAACTCTAGTCATGAGCACACTATTGCCAGAACCACAGATGGACAGACACATTGCGCCTCCCCACAATACTAAAAATCCCTGCGTTATAATAAACCCATGAGCTAAGTTTGTTTTGTTGGCTCCATTCTGCTAAGTAGTCCCGATCTGCTTGAAAGCTGACTGAGGCAAACACAGGTTCTTTCACTCCAGGCTCAATAGCTAATACTTAACTCTCGTGTTTTGCACACTGCTCAGTAATTATATCTCTACACGTGTAGGTCATAGAATGGCTATAAAGGATTAAAGGCGTTGCAGTGGGGTTCACAGACTCCAGGGTGGCCGTCCTGGAGACAGGCAGAGAGCTGTTAGGGATGCAGAACCGCTGCAGGGGTCAGGTTGTGGTGTCAGGTGGAGAACCACTGGAGACACTGAGTCCTAGCACAGCTGCAGGGACGCAGGGCCGGGAGGCCTCAAGCTGAGTCCAGCTGCAGAGGCTCAGGACCACGGAAGCTATGGGCAAGGTGTGGAATGAGATCCAGAGAGATGGAAGCTTGCCTCAGCTGTGGTGGAGACCAAGATGAACTAAAGCCCCAAGGACAGCCAGGAGCTTTCTGCCTGCTGGTCCCTTGATGCTCACGGGGTATTCAGATAACAGATTACTACTAGCAGGGACGGTGTCCGCATTGCAATGTTAGGTTCCTCTTCCTGCTGGGGTCCAGGGAAGAATGTGGCAACCATGCTGAGTCTGGTGTGTTTTGTAAGTTCTAAGCTGGCTTGCTTGCTTCTTGTTTTTTGTTGTTGTTGTTGTTGTTGTTGTTCCTTCTTTCCTTTCTTTATCTTCTCATCATGTCTCCCTCTTTATATAAATTGTGCATATCTAACAGAGATCAATTCTTTATTGTTAGTAGTAGTATTGAGTGCATGTGCATATGCACGCATGCACACACACAGGTGATGTCTATATAAGTGTGGGAACTTGAAAGCCCTGGTGTAGGTGTGGAGATCAAGTGACAACTTTCAGAAGCAGGTTCTTTCCTTTCACTATGTTGATGCGGCTTCTCTCCGCTCCTCTGTGTCCAAGCTAGCAGGCCTGAGGGTTCCTTATGATTCTTCCATCTCTACCTCCCATCCTGCCCTAGATGCACTGACATTACAAATACAGGCCACAGTTTCTGGCTTTTCCTAGGTTCTAGGGTTTGAACTAAAATCATCTAGCTCCCATGGCCACTCAGCTATGCAGCTCCTGCTGAATAGCTTAGAGCAAGGCCCGGTGTGATTGACATGAGATTGATTGTGTCCTCGGTGGAGTATGGGAGTGCAGCTCCTGCAGTTGGAAACAAGACCATTAACGGAACCTTGAGGATGCGGTGCTTTGTGAAATGAGCCAGTTGAAAAGAGGCAAACGTGCTTGTGCTGTTCTGACTATCGAAGTCTCAGCCATGGATGCAAAAGTAGACGAGGCGTGGCCAAGGGGTGGGTGGCAGTGGGAGTTGTTTCAGGGCTTTTAGAGTTCCCTAGGAAATAAAAATCCTGAGTACTGGTAGCACAGCAGTGTGAGGATACGATTGTTTAACTCCTCATTAAACACATCAACACATACAGTTTATGGTTTTTGGCTTTCTTCCATCCTTTCTTCTTTTTTTCTTCCTTCTTTCCTTCCATCCCCCCTTCCTGTCTTCTTTCCTTCCTTTCTTTGTTTCTTTCTTCCTTTCTTTCTTTGTTTCTTTATTTCTTTTTCTTTCTTTTATTCTTGCCACAATCAAAAAAGGAAAACATTACACAACCAAAACTTTGAGGGTTTGGGGGAAGAAATACTGGGAGCCTTGGATACCCACCCCCATGCTGCAGGTTTGTGAACCAAGTCTCTGGAAAGGTGAGCCCAACGTTATGTCCTTTCTAGATTCCACTTTGCTAACCCGGGGTTCTTGTTTGGGAAGGAAGTTGTCTGTCTGTTCCTGGGAGTCTGACAGCTCAACACCTTTTAGTTGCTGTTGTCTCTGTTATATGTTTTATCATCTCAACATGAAATGCACTCTTGTGTTTTTTACTGGTGAGACTGGCACCCCACCCCACCCCAAGCCCATGCCAATAAACATGTTCTTTATGGCTTTGACAGAACAACCCTCTCCAGTGTGAGACTTGAGCACTGACGAATTTCACAGCTTATTTTAAATTATTTAGGATTTAGCAAAAATAAAACTGTTCAATTAAAAGGAAACATTCGCTGGAATTAGCACTCCCCACGCGTCACTGGGGAAGTGTCATTCTTTTCTCTACTATGTTTAGACACACAAGCAAAATGGGGCAGTCTCAGGCAGGAGCCCTGAGCTCTGTTTTCTCCTCCTGCCCCAGCACGCAGTCTGTCTGCTGCCCACAGTAGTGGCTGAGTGAGCAAGGCTCTGGAGACTGTGTTTGAGCGAAAGGGAAAGTCCATCTCTTCTAGAAAGGAGATCCTCTTCATGCTGTGTAGAGTGAGCTAGGACTTAGGAACTTATCCTAGCCCTGGATTTTTGTTTTCCAAAGCATCCCTATGTTAAGAGATGAAGTGCTATAAGAGGGTAGGGGGATGCAAATAGTCAGAACGGGACTCATTTTGAATATCGAGTAACTTAGGATGTCTTTGCCGAGGGCACTACTGCAGGAGAACATGCCATCACAAGGGTCAGTGGAGCTGGTCCTGCCAGGGGAGGGAATGGCGTGTGTTTCCTGTACCACGAGAGAAGCCAGGGAGGCGGGCACAGCAGCAAGCAAACGACCAACCGGAGCTGGATTCTGAAGTTAAGCGCATGCTGCAGTCCCCTGTCTCCATGGGGACAAGTCTCTTGTGGTCAGTGAGCGACACAGGACACTATGTGCTAGCCACTGCCTAGGGCTGAGAACCAGGACTTGCCTTCCAGGTCTCCAACTCCCCGTCTGTGCTAAAGCTCATAGACATATGTCACAGTGCACATGTGGGATGTGTGGGGGACTTGCACCCAGGTGGGTGCAAATTTTAGCAAAAGCTGGTAACTGTGCTCCCCTCTACCATAAAGGCTTCCCCCGACCTCTGCCACAGCCCCGAGAGGCTCAGTTTGCAACACATCCAGCCAGTGAGGGTCCACCTCATGGGCTCCCAGAAGCAGGGTTGGCTCACAGGGAGGGTGTTTTAGATCAGCCTGAACACTCACTCACCAGTCAGGTGTGCCAAGCGCGTGACAGTGCCTCTCTGCCTTCTATTGTGACCAGGAGCAGTACCCGCCCCAGCTCCTGTCTCAGATGGCTGTGTGAGACTGAAAGAGAAGATGGATCGTTCTCTGGTCTGCAGCAGGTTGGTGTGTGACACCCCCCCCCGCCCGCCCGCCGGCCACTAGGAACGTGCCACCAAGCTCAGCTGTGATCCCCCCCTTTGCCTTTCTAACTCTGCAAGATGCCAAATGCTCAGGCAGAGTTGCAATACACCTTTACAATAAAAAGAAACTAGACTTCACACTTCCATCCTATGGCAATGTCATCCTTTAGCTGCCAGCAAAGCAAACAGTGAAGCAAATAATAGGTGATCATTGATGTTCCGGATGCCACCTGTGTAGTTCTAGGGGTCCCCCGACTGGTGTGCTCTTTACTGGAAACTGCCCTATTTCATTCTGAAGGCAGTGCAGCTGACAAATTGATTTGCAGGGTGTCTCCACCACTGCGGCGGCCCCCTGCAGGCTGAAGAAGGAAGTTTTCTGCTGTGGTAGACAAGGACTACTGTGCTCTGGGGAGGACTTGGCCAAGATGCTGCTTCTGAGGTCAGTTGCCATGACATCCCCACAGACCAGCAGCCAGGTACCTCTCAGGAGTCAGACTTTCTACTTCCCCCATCGCTTCCAGAAGGCAAAAGAAGGGTAGTAGAGGCCGCATCCATCTTTCCTTACTGCCAGCCACTTGGCGATTTGAGACTCTTCTTTGTTGGATTTCACTATACCTATGGCTGGGAGTGTGCCTGGTGACTATGCTCCAAATGATATGACTGGCTGCTCTCTGCCACTCGCATCCTGTGTCATGTGGTCCCTTTATCTTTAAGAGCGGTCAGGAATTCAGACCTCAGCCTGCCCGCCTGTGTGGCTTAGGGGATAAGCACAGGACAGGCAGAGGAGGGAAATGTGAGGACCCTCGCATGTCCTCGAGAGCGTTCTCCTGCCTCGAAGGGCTCCCATCTCTCTTCACGTTGCTAGTTGCCTAAGTGCCCATCATCAGGGGGGTCCTGCAACAGTTTCCAGCAAGCCAGTGATGGAAGTCCTGTGTTCTTGGGAGCCGGAGGCTCAGAAGTACAGACTTCCCAGCCCCCAGCTCCCAGCACAGGGAGCTACATGTGGGAAGGGGAAACTAGTGGCTGTGGGTCAGGGTAGCATTGTCTAAAAACAGCAGGTGGTGATTCATGAAAAAGACTGATTTGGGCTCATAGTTTCAGTGATACGGGGACAATGTCTTTACCTGTATTTCTGTAACTAGATTAGTTGCGCTCCAGTAGCAGACCTCAGCATCCGGGGTACTGATCCCAGTTTCTATGCAGCTGGCCTCAGTCTCTAAAGTAATGGCCTTAGTCTTTAAGGGGAATGATTTCAGTCTCCAGGGATTTGCTAGCTCTGCATTCAGTGTCTAAATCAGTGTTTCCCACTGCCTGTCTCACAAGAGGCCAGCGACTCTTGTACTGCAGGCTGGGAGCCCACTGTGAGCACCATGGCCTTACCCCTGTTCTCTGAAAGCGACCCTAGATAGTCTGCACATACCTACCCTTCCATCCTTCCTGGTACCCTCTCTATTCCCGGACTCTCTAGCCTACCCTGAAGTCTGAAATCTGCTTCATTCCCTAGCTTCTCAGACCCTCCTCCTGGCATTCGTCACACCTGCAACCTCTCTGCATCCTGGTATCATCCTGAGAGTTCCAGTCCTCTCACTCGGTATCCTCCCAGGGCCGTCTTGGTGACCCAGCCTGAAAATGCTGGGTACTTTGCCATCTGCTGCTTCCCAGAAACAGATGCTCAGGCACCTCCAGCTCTGGGAATCCGTGTTCACGTGGCTTCTGGAACAGCTCTTTGTCTGCTGCTGGACTTTGGGGACAGTTGTGGAGCTCAGATGAGACTGTGTACAGTGACAGGTGCAGCTACCGTGACTGGCTACCATCAGTACAGGAAAGGTATGATGCAGTAAATCCTTCTCCGAAAGGTTGGGAAGGAGTAGCCATCCCAGGACCCCGGCGTTGTTCACAAGCAGGCAGGGAGGAAGTCACAGTCCACCCTCTGGAGACTTTGAACCAACCTGGTGCCTCCTGTATGATAGAAGCCCATATTTTAGGCTATGGCCAAGTCTTTGTGTGCTTCAACTATTTAATCTTTCTCTTAAGACTGTGGGGTAGGAGAATGAGGCTGGGAGATGATTCCTGAGGTCACACAGTCAGTACAGGGCCTCCTTCATCCACATGGTGACATCCTAAATCACCGAGCATCCTTTACATTCCTCTTTAAGAACCCACCTGTGATGGGGGGCACCCTGTATAGACATCTTGGTGTGAGTTGGGTACTGCTAAAGCCTTGGAGATGGGTGCAGGATATGAGCGGAACACTTAACTTTGCTGAATAATAGACGATTTTACTTTTCTCTTTTGAAAATGATTTTTTTTTTTTTTGAGCACGCTTTAGTCTCTGTAAGCCGACAAGAGGAACAGCGAAAGACCTGTTCTCACTCACAGGCGATCATATCTGTCATTGCACACAGCTGTGTGCGGATAAGCCAGCATCAGGTTTTACTCCTCTCTGTAGATAGAGGTGCACTGTGCACAATCTCCAGCCCTCTGCCCACTGAAGTATCAATCCATCTTAGAGGAACTGAACAGTCCAGATGGAGAAGATTCCCCCACCCTTCTGGGTGACTGCCGTACATTGACTTTGCAGACCAGATCTGTTCAGCTGGATTTTATTGGTGGATATTGAAATGGCTTCTGATATTATAAGTAACCTTGCGGTGACTAATTGTGTTATACACCAGTTCGTAGCAAAGAGGTCGTTTGGCCCCAAATGCCATGTCCAGCAGCAATTTGCTAGTGACTGCCAACTTGCTCTTAATTAGAGCTGTCTGGTCAGTGCTCTGTGAACGGTGCAGCTGTCGGTCGGAGAGATGCAAACAGTCTCTTTCTGAAGCTTCCTGTCTTGGTCTCTTTATCCAAAATTAAAGTAACTTTCAAAACCCACATTTAGCCAGGAACACTTTCGTGCCTACCTAACATGGGGTCTGTGAACACTGTCATTACTGAGAAGGTTGGTCTTTTTATTACGAGGGTGATGGGTTGCAGGTTTTATTTTCCTACTGTGTTTCAGTTTTGCTTTAAATGTTTTCCTGTGAAAAGGCTGTTTATTTATTTTGTGATCTACTTATGGAGGCGTTTGAGACTGAACCTAGCTTCATGCATGCCAGGCAGTTGGTCTACCACTGAGCTATAGCCTAAGCCCCAGTTTCTGAGAATTGTGTCCCAGTTAAAACTGTGTTCCTTACTCCAAATTTATAAAGTGATTCTTTCACGTCGCCTAGCATCCTAATGATTGTATTTTGCACATTTATGTAGGTAACATGCTTGAGTAGCTATTCTGAGGTAAAGCCTGATGCACGGTCACTTCCCTGACTTCAGAAGGTCTGCTCATGTGGCTCAAATTATTTTTTATTTTTTTATTTTTTTATCAGAAGGATCTGGAATCTCTGTTCCCCACCCCCCACTCCCATCTCAATGCTGGGTTCCTGTTGCTCTCAGGACACCTTTGAGCTTTCTCTTTGCTTTTACCTGCCACAGCTATGTTCATGTGAGCCACAGTTGTTACATTTCCTCAGGTCTACACTGAGGCCAGCACTCCTGCTGCTTCAACTTTTCAGAAATTATTTTGGTTATATTTCCTTGATGATTTTTCCACATGAACTTTAGACTCATACTGACGAATATGAAGATATTTACTGGCAATTCTATCTGAATAGTGTTTAACCTGGATATTAATTTATGTAGAAGCTTTATGTTCCCAGTCTCCATTTTAATAGAATGGACCCTTCTCCTTTCTAACCCCTGCCCCTCATACCTTTGGAAACATTTAAAATGTTCTCCATATAAGAAAGCCAACTTCTATAAATTGTGCACAGACACACAGACACACACAAGACACACACACACAATGTAAAAGAGCATTTTTTTCTTTTCATATGACACATTACATGGCACTTCTTTTTTGTGTGAGTCACAAATAAGATGTTTATCTTCAGACTGGTTGCCATGGCATGTAGAAAGGTTCAGAAGGTCCTCTTTGTTTTGTGGCCTCCAGTGTGAGCATTGACACAGACTTCTTCTGCATGCAGTCTCTGGTGTTTTCTTAGCTGTGCAAACATGGTGTTTGCAAGTGCTGATGTAACACCTCCCATCTCCAATGAGCACCTCACAGTCCCTTCTCTTGTCTCATCGCTGTGGCCTACATTTCCAGAGTATTGTGGGTGACATTAGCAGATAATACTGGGTGTCTTTGTCTTCAGAGCTTCTTCTTTTTCCCCTCTAAACTTCATGCTAGGATCCTGATAGATCCAATTTACCATGGTACAGACATTTTCATTTTTTTATTAAAGACTGAAACAAATGAAAAACAAGAGTTTTTGGATTTGCCAGCTCCTTACAGCATCTATCTGTTGAGATGATTTTATGATTGGCTTCTCCTTAAGCACTCACAGGTCACCAGTTATATTACTCAGCATTGATATTCCCAAGTTCCTGGGGGAAGGGAAACTATAAGATTTTGCCTTATTATTTTTAAATGTGTGGTCAAATTCAGTTTTCTAAATCCTACTCATTACACTGGTGCTCATGAATGGGGCTGGATACTAGTCACTGTGTTTTTTTGTTTTGTGTGTGTGTGTGTGTGTGTGTGTGTGTGTGTGTGTGTGAGAGAGAGAGAGAGAGAGAGAGAGAGAGAGAGAGAGAGAGAGAGAGAGAATTAGCCTTAGATTTTCTGATCAGTGGTAGCTGGAGAACTCTTTATTTCACTCATCCCAGAACAGCAAAAACAGCAGTAGAAACAGTTATTGTCTTGATGACTCTGCACACCCATTCGCTCTCTGGTGCTTTACTCTTATTACCTGGAACTGGCTTGTTAACCCCTTTCTCCACTGACATTTGCTGTTCCTCACATAGTCAGTTCTTTTAAGTGCTTTAATGTTCTTTGAAAAAAACCATGCTCTTAATACAAGTCTTCAAGCTTACTTTCATGGACATCAACAAAGTAGGCCCCTCTGGTTCTTTCATTTTCCTTGATATTTTAATCTAACTTTATTCCCACTCCTTTTCTTCTGAATCAGTTAGGGCTGATTTGCGTTCCTGTAGTTAAAGAAAACAGTGTGAATTGTGTTTATTTTACGTATGCATGCGCACATGCACACACACACACACACACACACACACACTTAACTTAGTTAATTTCTATTTTGATCTTTGTTTCTTGCTTTTTGTTACTTGGGTTTTTTTTTCCTTATTTCCCTAGCATATCTGATATGGCCTATGACCTTCGTTTCTTTGTTTCATTATTAATTTCTAGTCATAGTTTACCATAAATATTTTTTCTCTACTATTCTGAATTTTCTAAGTTTTGAGACTCTCTTTGTAGTTTAAATTGCTGCTA
This sequence comes from Mus pahari, assembly GCF_900095145.1. Lineage (NCBI taxonomy): Eukaryota > Metazoa > Chordata > Mammalia > Rodentia > Muridae > Mus > Mus pahari. Next base: position 20,593,527 of record NC_034602.1, read on the forward strand.
TGAAACACCATGACCAAAAATCAAGTTGAAGAGGACAGATTCATCCCATACCTGCTCTCTGGCTGGCTGTTTAGTCTCTGTAGGCCCCCATGGCCTAGGTTAGTTGATTCTATGGGGTTTCTGTGGCATCCTTGACCCATCCTGCTCCTTCAGTCCTTCCTCACCCTCTTCTGTAGGACTCCCTAAGCTCTGCCTAATGTTTGGTAGGGAGTCCTGCATCCTTTTCTATCAGTTTCTAGGTGAAGCCTCTCCGAAAAGTTATGCTGAGTACTTGTCTGCAAATATAGCAAGATATCATTAATAGTGTCGGAGGTGGGCTCTCTCTCACGACACTGGTCTCAAGCTGGACCTGTCATTGGTTGGGCATTCCCTCGATTTCTGCTCCATCGTTTTTACTCCTGCACATCTTGTAGGAAGGACAAATTGTGGGTCTAAGGTTTTGTGGGTGTGTTGGTGTCCCACTCCCTCCATCGGAAGTCTTGCCTGGTTACAGTAGATGGCTGTTTCTGTTCTATATCCCCATTGCTAGGCATCTTCGCTGCGGTCATCCTCACAGATTCTTGGGAGTTTCCATTGTTCTAGGATTCTAGCTGGTCCCAGAGATGCACCTTACTGATTCCAGCTCTCTCTCCCCATGCTCTCTCCCTTCAACCTCCCCCCAGTTGGGACCTCCTGCTCCTCCCCATCCTCTCCTCCCCTCTTCCCTCCTTCCTTCTGTCCCAGATGCCTATTCTATTTCCTCTTATCAGGTGGCCCCCATTGGGCCCTCCTTGTTATTTAGCATCTTTGGGTCTGTAGCATGGTTACCCTGTACTTTATGACTAATATCCACTTATAAGGGAGTACATACTGGGTTCGTCTCTCTGGCATAGCATCACTCTTTATTCACTCCTGGTCCCCATGATTGTGAAAGCTGGCCGATCGTCAACTTCATATTCTATTTATTAATCCATGTGCAGATCTCCTTTGGGTCCTATCGTGAGAAGAAATATTTGTTTTGTAAATGTGATGATTCAGCACTTAAGGAACAGACTCTGTAAGCTGGAAAACTGTATCTTTAAAAAGGCTTATTTTTACACACACGCACAAGTAAGTGTAGATTCCTACGTAGGCAGAATTGAGCATTGGATCCCCTAAAGCTGGAGTTACAGGAGGGTGGGACTGCTCAATGCAGGTGCTGGGAATCCTCAGCTCTTCGCAAGAACAGTACAAGTGCTCTCACTGTTGAGCTATCCTCTCTAACCCTGGGCATGCCCATTCTTACACAAGTAAGTAAGCTTCTGTTCAGTGTAGGATACTTTCTTTTGGGCTCTGTTCAGCACAGTTCCCAAATCCTACATCTTACCATAGTCACTGAGTTTTCTTTTCTTTTCTTTTTTTCTTTAAATTATTTTATTCACTTACATCCCAGTCTTTGCCCGCTTCAATCACCCTCCCACAATTCCTCATCCCATTCCTCTTCTCCCTTGACTCTGAGAGGGTGCTCCCCCAAACCTGGCCTCCTCCTTCTCTGGGGCCTCAAGTCCCTTAAGGATTAAGCGCATCTTCTCCCACTGAGACCTGAACAGGCAGTCCTCTGCTATATTTATGACAGGGACCTTGGATCTGCCCCTGTATGCTCCTGGTTGCTGGCTAAGTATCTGGGAGCTCCCTGGGTGCTGGGTAAGTTGAGACTGATGGTCTTCCTATGGGGTCGCTCTCCCCTTCAGTTTCTTCAGTCCTTCCCCTAATTCAACCCTAGGGGCCCCAACTTAAGCTCAATGGTTGGGTGTAAGTGTCTGCTTCTGTCTCAGTCAGCTGCTGGTAGGGCCTCTCAGAGGACAGCCATGCTAGGCTCCTGTCTGTAAGCACATCATAGCATCAGTAATAGTGTCAGGCCTTGGTGCTCCCCATAAGGTGGATCACAAGTTGGGCTGGTCATTGGACCTCCTTTCCTTCAGACTCTTCTACTTTTTTTTTCCTGCAGTTCTTTTAGACAGGAACAATTCTGGGTCAGGAATTTTGACTGTCAGTTAGTAACCCTGTCCCTCCACTTGAGGCTTTGTCTCTCTATTGGCCGTGGACTCTTCGAGTTCCCTTTCCCCAATCTTGGGCATTTTGGCAAAAGTCACCTCCCCAATGAGTCCTGAGAGTGTCTCACCTCCCAGGTCTCTGGCATTTTCTAGAAGGTCCCCCCACCTCCCATTCCCCAAGGCTGCTTATTTCCATCTCTCCAATCCCCTTCCTCCATATCTGATCCTGTTTCTCTTTTCCCTTCCCTTCCCCCTCTCCTACCCAGGTCCTTCCCTCACTCTACCTCTTCTGATTATGTCCTTCCCCCCTCTAAGTGGGGTTGAAACCTTCTCACTTTGGCATTTCTGCTTGTCATATTCCTACAGTCTGTAGGTTGTTTCCTAGGTATTCTGTACTTTTTGGCTAATATCCACTTACCAGTGAACACATACCATTCATGCCCTTTTAAGTTAGTCAGGATGATATTTTCTAGTTCCATCCATTTGCCTGCAAACTTCATGATGAGTTTTCTTACACATGGAATTTTTTCTCTGCAAAGTCTCTCCCTCTGCAGGGTCTCTCTCTCTTTGCATGCATTATGCTGCCACCCACTGCTCTCTGGGATGGTAAAGGCTGTATTGATTCCTAAGGAACAGCATGCTTGGCCCTGAGCACATTGACATTGTTTTATTTGTTTGGCTCCAGCATTCCATCCTACGAAATGTCTTTGGTCATTTTATAAGCAGTTATTGTGCATGTGCAGAGTGAATTGCGATGACCTTCAGTGGCAAAGAAGACAGAATAGGGTGAGCTTGGAAATGATACAGCACAAGGGCTGTGGGCAATCATCAGATGGAGCCACTCCCGGCCTGAGTCATTTCAAAAGGGTCATGGTGGGTGTGCCTTAGCCAGATGGAAACCAGAAGCCTTCACACGGGTACTTGTAAGCTGAGAAAGGCTGGAGAGCAGACCTTCATTCTATGTGGATGATGAATGAGGTCTGGAAGGGACAGAGCTGGGAATGGGTGACTGGGACTAGCTAAGGACATTATCCTGGGAAATACCAGGGGTCACTTAACATTTTAAAGACAACGTATACCAAGATTAACTGTATTATTTAAGAATAGAGGGTAGCAGGTTGAGGTCAAAAACTTGCTAGAGGCCTCTCGCCCAGCAGAGATGCACACGTCATCTGTAGCAGTGTTAACAGAGGGTGTGAACCAGAGAACCAAAAGCAAAGTAGACTGCAACTGTGAGCTTAACCCATAGGGCTTTAGGGGGTTCTTTGGGTCTGGGCTAGCCTCAAAGGGTTCATTATGGGTCTTTAAACAGCTCCCAATCAGCTTGGATACTGGTTTCCTGGAGACGCCTGCCTCCATGGCACAACTGAGTTTTTGGGTCTTTTTCTGCAAGCTCGGCCCAGCTGCTTCCCATGATAACAGTGGCCAGCCTAAAGACAGGGAAGAAGAGGAAAAAGTTGGTGACACTATGCAATTGACCATGAGACTGGTACCAGTCACAAAGAGGAAGAATAGGTCTTACCACTTAATGAACAATTTAAAGTCATAGTGACATTATAGAAACTTCAAGAAACAGTCAGGGTTAGGGGCCATTTTTAAGTCCATCATAATCCTTTGATATATACCATTGGGTGTTTATTCAAGCCAGGGTATATATCAAATACACACATGAATTAACCTAGCTGTTCTAAGATTAGCAATACATATTACAAATATATGTATATATGTGTGTGTATACATATATGTATATATATATGTGTGTGTATGTATACAGTTAATAATTTCTGATGCACAGATAGGCTATATAATTTTCAAGGTCTGATGGAAAACATGAACACTGAGTGTTAAAATTTATTAAGAATTTTCAGACAGCAGAACATTAAGCCATACCAAGGCATGTTGAATGTGGAACTCTGTGTGTCGTATGCCCATGATATGCCCCTGTTGCTGCAAGGAATTCTTTTTTAAATCTCACTTATAGTATCAGTTCACAGATTTAGTCATCCCATTATGACTGCCCTGGAGGTGTTAACTCCTATGTCTGTTAAAAAACCCATCATATGTCCATTTTGACTTTTTCTTTTAACAGAAGGAGTCTATAAGCTCAAGGCTGTTATCCATGACTTTCATGGAGCTGAGGAACTGGGGCCCTATTATATGGACATTGGCCATGGGAGTGTGTCTGTATTCATGAATTCCAGCTCGATCCATGAGAGCGAAGCTCTTTCTTTTGCTGACTCCCTTCCTCAGCAGAGAGGTAAGACCCACGCGTGGAAGCTGAACATTCAGAGATCTACGGCACACATAGCCAGACTCCTCTTAAATGCCCATGTTTCATCCACCCTATTCAATACACTGCTTAGTTTTATCTCACATAGAACACAGTGACTGTGGAACATTGTGGGTCTGCGGAGATGAGATGGAATCCCACACAGACCTGACCTTAGAGAATTTGTAATTCAGTAAAGATCTCTGGATACATATCTAAAAAATGGAGGAAAGGACCTACAAGTCCTGAAGAGGAACATGGCCCTGGGTCCTCTAGAGAGGGCACTATGTATCACCATGGGACAGGTAGTACTTGAGGCAGGAGTTGATACATACGGTGAGCTGTGAGGAGTGGGTATGGGGTCATTCTGGCAGATGGCACAGCCGTAGCCAAAGGTATATAACACGGGGGGTTCACAGTGTCAGAAGCTTTCTACATTGTACCTCCTTACCCTCGTCCCACAGCTCCCTGCAGCAAGCTGTTCCCCTCCTGCCAACTTGGGGGAAGGGATCAAAAAACTCACAGTCCAGAAGGAGTCAGAAGAGGGGCTGTGATTAAGGATTCTAAAGGAAACAGTTGGGACACATTATAACAGAGCCAGAGCAGATCAAAACAACCCCAAAGTGTTCAGCATCAGTAGTTGATAAATTCAGGCTTGCTTTCTCCAGAAACAAGAAGAAGGAAACCCAGTGGGAGGCACATCCCCAAAACTCACTCTTGAGAATCTGCTCTCCTTGTACCACACATGAACCATCTTCCCTGCAGTCTTCCCGGAGGGGAACTCCCCAACTAAGAGTTAGATAGTACAGAAGAAGATTGCTAAGCCTGTTTAATAGTGTGTGGTAATTAGCCAGCTGAGCACTCATAGTGGCTTGTCTTGTGAAAACTTTGAGTCAAGTGGGTAAGCATAGGCCATGTGGGTCTGTGGGTTTGTCCTGAGATTTAGAACTGGATGGTCTGAGTCTTCACCCTGTACCAAAGACTAATCATTGGACATCTTTGTACAACTCATTGTCTTTCTTCACATGTTGTAACACCAGATTGTGGTCAAAGTTAAGTTTTAGTTGTTGTTAATGAGAGTACCTTACTTACTTTGTAGACCAGGCTGGCCTTGAACTCAGAAATCTGCCTGCCTCTGCCTCCGGAGTGCTGGGATTAAAGGCGAGTGCCACCACCACCCGGGGGAGAGTATCTCACTCTCATTCTATTTGTGGGACATATTTTAAAATAATATGTATTGAGTTTATTTTATTTATGCTATAAATAAGCATTTTCTCTTTATGAAGAAAAAATGAATAGAGAAAAACACAACAGTAATAATTTAAAAGCCCATATCTACTTTTTCTTCTGAAACCACAGTTTCCCCAACCCCCGCTCTTCCCAGCTCCTCTATCCACTCCTCCACTTCCCTTCAAATAGGAGCAGGCCTCCCAGGGATATTATGGGAACACGACATAATAAGATACAATATGACTAGGCACAAACCCTCATATCAAGGCTGGTTAAGGCAACCCAGTAGGAGGAAATGGATCCCAAGAGCAGACGATGGAAGGGTCAGAGATGCCCCACTCCCATTGTTAGGAATTCCACAAAAACGCCAAGCCAACAATCACAGCATGTATGCAGAGAGTCCCTAGCAGTGAGCCATGCAGGCTTCATGACTGCCACTTTCATCTTTGTGAGCCCCTGTGAGCTGAGTTGATGAATGTGGACTGTGTTCTCCTGGTCTCCTTAATCCCTTTGGCTCCTACAGTTCTTCTTCTCCCTCTTCTATGAGGTTTCCTGAGCTCTGGGAGAGCGACCTGATAGAGATCTCCAATTTAGAAAAGCCAATCTCCTTTTTAATATCCAAAATGAGTTGATCTTAGACATCATAATTCTAATTGAATAGACATTCAATTTTTGGTATTTGCCCTCTAAAATATATATATATATATATATATATATATATATATATATATATATATATGCACACACATATACGTAAAACGATGCATTACATTTTAGAGGATTTAGATGAATGAGGCTTATTGTTGTACCCCATTAAGAATCTATATGATGTGGAAGTTGTTTAATATATACACATAGGGAAAATATGTTTAACATAAAGCCAGTTAGCAAAGGAACTAACATATTGCAAAGGAAGTAATGAAATTATTACTGTGTAGAGAATTCTCAGAAGAGAAAGAAATCATTTAAAGACAAATTTAAAGAGAGAAACCATGTGCCATAATTCATGTTTACCAGCTACAGCATTTGAGTATAGGCTCTAGATTTCAGAATTCAAAGGGATAAAAATGAAGAATATCAGTGTGTGTGTGAGTGTGTGCGTGTGTGTGTGCGCACGCATATAAGTGCACATGTGCATGCTTAAAACAAGTGGATTAAAATTTCTCCTGTGTCTTCTCTTGTTTCAGGCACAGTCGTGGTACATTGTTTTTCATCCAATTCTTCATACAATGTGTCCTTTATTTCTCAGACCCAAGTGGGCAGCGGCCAGGCCTGGCGTGGTGTGCCTGTCCGGTATAAGATGCAATGTGCGTCTCTGTTTCAATTCTGGATGTAGTTCTTCTCCCTCAGTGATCTATTGCTGAGGCCTCTGCTGTCACCTCAGCCTGAGACCCAGCCCACTGGCCTGCAGTTTGTTCTGGCACTTTCTTGGAAACCATAGGTTCTGAGGCTCCCACTAGAGTGTGGGAAATAGGGGACTTTCATAAAGCTATCTGTTGTCCCCACCTGACCCCCACCTTCATCTCATGCTTTCCAAGCACAGTTCTCAAAACTGCTGGCCATGTGGCCTTGGGAGCCATTACTGGTGACCCTTGGACTTGGGCTGTCCCTTCTGTTTGGGCCCTGCAGACCGCCCTTTCCCCCCTAGCTTTGATCTCCACTCACCTCCACAGGCTCATTCATTCTCACTGTCATGCTTCGCTTATGAGGCGGCAGCGGCGGCGGTGGTGGTGGTGGTGGGTCCTCTGATTGGCTTCCAGCCCCTTATGCTGATGGACCTCCACCTCCATCTCTTTGTCACAGCTGTGTCCGTCTACACCAATGGAACTGTGTTCGCCGCAGACACTAACATCACATTTGTGGCCATTACCGAGGAAACTATACCCCTGGAGTTCGCTTGGTATTTCGGAGAAAACCCACCAGTGACGACAACTTCCAGGGGCATTAGAAGAAGGCTGAGCATCCCTCAGTGGTCTGTCAATATTGTCTTCAGTGTTGATGCAGCCATCACTCGGGATAAAGATTACACCGGCACCATCACAATAATTTTAATGATGTTTACATTATGCCCAGCCCCAAAGCACTTTTGTGAATTGAGCTTAGCCATAAGATATAAGAGAGGCTCACCTCCCCAGTTTGCACAAAGTAATAGGGTGATTTCACCTCAGCCCTCAGTTTAACCCAGAACACGCTTTCTCTAAAGTAGGGCTCACTTCATTTAGAGATGTGAACTAACCAATGAGATAGGGAACTTAAGGTGAATTCCCCCCACTTCAGATTTGATATTGCCTAGTCGGATAACCCTCACAGCTCAAACTCCTAGCTCTGTCCATCTGCTGAAGTGATGTGGAGATTCTCCCAGTTTTGTGTTCTCATCTTGCCATGTACCCCATCCTCAGGTACCATGTGAAGGTCAAGGCCATCAGCAGGATTGGCAGTGTGGTCTCTGAACCCCACGTCATCAGGGTGCAGAAGAGAATCGTGGCCAATCGGCTCATGTCCACTGCCTCAGCCCTGGTAAATGCCAACGTGTCCTTTGAGTGCAGGCTCAACTTTGGCACTGATGTAGCCTACCTCTGGAACTTTGGAGATGACACCATTGAGTTGGGCAGCAGCTCCTCCAGCCATGTCTACAGCAGGTGAGCAATAAGGGACAGGTGGCAGCTGATCACAGGTGTACACGTGGCCGGCTGCCTTCTGAAGGATCGATACTTAAAACCCCACAGTCAATCTTGCAGGTGATGCAGATGATAAATGTTGACTGGAAAGAAGGCAGGCTGGGCTAGGGCTCTGAGGGAGCCTGGCAGTCCAGGGAAAGGAGGCAACACTAGAGGCCTTCAGTCAAGGGATTCTGTCAGCAGAGAGGGTATGGGGCGCAGAGTGCACAACCCCCATTCATGGCTTTATACACTTCAGAACCATACTTGCATATTCTCATATGACCATAAAGGAAACCTCCAAGAAATTCTTAGAGAAAAATCGGGGAGGGAGAACCAACATAGACCCCCCCAAAGGGTGTGGGTGGTAGAGACGCTCAGTGGCAGGCAGTACGCTTGGGAGAGGGAGGGGAGGTAGAGGGGGGGGTTGAAACTGTAAGGCTGAGTCACACTATAATGAGTCTCTGAGTCTGAAGGTACCTTTGATTCAGCCCGCTCTTTACCCGGAGAAGGGATTACGAAGACAGTTGTGTGTCATTTAACAACCAGAGGTTCTCTGACAGTATTATTCGTTGGTTCAGTCAATGTGCAAGCCTCCCTTACATGCCATGAACCAGTTACTTACATGGTACCTGATGCAGTCAAGAGAGGATGTAAATATTAGAGAGGTAAAGACACTGCTAGCTAATGTTGTTTTATAGGATACGTTTCTTTTTGTAAGTAGGTGTACATTTTCTGAAAAATATAGTTCATAAATATATAAGCTAACAGCATAGCCTTTTTTTTTTTTTTTTTTTT